>NC_135237.1:351970098-352290483 GCF_051348905.1 Ranitomeya variabilis | reverse complement strand
AGGATCGGGTCGGGTTTCACGAAACCCGACTTTTTCAAAAGTCGGGTCGAGTGAAATCGGCCGATCCTATAAAAAAGTCGGGGTCGGGGTCGGCCGAAACTCGAAACCCAATGCAGTGCATTGGGTTTCCAATGGTTCCCAGGGTCTGAAGGAGCGGAAACTCTCCTTCAGGCCCTGGGATCCATATTTAAGTATAAAATAAAGAATTAAAATAAAAAATATCGCTATACTTACGCTCTGACGGGCCCTGGTACTAACCGGGAACCTTCCTTCCTTAGAATCAGCCTTCCAGGACCCTGCGGTGACGTCACGGTGACATCGCGGCTTGTGATTGGTTGCGCGGCCGCCCATGTGACCGCTCGCGCGACCAATCACAAGCCGCGACGTCACCGTGACGTCACCGAAGGTCCTGGAAGGGCTGATTCTTAGGAAGGAAGGCTGCCGGAATGAAGCTGAGGGTGAGTATATTCCTATTAGTTATATACTCACCCTCGGACACGCCCTGCTTCTTTCCGGCAGCCTTCCTTCCTAAGAATCAGCCCTTCCAGGACCTTCGGTGACGTCACGGTGATGTCGCGGCTTGTGATTGGTCGCGCGAGCGGTCACATGGGCGGCCGCGCGACCAATCACAAGCCGCGACGTCACCGTGACGTCACCGCAGGGTCCTGGAAGGCTGATTCTAAGGAAGGAAGGTTCCCAGTTAGTACCAGGGCCCGTCAGAGGGTAAGTATAGCGATATATTTTATTTTAATTCTTTATTTTACACTTAAATCTGAATTCCGATACCAATTCCCGATATCTTAAACATATCGGGAATCGGTATCGGAATTCCGATTCCAGATTCAGAAGATCGCCGACTTCATGGCTGACCCCACACAGGGGTCGGGTCGGGTTTCATGAAACCCGACTTTGCCAAAAGTCGGCGACTTCTGAAAATTGCCGACCCGTTTCGCTCAACCCTAGTTCTGAGAACGCAACCAAGGAATGCCTAAAATCACAGGAAAATGAGGAGAAGAAATTAGCAAGAAAGAATGTTGCTCCTGATGATTAGGCTCCAACAAAATTTCAAGGGGTATGGTCTCCTGATCCACAGGCCCAGAGATTAAAGGTGACCCATCCACTGTCCATGGTATTGGAGATCCTTGACTTTGTCCAGACAGATAGATATACTATTAGGCAGTTGAAATCATATCTTAGCTCAACCAGGGAGGCCTGGTTAATAGTCTCAGGTTTTGCAGAGCAGAAACAGCTTACATGTCCAGCAAATGCAGATGGAAGTAACACGAGCAGCAGATGAAGGAGGATTACTGAACACTGGTGTATGCAGCAGGAACTCAGAGCAGAGTGGCAGGATCTCCAACACAGGTTCACAGGAGCAGGTGCAGGTGCAAGGCCAGGGAGTAATCAGAAGCTGGATGCAAAGCAGAATAGTCTAGCGCAGAATAATCTAGCACAGACTGAAGGCTGGGGTGGAGTTTTATAGCAGGAAGACAAGTGCACATGAGACCAAAGACGCGATGTTGGAAAAGGGCAGTAATGCACAAAAGGTAAAAAATGTTCAGCGTCCTGACATTACTCCCTCCTTAGAAGCGGCCTCAGGACGATCCTGGACCTGGTTTCTCAGGGAATCTCTGATGAAACCGAGAAATCTTCTGTTGGGCATTGATGTTTTCCACAGGTTCCCAAGAGTCTTCCTCAGGGGGATATCCCTGCCATCTTATCAGATATTGGATCCGATTCCTGAGAATCCTGGAATCAATAATTTCCTCCACCACGAATTGTTCTTGCCCATCAATCACCACAGGCTGCGGAGGTGGCACAACACATCCCTGGAAGGTATTAGGAGATACAGGCTTTAGTAAAGATACATGAAAAACTGGGTGTACCTTCATTGTCCTAGGCAGCTTCAGCCGGCAGGCCACAGAGCTCACAATACCGTTGATCTTGAAAAGGCCAATGAATTTCTGTCCAAGTTTTTGTGAAGGAACATTTAACTTCAGATTCTTAGTTGCTAACCACACAGAATCTCCTACCTTGAACATGGGTGCAGGTTTACGGAATCTATCAGCCGATCTCTTATAACTTTCTTGAGCCGTGGTCAGGGATTCCTTCAGAACCTCCAGATTTTGTCTCATCGCAGTCAGCCTTTCCTCCACTGCTGGAACTGGAGAATTAATTGGAGACCTAGGTAAAATACACGGATGATAACCCAGATTGGCAAAGAAAGGTGTAAATTTAGTGGAGGCGCTCTGAGAATTATTATATGAAAATTCGGCTAACGGCAACAACTCCAACCAATCATCCTGGAGATGGCTGACATAGCATCTTAGATACTGTTCCAGCGTCTGGTTGGTCCGCTCAGTCTGACCATTTGTCTGGGGATGGTAAGCAGAAGAGAGACAGACATTAATATTGAGTGCAGAGCAAAACCCCTTCCAGAATCTTGAAGTAAACTGTACTCCACGGTCAGAGATGATCTCATCCGGAACCCCGTGCAACTAAAAGACATTCTGTATAACCAAGTTCACTGTATCTTTAGCAGAGGGGAGGCCGGTGCGCGGAACAAAATGAGCAGCTTTAGTCAGGCGATCAACTACCACCATGATTGTATTCATGCCCCCCTATGTAGGCAGCTCCACAATAAAGTCCATTGATATAGACCCCCAAGGGCGGAATGGAACAGGTAATGGTTGTAGAAGACCCGTAGGTGCCACATGAGGAGTCTTGTAACTGGCACATACCTCGCAAGAGAGAACATAGTCCTTGGTATCCTTCAGGCAAGTTGGCCACCAGAAGAATGGGCTCAGGAACTCTTGTGTCTTCTGTACCCCCCTGTGACCTGCCAACTTGGAGTTATGTACCAACTTAAGGATCTGCAGACGGATGACCTCCTGGACGTAGATGCGTCGATCTCTGAACCACATGCCACCCTTAAAGACAAGACTAATATCCACAGGAGGGTTGGCCAGAAATACATCACCTTCATAGGCCTCCCTGCACTCCTTCCACAAGTCCTGATCGTGGATAACTCCGATGAAAATGGCATCAGATAGAATGGTCTTGGACGGGGCTCCAGGTACGGAATCCGCAGCATGGATTCGGGATAAAGCATCAGCCTTCCCATTACAAGAACCTGGACAGTACGAGATAACAAAGTTAAATTGATTTAAAAATAAGTTCCAATGAGCCTGACAAGGAGAAAGACATCTAGCGGATCTAAGGAGCTTTAGATTGCGATGGTCAGTTAGCACTATGATCTGTTGTGCAGCTCCTTGCAGGTGATGCCTCCATTCTTTGAAAGCCGCAATAATAGCCAGCAATTCCTTGTCTCCCACATCGTAATTCTTCTCTGCTGAGGTAAGTCTACAGTAAAAGAAAGCACAATGATGTAGCAGAACCTTCTCTCCAGTTCTTTGGGAGAGAATAGCCCCCAAAGCATTGTCATAAGCGTCCACCTCCACAATGAAAGGATGTGTTGGATCTGGGTGTATCAACAGCGGTGCTGATGTGAAACAGATCTTCAGCCGATCAAAAGCTTCTTGAGCCTGTGATGACCACTTAAAGGGCTTTTCCTTCTTTGTCAAGGAAGTAATGGGACGGACAATATCAGAAAAATTTCGAATGAAGCATCTGTAGAAATTTGCAAAACCAATAAAACGTTGGACCTCCTTAACATTCTTGGGTGCCGGCCAGTCAAGGATAGCCTGAATCTCACCAGATTCCATGTTCAGCCCCTGGGGAGAGATGATATAACCCAAGAACTGTATCTCAGAACGATGGAACTCGCATTTCTCCGGCTTGATATACAGTTGGTTCTCTTTCAGACGTCTTAAAACAGTTTTGACATGTTCTTCATGTTCCTGTAGAGAGTCAGAAAAGATTAGTATATCGTCCAAGTAGATCACCACAAACTGGTCCATCAAATCTCTGAAGATGTCATTAACAAAGTGTTGAAATACTGCAGGGGCATTACAAGCCCGAAGGGCATCACAAGAGATTCAAAGTGTCCATACCGGCATCTGAATGCTGTCTTTTACTCATCCCCTGGGCAAATACGCACCAAATTATAAGCCCCACGAAGATCCAGCTTAGAGAACACCTTAGCATGGCGGACTCTTTCCAATAATTCGGGAATCAGAGGCAAAGGGTAACGGTTTCGTACGGTTACCTTATTGAGTTCCCGATAGTCAACACAGGGTCTCAGGGTCCCATCCTTCTTCTTTACAAAAAAAATGGGTGCCCCTGCTGGTGAGGAAGAAGGACGTATGAAGCCTTTAGCCAGATTTTCATCAATATACTCCTTTAAGGCTTGAAGCTCAGGTGCCGCCAAAGGGTATAAGTGACCAAAAGGAATATCTGCCCCAGGAAGCAACTCAATGGAACAGTCATAATGCCTGTGTGGAGGAAGTTGATCTGCATTCTTCTTGTCACAGAGGTCAGAGAACTCTTTATATGCTGAGGTAAAGAAAATACCTGTACATGTGGTTCCGTAGCCGTGGACTCAGGGACAGCTTCTGTTAACGATGAGTTGCTCCTTGTTGGAAAGATAATCTCCTTTGTCTCCCAGTTGATAATTGGGTACTGAGAATGCAACCAAGGAATGCCTAAAATCACAGGAAATGAGGAGAAGAAATTAGCAAGAAAGAAAGTTGCTCCTGATGATTAGGCTCCAACAAAATTTCAAGGGGTATGGTCTCCTGATCCACAGGCCCAGAGATTAAAGGTGACCCATCCACTGTTTCCATGGTAATTGGAGAGGCTCTTTGCTGAATTTGTATACCATGTTCCTTGGCAAATGCGATATCCATGAAATTGCCACCTGCACCAGAGTCAATCATAGCTGAACTGTAAATCCACTTTCCTGAACACAGGATCTTAATAGGGAGACAACAGTGAGAGTTCTTTTCCTTCAGCTCCTTGGGGGTGAAGTCATAGAAAGTAAATAGAAAACAGCGTTTAAAGGCAGGCTACATTCAGAGATGTCAGATTCATCATCACAGTTGTCATACTCCCCTATTGCTGCTAGCACCTTGTTAGGCCGTCTAGGAAACTTAGGACAATTGATAAAGAAATGGTCAGACTGGCCGCAGTAGAAACATAGACTTTCACGAAGGCAATGCTCCTGGAGCTCATTGATCTCGCGTCTCTGAACGGAATCAATTTGCATGGGCACCTCCTCCACTTCCCGAGATGTTTTACCTGCAGACTTTTTGGAAGGAAGGGAAAAGTTAGAAATACGGTTATATGCAGCAAATTTCTCCTGCCTACGCTCAGTAAGGCGAATGTCTATGCGCACACAATGCTGTATACATGTCTCTAGTTCTTGTGGTGACTCTGAGCGAGCTAGTTCATCTTTTATAATACTAGACAGACCCCTTTTAAAAATAGGCAATTGTGCATAACTGTCCCAATTGGTATCTACCGCCAATCTTCTGAACTCAGTGGCATACTCAATAACAGAACGTTTAGCCTGGCGTAAAGACAACAAAGCAGATTCAGCGGTAGCACGGCGATTAGGGTCATCAAACATTAATGCCATAGCGGCCAAGAAATCATCCAAGTCATTTAACCGTGGGTCACGGGACTCAATCATCGGATTCGCCCAGGCGAGCGCTCGTGCGGTCAGCAGCATTATTACACACAATACTTTGGATCTATCAGTAGGAAAACGGTCAGCATGCACATCAAAATATAGCATACATTGATTCACAAAGCCACGAAATTTGTCGTGATCACCATTAAATCTGAATGGGGGCAAATTAGGTGGGCTAGCTGGTGGCGGTTGCCCAGAGAGTAAAGTCACTTGTGCAGCTATTTGCGTGCTTATGTCCTGAAAAGCCCGTCCATACTGGGACTCTATGCCAGCAAGTTTGTTTTCCTGGGCTGCCATGCGATTGCTTAAGTCCTGCAAAGTTTGTCCAAACACTTGTTGATTGTGTTCAAAGCTTCCAAACTTCTTTTGCAGACCTTCCACATCTTTCTGCAGTGATCTAATTATGGAAAACACCTGCTCTAATCTGCTCTCTGCAGTCATTGTTCCAGCAGTCTCACTTTTTTTTTATGGCTAGATTATCCTGTAATAATTATAGGGGATTATTCAGGAGACTCTTTGCGTGGAACAAGACAACAGGACACAGTTTTATAAGTGGTAAGGTTTATATTATCACACGGTGATTCAAGCAGGTGCAGAGAGAAACTCAAGTCCACAACACTTGGTGCAAATAATAAACGCAGCTTAGCAGACTATAGGAAACTTCAGAGGTAGATGCAAACAAACAGAAAGTCTATGAAGCACAGTTATTCTTGAGGAAACTTGACACGAATAGATCCTTGACTTAGTCCAGACACAGATAGATATGCTATTAGGCAGTTCAAATCATATCTTAGCTCAACCAGGGAGGCCTGGTTAATAGTCTCAGGTTTTGCAGAGCAGAAACAGCTTACATGTCCAGCAAATGCAGATGGAAGTAACACGAGCAGCAGATGAAGGAGGATTACTGAACACTGGTGTATGCAGCAGGAACTCAGAGCAGAGTGGCAGGATCTCCAACACAGGTTCACAGGAGCAGGTGCAGGTGCAAGGCCAGGGAGTAATCAGGAGCTGGATGCAAAGCAGAATAATCTAGCACAGACTGAAGGCTGGGGTGGAGTTTTATAGCAGGAAGACACAGTGCACATGAGACCAAAGACGCCATCTTGGAAAAGGGCAGTAATGCACAAAAGGTAAAAAATGTTCAGAGTCCTGACACCGGGACCCAGTCAGACCTTGGGATGGGACACATCATCCCCATGCTGAGGATTGCTGGCCCTACGTCAGTCAGGGTTGCCTCCACAGTCTACAGCTCCTGCACCTCCTCCTCTTCATCCTACATCTCTGAAATCAACACATCACTCAGAAGCTGGAAGTCCTGACATTACTCCCTCCTTAGAAGTGGCCTCAGGACGATCCTGGACCTGGTATCTCAGGGAATCTCTGATGAAAACGAGAAATCTTCTGTTGGGCATTGATGTTTTCCAAAGGTTCCCAAGAGTCTTCCTCAGGGGGATATCCCTGCTATCTTATCAGACATTGGATCCGATTCCTGAGAATCCTGGAATCAATAATTTCCTCCACCACGAATTGTTCTTGCCCATCAATCACCACAGGCTGCGGAGGTGGCACAACTCATCCCTGGAAGGTATTAGGAGATACAGGCTTTAGTAAAGATACATGAAAAACTGGGTGTACCTTCATTGTCCTAGGCAGCTTCAGCCGGCAGGCCACAGAGCTCACAATACCGTTGATCTTGAAAGGGCCAATGAATTTCTGTCCAAATTTTTGTGAAGGAATGTTTAACTTCAGATTCTTAGTTGCTAACCACACGGAATCTCCTACCTTGAACATGGGTGCAGGTTTACGGAATCTATCAGCCGATATCTTATAACGTTCTTGAGCTGTGGTCAGGGATTCCTTCAGAACCTCCAGATTCTGTCTCATCGCAGTCAGCCTTTCCTCCACTGCCGGAACCAGAGAATTAATTGGAGACCTAGGTAAAATACACAGATGATAACCCAGATTGGCAAAGAAAGGTGTAAATTTAGTGGAGGCACTCTGAGAATAATTATATGAAAATTCGGCTAACGGCAACAACTCCAACCAATCATCCTGGAGATGGCTGACATAACATCTTAGATATTGTTCCCGCGTCTGGTTGGTACGCTCAGTCTGACCATTTGTCTGGGGATGGTAAGCAGAAGAGAGACATACATTAATATTGAGTGCAGAGCAAAACCTCTTCCAGAATCTTGAAGTGAACTGTACTCCACGGTCAGAGATGATCTCATCCGGAACCCCGTGCAACCGAAAGACATTCTGCATAACCAAGTTCACTGTATCTTTAGCTGAGGGGAGGCCGGTGCACGGAACAAAATGAGCAGCTTTAGTCAGGCGATCAACTACCACCATGATTGTATTCATGCGCCCAGATGTAGGCAGCTCCACAATAAAGTCCATTGATATAGACCCCCAAGGGCAGGACGGAACAGGTAATGGTTGTAGAAGACCCGTAGGTGCCACATGAGGAGTCCTGTAACGGGCACATACCTCGCAAGAGAGAACATAGTCCTTGGTATCCTTCAGGCAAGTTGGACACCAGAAGAATCGGCTCAGGAACTCTTGTGTCTTCTATACCCCCTGTGACCAGCCAACTTGGAGTCATGTACCAACTTGAGGATCTGCAGACGGACGACCTCCGGGACATAGATATGTCGATCTCTGAACCACATGCCACCCTTAAAGACAAGATTAATATCCACAGGTGGGTTGGCCAGAAATACATCACCTTCATAGTCCTCCCTGCACTCCTTCCACAAGTCCTGATCGTGGATAACTCCGATGAAGTTGGCATCAGATAGAATGGTCTTGGACGGGGCTCCAGGTACGGAATCCGCAGCATGGATTCGGGATAAAGCATCAGCCTTCCCATTACAAGAACCTGGACAGTACGAGATAACAAAGGGGACAAAGGGGACAGCAATGATAATATGTTAGCGCTATATAAAAATAAAGATTATTATTAATTATTATCAGGGTGAGGAATATCTGGGCCACACTCACGGCTACTCAGACTTGACTGTGTGGAAGACATGGTGGTGGTGATGGTGGCTAAGTGACTGGAAGCATTAACCGCTGTCCAACCAACTTCCGTTTCACACTATTCTGGCTTCAATAGTGGAGTGCTGCGGTACCCTAGAAACTGGGACAGGAAGGTCGAGCGAGAAGATGTTGGTCTTTGTTGTGCCCCACTTTCACCTTGGCCATGGCCTCGTCCTCTGCATGCACCATCAGCATCACGTCCACTTACCCATCCCTTGTCCCTTGCCTTGCCCATTTTAAATGGACTACTGCACTATTTCAAAAGCTCAGCACAAATGCATTTGCAGCGCCCCAGAGTCCTGATCATTGCAGTACTGTGGCTCCGCCACTATGGGGAGCTATGGTACGTCTGATGGCACTGAAGGAGTTCATCTGATCAGGTATCACAGACACCAATACATTTCACAGTCTGGCCTCCAGGGGGAGCTAAGGGTACTATTCATTAGGCCACTCCTCACAGTCTGGTAAAACTGGGGGTTAGGCAGGAAGTTAGGGAGAACGCTGACGGGGTTGGAACCAGGCAACACCTTGTGGCAGAGGGTGTTGTAAGGGAAGATTCGGTAGGGTCCCTGTCAGGGGTGGGATCCTGACAGAGGCCTGGCAATCAGAGAGAAAGCTATGGGACCGCGCCTGCACTTGATAGCGGCGGTGCCCTAAGAAAGGACAAGAAGCGAGATTTATTGTGCTGAGTGAGAAACGAGATCAACGCAACAGGGAGAAATAGTGGGTAAACTGGGGGTCAGGCAGGAAGTTAGATGAGAAAGCTGACTGGGTTGGAACCAGGCAACACCTTGTGGCAGAGGGTGTTGTGGGGGGAAGATACAGTAGGGTCTCTGTCAGGGGTGGGATCCTGACAGAGGCTTGGCAACTTGAGCGAACGTAACGGGACCGTGCCTGCTCAGGATAGCGGCGGTGCCAAAGGAAGGACCAGAAGCCAGATAGATTGTGCTGAGTGAGAAACGAGATCAAGGCAATAAGGAGAATACCAGTAGGGGTCGTGCTGTAAGACCGAGGCAACACCCTACTGAGGCGCACTACCGGTGGCCGGAACGCCGAGGGAGTATTACAACATTCAGCTTCAAGCGATACTCTAAACAGCGGCAGGACAGTCAGTCTAAGGCGGGCTGTCTCACTTAAATCACCTATGCAGTCTTGGGGGGCAACTTGTGGAGAGGGGCGACTCTAGGGTCCCGGAAGAGCTCCGAGCCTACCCATCAAACGGGTGCCGTCCCAACCAGAACATCAGGGAGGGACGGAGGATTAGCAGAACATCATCTAATCGAGTTGTGAGGGAACTTAAGAAACAGACACAACAGTTGTGGGGACTTTCCGTAAGCACAGCAGGGAAGGACCGCAACACATAGCGCTAGAAGGAAGGCACAGATTTCCACCTGCTAAGAGAACTCTGGAGGTGCCATTGGACCGGCCGGACTTGCACAGCCTGGTTATCCAGATTCTGGACTGAGGACCCAGAGATCTTCAGTAAAGAGGTAAAGAGACTGCAACCTGGTGTCCTCGTTATTTACTGCACCGCACCACTACAGCCTCACCACCACCACCATCCGTCATACCTATCACTGTACGCCCCTCGGCAGGGTCACGGACCGGGCCTAGCCACCGTGACAACCCCAGAGCAGAGACTCAGAGGCCCGATACCGGGTACCCCTCGGCCCTGCGGCAGTGGGGGCGCTACACATTTATTAGAAGCAAAATAATATCTGATCAGTATGCCTGCAAATCTACGATTTTTCAAACACAAACACCAGGCAGGCCTTAGCCTGACATAACAGGCTGTATTCTATTTTTTGGGGCTTTTTTGTGAATTTAATTTATGCAAAATAGTGCTGTATATAATTAGAGTAACAGACAGAAAAAAAGTGGTAAACCGGTCTACAATGCCCAACCTTGGAGCATGCAGATATATGAGGCCTGTCACGGAAATACCACACTGCCAAATATGTGTCCTGTTTTTTTTAAATGCAAAATAGTGCTGTATATACAGTAAGTAGAGTAACAGACAGCAAAAAAAGTGGTAAACTGGCCTACAATGCCCAAACTTGGAGCACGCAGATATATGAGGCTTGTCACGGAAATACCTCTGAATAATCCTGGGAAATGCTCGGTGCTCGCCGAGTACACCGAGCATAGTGCTACTCGGGCGAGTAACAAGTAGTGGCGAGCACGTTCGCTCATCACTAAAATGGACCAACACCGGGCTCAGAATGTGAGGGTGTCAGCAGGATGAGAAGGTTGTATTAGTTGGTAACAGGCTGGAGGCTGGATATGTGAGAAGTCAAATTTGTACGTGTTTCAGGAATGAGTTGTGGCTGGAAAAAGTCTTCATGATGGTCACATGAAAAGTTTTAGAAAAGTGAATGATTAAAATCAGAAAGGATATCACATGTGAGTCATTCGTTTTAACTGTGTGATCGGTGGGCTTGTGATCTATAACTGGGTCCCTCTCTGATGGTAAATTTTTACTATAAAATGTTTGTGACAAGGTGACAAAATATCAAAGAAAGCTAATTTTTACTGAAAGGCTGCTGTGTGAAAGAAAATAATGCTGCAGATGCCTGTGTCGTGTGTTGTTATTGAGATTACCTATGGTGCTCTGAAGACCACCCTTTATTAACTCAACATGCACTAACATGTGAGTCTGGATCTTAAATGCGGAATGCTGGGCATGATTGCCCCCTTGTATCATAAAATAATGGTATAATGAAATATAGAACAGTGTTGCAAAAAAGTTCTCATGTAAATGCAGATATTGCCCCATAGCTCAAACACATATTTGTCACATGATTCTGTGGGTCTATGCAAGCTTGGAACATTATAAACTTTATTTCTAGCATTTCTGTTTTTCTAGGCGAAGAAACTGTTTTTGATGTTGCAGATTTTCTGCACCATTTCTGCAAATTTTAGCTAAATTAGGTTACTTTTTTTCATTATGTTTTTGATTACTTTTTTACATGCGTTTTTATAACTTTTTGACCCTGGAGTTTCTCTGAGTTTGCTATGTTATTTTTTAAATAAAACTTCTTTGTTATTCACACTTCCTGGTATTCAGCTTTGACAAAACATTTTTGATACAGTCATGCGGGGCGAACATACTACTTGTACAGCCTGTGCAGCCGCCCGAGGACCAAGAGTTAAGGGAGCCCATTACCACCTCCAAAACGTGGGTTTATGCATTATAATGAGTTACTGGAATGCAAAGGGCCCATGTACTGTTCCTCCATAGGGGCTTGGAGATGTAATTTGCTTTAGCAAATGTGTTTTTAGCTAGATCCGCAGCGACAAAATACTCTAAAAACACAAATGCGTTTTTTACATAAGGATTTTTTGCATCTAATGCAATTCAACATGGAAAATCTGTACACTCGGTGTTCCTCCAAAATAAATTGACATGTTGCGGAGTTCAAAAATGCACCACAGATCAGTTTAAGTAGTATTAAAGAAAAAGCACAGTGGGTATGTGATTTCTATAAACTCCATCCACTTTCTTGCAACTGCAAGAAAATATTCCTAGTCAAAAATCAAAAAACTCATAGTGGGAACCTCAAGTGGTGCCCTCCTTGAAATAATATTGCCATACATTAATATTGTAATACAGTCATACACTGACTGAATAGGAAATATAGTAATAATAACTTTTATAAAAGAAGAGCCATATGGCCATATAACTCGGACAAGGACCCCATTGAAAACCCCTGGAATGTAATCAAGAGGAAGATGGATAGTCACAAGCTATCAAACAAAGAAGAACTGCTTAAATTTTTGTACCATGAGTAGTGTTGAGCGATACCTTCCGATATGCAAAGGTATCGGTATCGGATTGGATCGGCCGATATCCAAAAAATATCGGATATCGCCGATACCAATACCCGATACCAATGCATATCAATGGGACACAAAGTATTGGAATGGTTCCCAGGGTCTGAAGGAGAGGAAACTCTCCTTCAGGCCCTGGGATCCATATTCATGTATAAAATAAAGAATAAAAATAAAAAATATTGATATACTCACCCCTCCGGCGGCCCCTGCTCTTAGCGGTGCCTCCGTTCCTAAGAATGCAGGGTGAAGGACCTTCGATGATGTCGCGGCTTGCGATTGGTCGCGTGACCGCTCATGTGACCGCTCACGCGACCAATCACAAGCTGCCACGTCATCGAAGGTCCTTCACCCCTGCATTCTTAGGAACGGAGGCACCGCTAAGAGCAGGGGCCGCCGGAGGGGTGAGTATATCAATATTTTTTATTTTTATTATTTATTTTTTACAAGAATATGGATCCCAGGGCCTGAAGGAGGGTCTCCTCTCCTCCAGACCCTGGGAACCATACGCATCGCACACTTCCGATTCCGATTTCCGATATCACAAAAATATCGGAACTCGGTATCGGAATTCCGATACCGCAAGTATCGACCGATACCCGATACTTGCGGTATCGGAATGCTCAACACTAACCATGAGTGGTATAAGGTCACCCAAAAGCAGTGTGACTCACTGGTGGAAAGCATGCCAAGAAGCATGAAAGCTGATTACAACTCATGGTTATTCCACAAAATATTGATTTCTGAACTCTTCCTGTTGTTTCTAAATGATTATGAACTTGTTTTTTTCTGCATTATTTGAGGTCTGCAAGCAATGCATTTTTTGTTATTTTGATCATTTCTTATTTTCAGAAAATAAATACAAAATTTATTGCTTGGAACTTCGGAGACATGTTGTCAGTAGTTTATAGAATAAAAGAACAATTTACATTTTATTTACTCAAAAATATACCTATAAAGAGAATAATCAGACAAACTGAAAATTTTGCAGTGGTCTCTTAATTTTTGCCTGAGCTGTATATGTATATACTAGATAGAGAGGCCCGATGTGATAGGTCACAATGGGGGCAGGCATGCGGCGCTATTGTTGCCTAATGGCATCCTGTGATAATCTAATGACTTTTGCATCAGGGGACTCATGTGCTTGACTACACTTACAGGTCCTTCTCAAAAAATTAGCATATAGTGTTAAATTTCATTATTTACCATAATGTAATGATTACAATTAAACTTTCATATATTATAGATTCATTATCCACCAACTGAAATTTGTCAGGTCTTTTATTGTTTTAATACTGATGATTTTGGCCTACAACTCCTGATAACCCAAAAAACCTGTCTCAATAAATTAGCATATCAAGAAAAGGGCCTCTAAACGACCTATTACCCTAATCTTCTGAATCAACTAATTAACTCTAAACACATGCAAAAGATACCTGAGGCTTTTAAAAACTCCCTGCCTGGTTCATTACTCAAAACCCCCATCATGGGTAAGACTAGCGACCTGACAGATGTCAAGAAGGCCATCATTGACACCCTCAAGCAAGAGGGTAAGACCCAGAAAGAAATTTCTCAACAAATAGGCTGTTCCCAGAGTGCTGTATCAAGGCACCTCAATGGTAAGTCTGTTGGAAGGAAACAATGTGGCAGAAAACGCTGTACAACGAGAAGAGGTGACCGGACCCTGAGGAAGATTGTGGAGAAGGACCGATTCCAGACCTTGGGGAACCTGAGGAAGCAGTGGACTGAGTCTGGTGTGGAAACATCCAGAGCCACCGTGCACAGGCTTGTGCAGGAAATGGGCTACAGGTGCCGCATTCCCCAGGTAAAGCCACTTTTGAACCATAAACAGCGGCAGAAGCGCCTGACCTGGTACTTTTTTCTGATGAAAGCAAATTTTGCATGTCATTCGGAAATCAAGGTGCCAGAGTCTGGAGGAAGACTGGGGAGAAGGAAATGCCAAAATGCCTGAAGTCCAGTGTCAAGTACCCACAGTCAGTGATGGTGTGGGGTGCCATGTCAGCTGCTGGTGTTGGTCCACTGTGTTTCATCAAGGGCAGGGTCAATGCAGCTAGCTATCAGGAGATTTTGGAGCACTTCATGCTTCCATCGGCTGAAATGCTTTATGGAGATGAAGATTTCATTTTTCAGCACGACCTGGCACCTGCTCACAGTGCCAAAACCACTGGTAAATGGTTTACTGACCATGGTATTACTGTGCTCAATTGGCCTGCCAACTCTCCTGACCTGAACCCCATAGAGAATCTGTGGGACATTGTGAAGAGAAAGTTGAGAGACGCAAGACCCAACACTCTGGATGAGCTTAAGGCCGCTATTGAAGCATCCTGGGCCTCCATAACATCTCAGCAGTGTCACAGGCTGATTGCCTCCATGCCACGCCGCATTGAAGCAGTCATTTCTGCCAAAGGATTCCCGACCAAGTATTGAGTGCATAACTGAACATTATTATTTGATGGTTTTTTTGTTTGTTATTAAAAAACACTTTTATTTGATTGGACGGGTGAAATATGCTAATTTATTGAGACAGGTTTTTTGGGTTATCAGGAGTTGTAGGCCAAAATCATCAGTATTAAAACAATAAAAGACCTGACAAATTTCAGTTGGTGGATAATGAATCTATAATATATGAAAGTTTAATTGTAATCATTACATTATGGTAAATAATGAAATTTAACACTATATGCTAATTTTTTTAGAAGGACCTGTATACGCATACACTTATATGCATTGTTTTTGTCCCAGCGATGCTGTTGCGCTTCAAGAGTCTCATTTTCCCTTTGTTGTCTTCGATGTTGTGCCTTTGCTGCTTTCCTTTCATTGTCATTGGCGTACTTTTTATGAGGAGCCATGTTGGCGTTGATATTTTCTTTTTAAAGGGATTTTCCCATGAATAAAAGTTAATTTTAAAAATTGTCTGTCTGACCGTGTACCGAACATATCACAGCTCCTGGGCAGGAGAGGAAGCAAAAGACAAAAGACAATACTGACATTGCAGCAGGAAATCGCAGAGGATACCTTTTGTGAGGTAAAATATTTTTTAAAAACAGTCAGTGAAATATTTTACCTCACAAAATGAATAGTGTTGAGCGATACCTTCCGATATCGGAAAGTATCGGTATCGGAAAGTATCGGCCGATACCGTCAAAATATCGGATCCAATCCGATACCGATACCCGATCCCAATGCAAGTCAATGGGACGAAAATATCGGAATTAAAATAAACCCTTTATAAACTTGTAGGTTCATTCTACATGAAGGAAAACAACTAAGAATAATGTAGGATGTATTGGGGGACGTGGCGGAGATATTAAAGGCACAGAGGTTTAGCCCAATGTAATAGAATAGCAGGATTTTTTTTTTTTTTTTATGACGTTCGGCGTTAGAAAGAATTTGACTGTTATTTTTTTTTTTTTTATGTCAGATATTGATGTTTCACTACTTCCACGCCCTTCACCTTCTTTTTTACTTCTCCCACGCTTTCTTCTTCATTATCCTCATCATCAGCTTCTTTGACATCAACTTCTTCACCTTATTCATCTTCTTCTTCATCTTCTACCTATTATTTTTTGGGTTACATTGTTCATATTCTTTTTATTTTACTATTATCTTCATCATATTCTACTTCTTCATCATATTCTTATTTGTGACAGGCATTCCCGTAGTTGTTATCTATAAAAGTTTGAAGATTACACCTTCCGTTCTGCCTGTCACAAAACAGTTACATTTGTCCGCGTTCAGTTTGGCCTGCAGCATCAGGCTTTATCCAGGGGCACCACGAGGAGGAACGGACTCACCCCCATACACGGCTTAGTCTTCTTCTGCTTATAATTTAGATAATATTTTTTGCTCTGATATTTTGTGTTATGCTTAATGTTCTTCTGCTATTTGTTCTGCAGCCTCTTGTTCTTCTGCTTCTCGGTCTTCCAGGTCGTCGTCGTCTCCAGGGTCGTCGTCTCCGGGGTCGTCGTCTCCGGGGTCGTCGTCATCGGGGTGGTCTTCAGGGTCGTCGTCTCCGGGGTCGTCGTCATCGGGGTGGTCTTCAGGGTCATCGTCTCCAGGGTCGTCGTCATCACGGTGGTTGTCGTCTCTGGTGTCGTTGTCATCTTAGGGGTGGTCTTCCGGGTCATCGTGTTTAGTCTCTTGAACTTGGAAATGTAGCAGAAGGTACAAGAAGGCTGAGAAAATGCCGAGAACCAGCTGATGGAACTGGAACTCGGATGGCTACCCGAAGGTCCAAGAGCCAATGGAACTACCGAGGACCAGCTGACGTTACTGGAACCCGGTTACTAAGCAGGAGGTACCCGTGCCTGAAAGCACTACCAAGGACCACCTGACGTTGGTGGAACTCGGATACCCAGAGGGAGGCACCTAAGCCAAAGGCTCTGCCCGGAACCAGCTGACGGTACTGGAACCAGGATGGGGAGCAGAAGGTACAAGAGCAAAAGACACTGCCGAGAACCAGCTGACGGTGCTGGAACCCGGATGGGTAGCCGAAGGTCCAAGAGCCAATGGAACTACCGAGGACCAGCTGACGTTACTGGAACCCGGTTACTAAGCAGGAGGTACCCGTGCCTGAAAGCACTACCAAGGACCACCTGACGTTGGTGGAACTCGGATACCCAGAGGGAGGCATCTAAGCCAAAGGCTCTGCCCGGAACCAGCTGACGGTACTGGAACCAGGATGGGGAGCAGAAGGTACAAGAGCAAGTGTCTGCGTGGCTTTTGCAGGACACGATGCCGGCTGCACAGCAGGGGAACAGCTGGCGGTGCTGAACCCCACTGACACATTGGCTGGTGTTTTTCTCTGTGCAGCTAGCAGTACCGGGCCCCAACTGGCGGTGTTGGAGCCCGGGGTCAGCAGGAGGAGGAGAGGGAGCAGAGTGTAGGCCGAAGCCTGCACTGGCGGCAGCTTTTGGGTCTGTTGTGCCTGCGTGGCAGTTGCAGGACACGTTGCCGGCTGCACAGCAGGGGAACAGCTGGCGGTGCTGAACCCCACTGACACATTGGCGAGGTGTTTTTCTCTGTGCAGCTAGCAGTACCGGGCCCCAACTGGCGGTGTTGGAGCCCGGGCTCTGCAGGGGGAGCAGAGTGTAGGCCGAAGCCTAATTGAACCAATTTCAAAGGTAACCTTTAACCCCCCCTCAGGGGTTACAAAGTAGAAGAGCCACAGCTTATGCAGCAGTAGTGCTGCACAAGTCAAAGGTTGCTCTTTTAATTTCGCTCCTTGCACACGCTGAATGAAACACGTCTAACATTTAGCCCTTTATACAGTCAAACTGTGTTGGAGGCGCGAGTTCCCTTTGTAATGAGACGCAGCACAGATGTCAAGAATCCCACCTTGGTGCTGGGTGCAGCCTCCTGAGCGTTGTTATTTGCTGTACAGGAGTCTGCGCTGTCGTGTTGTCCCCTGGCCTAGCGCTGTTAGCGCTGCCCATCTTCTGACATCATTTAATGTCGGCCGGTGCGGTTCGCGATGACCATGAATCCCAGCCCCGCAGTGTCTTAACATTGTTAAAACACTGCGGGGCTGGGATTCAGGGCCTGGCGCAGCACATATGTTCGCCTCTCACACTCGGGTCCTTACACCCGCTTCAGACTGTGCGGCGTCATCTGATCCCTTATCGCATGCCACGGCCATGAAGCCGCACAGTCCGAAGAAGGCGGAAGGAGAGGAGGGACAGGCGAACTGATGCACTGATCATGCCCATCAATCACACCCTCGCAGTCCCAATAAATAAGACACCGAGGGGCGTTGTGTGGGTCAGGGCGGCCGCAGAGGCGCAGCCAGCCAAACAATGATGCCAGAAGACGGGCAGCGCTACCAAGGGGGTTGCAGCGTGTCATTACAAAGGAAAGTCACACCACCGGGACGGTTAAATGGTCACACAGAGGACACATTTCAGACGTGTTTTCAGTTCCACATGTGCGAGGAGAATACGTTTATGAGCCACCTTGCACACATGCAGCATTACCGCTGTACAAGGTGGCTGGATAACGTAAAAACGCCTGGGGGAGGGGGGACAGGTTCCCTTCAATTTCAGTTCTGGTGTCTGCGTGGCTTTTGCAGGACACGATGCCGGCTGCACAGCAGGGGAACAGCTGGCGGTGCTGAACCCCACTGACACATTGGCTGGTGTTTTTCTCTGTGCAGCTAGCAGTACCGGGCCCCAACTGGCGGTGTTGGAGCCCGGGGTCAGCAGGAGGAGGAGAGGGAGCAGAGTGTAGGCCGAAGCCTGCACTGGCGGCAGCTTTTGGGTCTGTTGTGCCTGCGTGGCAGTTGCAGGACACGTTGCCGGCTGCACAGCAGGGGAACAGCTGGCGGTGCTGAACCCCACTGACACATTGGCGAGGTGTTTTTCTCTGTGCAGCTAGCAGTACCGGGCCCCAACTGGCGGTGTTGGAGCCCGGGCTCTGCAGGGGGAGCAGAGTGTAGGCCGAAGCCTAATTGAACCAATTTCAAAGGTAACCTTTAACCCCCCCTCAGGGGTTACAAAGTAGAAGAGCCACAGCTTATGCAGCAGTAGTGCTGCACAAGTCAAAGGTTGCTCTTTTAATTTCACTCCTTGCACACGCTGAATGAAACACGTCTAACATTTAGCCCTTTATACAGTCAAACTGTGTTGGAGGCGCGAGTTCCCTTTGTAATGAGACGCAGCACAGATGCCAAGAATCCCACCTTGGTGCTGGGTGCAGCCTCCTGAGCGTTGTTATTTGCTGTACAGGAGTCTGCGCTGTCGTGTTGTCCCCTGGCCTAGCGCTGTTAGCGCTGCCCATCTTCTGACATCATTTAATGTCGGCCGGTGCGGTTCGCGATGACCATGAATCCCAGCCCCGCAGTGTCTTAACATTGTTAAAACACTGCGGGGCTGGGATTCAGGGCCTGGCGCAGCACATATGTTCGCCTCTCACACTCGGGTCCTTACACCCGCTTCAGACTGTGCGGCGTCATCTGATCCCTTATCGCATGCCACGGCCATGAAGCCGCACAGTCCGAAGAAGGCGGAAGGAGAGGAGGGACAGGCGAACTGATGCACTGATCATGCCCATCAATCACACCCTCGCAGTCCCAATAAATAAGACACCGAGGGGCGTTGTGTGGGTCAGGGCGGCCGCAGAGGCGCAGCCAGCCAAACAATGATGCCAGAAGACGGGCAGCGCTACCAAGGGGGTTGCAGCGTGTCATTACAAAGGAAAGTCACACCACCGGGACGGTTAAATGGTCACACAGAGGACACATTTCAGACGTGTTTTCAGTTCCACATGTGCGAGGAGAATACGTTTATGAGCCACCTTGCACACATGCAGCATTACCGCTGTACAAGGTGGCTGGATAACGTAAAAACGCCTGGGGGAGGGGGGACAGGTTCCCTTCAATTTCAGTTCTGGTGTCTGCGTGGCTTTTACAGGACACGATGCCGGCTGCACAGCAGGGGAACAGCTGGCGGTGCTGAACCCCACTGACACATTGGCTGGTGTTTTTCTCTGTGCAGCTAGCAGTACCGGGCCCCAACTGGCGGTGTTGGAGCCCGGGGTCAGCAGGAGGAGGAGAGGGAGCAGAGTGTAGGCCGAAGCCTGCACTGGCGGCAGCTTTTGGGTCTGTTGTGCCTGCGTGGCAGTTGCAGGACACGTTGCCGGCTGCACAGCAGGGGAACAGCTGGCGGTGCTGAACCCCACTGACACATTGGCGAGGTGTTTTTCTCTGTGCAGCTAGCAGTACCGGGCCCCAACTGGCGGTGTTGGAGCCTGGGCTCTGCAGGGGGAGCAGAGTGTAGGCCGAAGCCTAATTGAACCAATTTCAAAGGTAACCTTTAACCCCCCCTCAGGGGTTACAAAGTAGAAGAGCCACAGCTTATGCAGCAGTAGTGCTGCACAAGTCAAAGGTTGCTCTTTTAATTTCGCTCCTTGCACACGCTGAATGAAACACGTCTAACATTTAGCCCTTTATACAGTCAAACTGTGTTGGAGGCGCGAGTTCCCTTTGTAATGAGACGCAGCACAGATGTCAAGAATCCCACCTTGGTGCTGGGTGCAGCCTCCTGAGCGTTGTTATTTGCTGTACAGGAGTCTGCGCTGTCGTGTTGTCCCCTGGCCTAGCGCTGTTAGCGCTGCCCATCTTCTGACATCATTTAATGTCGGCCGGTGCGGTTCGCGATGACCATGAATCCCAGCCCCGCAGTGTCTTAACATTGTTAAAACACTGCGGGGCTGGGATTCAGGGCCTGGCGCAGCACATATGTTCGCCTCTCACACTCGGGTCCTTACACCCGCTTCAGACTGTGCGGCGTCATCTGATCCCTTATCGCATGCCACGGCCATGAAGCCGCACAGTCCGAAGAAGGCGGAAGGAGAGGAGGGACAGGCGAACTGATGCACTGATCATGCCCATCAATCACACCCTCGCAGTCCCAATAAATAAGACACCGAGGGGCGTTGTGTGGGTCAGGGCGGCCGCAGAGGCGCAGCCAGCCAAACAATGATGCCAGAAGACGGGCAGCGCTACCAAGGGGGTTGCAGCGTGTCATTACAAAGGAAAGTCACACCACCGGGACGGTTAAATGGTCACACAGAGGACACATTTCAGACGTGTTTTCAGTTCCACATGTGCGAGGAGAATACGTTTATGAGCCACCTTGCACACATGCAGCATTACCGCTGTACAAGGTGGCTGGATAACGTAAAAACGCCTGGGGGAGGGGGGACAGGTTCCCTTCAATTTCAGTTCTGGTGTCTGCGTGGCTTTTGCAGGACACGATGCCGGCTGCACAGCAGGGGAACAGCTGGCGGTGCTGAACCCCACTGACACATTGGCTGGTGTTTTTCTCTGTGCAGCTAGCAGTACCGGGCCCCAACTGGCGGTGTTGGAGCCCGGGGTCAGCAGGAGGAGGAGAGGGAGCAGAGTGTAGGCCGAAGCCTGCACTGGCGGCAGCTTTTGGGTCTGTTGTGCCTGCGTGGCAGTTGCAGGACACGTTGCCGGCTGCACAGCAGGGGAACAGCTGGCGGTGCTGAACCCCACTGACACATTGGCGAGGTGTTTTTCTCTGTGCAGCTAGCAGTACCGGGCCCCAACTGGCGGTGTTGGAGCCCGGGCTCTGCAGGGGGAGCAGAGTGTAGGCCGAAGCCTAATTGAACCAATTTCAAAGGTAACCTTTAACCCCCCCTCAGGGGTTACAAAGTAGAAGAGCCACAGCTTATGCAGCAGTAGTGCTGCACAAGTCAAAGGTTGCTCTTTTAATTTCACTCCTTGCACACGCTGAATGAAACACGTCTAACATTTAGCCCTTTATACAGTCAAACTGTGTTGGAGGCGCGAGTTCCCTTTGTAATGAGACGCAGCACAGATGCCAAGAATCCCACCTTGGTGCTGGGTGCAGCCTCCTGAGCGTTGTTATTTGCTGTACAGGAGTCTGCGCTGTCGTGTTGTCCCCTGGCCTAGCGCTGTTAGCGCTGCCCATCTTCTGACATCATTTAATGTCGGCCGGTGCGGTTCGCGATGACCATGAATCCCAGCCCCGCAGTGTCTTAACATTGTTAAAACACTGCGGGGCTGGGATTCAGGGCCTGGCGCAGCACATATGTTCGCCTCTCACACTCGGGTCCTTACACCCGCTTCAGACTGTGCGGCGTCATCTGATCCCTTATCGCATGCCACGGCCATGAAGCCGCACAGTCCGAAGAAGGCGGAAGGAGAGGAGGGACAGGCGAACTGATGCACTGATCATGCCCATCAATCACACCCTCGCAGTCCCAATAAATAAGACACCGAGGGGCGTTGTGTGGGTCAGGGCGGCCGCAGAGGCGCAGCCAGCCAAACAATGATGCCAGAAGACGGGCAGCGCTACCAAGGGGGTTGCAGCGTGTCATTACAAAGGAAAGTCACACCACCGGGACGGTTAAATGGTCACACAGAGGACACATTTCAGACGTGTTTTCAGTTCCACATGTGCGAGGAGAATACGTTTATGAGCCACCTTGCACACATGCAGCATTACCGCTGTACAAGGTGGCTGGATAACGTAAAAACGCCTGGGGGAGGGGGGACAGGTTCCCTTCAGTTTCAGTTCTGGTGTCTGCGTGGCTTTTACAGGACACGATGCCGGCTGCACAGCAGGGGAACAGCTGGCGGTGCTGAACCCCACTGACACATTGGCTGGTGTTTTTCTCTGTGCAGCTAGCAGTACCGGGCCCCAACTGGCGGTGTTGGAGCCCGGGGTCAGCAGGAGGAGGAGAGGGAGCAGAGTGTAGGCCGAAGCCTGCACTGGCGGCAGCTTTTGGGTCTGTTGTGCCTGCGTGGCAGTTGCAGGACACGTTGCCGGCTGCACAGCAGGGGAACAGCTGGCGGTGCTGAACCCCACTGACACATTGGCGAGGTGTTTTTCTCTGTGCAGCTAGCAGTACCGGGCCCCAACTGGCGGTGTTGGAGCCTGGGCTCTGCAGGGGGAGCAGAGTGTAGGCCGAAGCCTAATTGAACCAATTTCAAAGGTAACCTTTAACCCCCCCTCAGGGGTTACAAAGTAGAAGAGCCACAGCTTATGCAGCAGTAGTGCTGCACAAGTCAAAGGTTGCTCTTTTAATTTCGCTCCTTGCACACGCTGAATGAAACACGTCTAACATTTAGCCCTTTATACAGTCAAACTGTGTTGGAGGCGCGAGTTCCCTTTGTAATGAGACGCAGCACAGATGTCAAGAATCCCACCTTGGTGCTGGGTGCAGCCTCCTGAGCGTTGTTATTTGCTGTACAGGAGTCTGCGCTGTCGTGTTGTCCCCTGGCCTAGCGCTGTTAGCGCTGCCCATCTTCTGACATCATTTAATGTCGGCCGGTGCGGTTCGCGATGACCATGAATCCCAGCCCCGCAGTGTCTTAACATTGTTAAAACACTGCGGGGCTGGGATTCAGGGCCTGGCGCAGCACATATGTTCGCCTCTCACACTCGGGTCCTTACACCCGCTTCAGACTGTGCGGCGTCATCTGATCCCTTATCGCATGCCACGGCCATGAAGCCGCACAGTCCGAAGAAGGCGGAAGGAGAGGAGGGACAGGCGAACTGATGCACTGATCATGCCCATCAATCACACCCTCGCAGTCCCAATAAATAAGACACCGAGGGGCGTTGTGTGGGTCAGGGCGGCCGCAGAGGCGCAGCCAGCCAAACAATGATGCCAGAAGACGGGCAGCGCTACCAAGGGGCTTGCAGCGTGTCATTACAAAGGAAAGTCACACCACCGGGACGGTTAAATGGTCACACAGAGGACACATTTCAGACGTGTTTTCAGTTCCACATGTGCGAGGAGAATACGTTTATGAGCCACCTTGCACACATGCAGCATTACCGCTGTACAAGGTGGCTGGATAACGTAAAAATGCCTGGGGGAGGGGGGACAGGTTCCCTTCAATTTCAGTTCTGGTGTCTGCGTGGCTTTTGCAGGACACGATGCCGGCTGCACAGCAGGGGAACAGCTGGCGGTGCTGAACCCCACTGACACATTGGCTGGTGTTTTTCTCTGTGCAGCTAGCAGTACCGGGCCCCAACTGGCGGTGTTGGAGCCCGGGGTCAGCAGGAGGAGGAGAGGGAGCAGAGTGTAGGCCGAAGCCTGCACTGGCGGCAGCTTTTGGGTCTGTTGTGCCTGCGTGGCAGTTGCAGGACACGTTGCCGGCTGCACAGCAGGGGAACAGCTGGCGGTGCTGAACCCCACTGACACATTGGCGAGGTGTTTTTCTCTGTGCAGCTAGCAGTACCGGGCCCCAACTGGTGGTGTTGGAGCCCGGGCTCTGCAGGGGGAGCAGAGTGTAGGCCGAAGCCTAATTGAACCAATTTCAAAGGTAACCTTTAACCCCCCCTCAGGGGTTACAAGGTAGAAGAGCCACAGCTTATGCAGCAGTAGTGCTGCACAAGTCAAAGGTTGCTCTTTTAATTTCGCTCCTTGCACACGCTGAATGAAACACGTCTAACATTTAGCCCTTTATACAGTCAAACTGTGTTGGAGGCGCGAGTTCCCTTTGTAATGAGACGCAGCACAGATGTCAAGAATCCCACCTTGGTGCTGGGTGCAGCCTCCTGAGCGTTGTTATTTGCTGTACAGGAGTCTGCGCTGTCGTGTTGTCCCCTGGCCTAGCGCTGTTAGCGCTGCCCATCTTCTGACATCATTTAATGTCGGCCGGTGCGGTTCGCGATGACCATGAATCCCAGCCCCGCAGTGTCTTAACATTGTTAAAACACTGCGGGGCTGGGATTCAGGGCCTGGCGCAGCACATATGTTCGCCTCTCACACTCGGGTCCTTACACCCGCTTCAGACTGTGCGGCGTCATCTGATCCCTTATCGCATGCCACGGCCATGAAGCCGCACAGTCCGAAGAAGGCGGAAGGAGAGGAGGGACAGGCGAACTGATGCACTGATCATGCCCATCAATCACACCCTCGCAGTCCCAATAAATAAGACACCGAGGGGCGTTGTGTGGGTCAGGGCGGCCGCAGAGGCGCAGCCAGCCAAACAATGATGCCAGAAGACGGGCAGCGCTACCAAGGGGGTTGCAGCGTGTCATTACAAAGGAAAGTCACACCACCGGGACGGTTAAATGGTCACACAGAGGACACATTTCAGATGTGTTTTCAGTTCCACATGTGCGAGGAGAATACGTTTATGAGCCACCTTGCACACATGCAGCATGACCGCTGTACAAGGTGGCTGGATAACGTAAAAACGCCTGGGGGAGGGGGGACAGGTTCCCTTCAATTTCAGTTCTGGTGTCTGCGTGGCTTTTGCAGGACACGATGCCGGCTGCACAGCAGGGGAACAGCTGGCGGTGCTGAACCCCACTGACACATTGGCTGGTGTTTTTCTCTGTGCAGCTAGCAGTACCGGGCCCCAACTGGCGGTGTTGGAGCCCGGGGTCAGCAGGAGGAGGAGAGGGAGCAGAGTGTAGGCCGAAGCCTGCACTGGCGGCAGCTTTTGGGTCTGTTGTGCCTGCGTGGCAGTTGCAGGACACGTTGCCGGCTGCACAGCAGGGGAACAGCTGGCGGTGCTGAACCCCACTGACACATTGGCGAGGTGTTTTTCTCTGTGCAGCTAGCAGTACCGGGCCCCAACTGGCGGTGTTGGAGCCCGGGCTCTGCAGGGGGAGCAGAGTGTAGGCCGAAGCCTAATTGAACCAATTTCAAAGGTAACCTTTAACCCCCCCTCAGGGGTTACAAAGTAGAAGAGCCACAGCTTATGCAGCAGTAGTGCTGCACAAGTCAAAGGTTGCTCTTTTAATTTCACTCCTTGCACACGCTGAATGAAACACGTCTAACATTTAGCCCTTTATACAGTCAAACTGTGTTGGAGGCGCGAGTTCCCTTTGTAATGAGACGCAGCACAGATGCCAAGAATCCCACCTTGGTGCTGGGTGCAGCCTCCTGAGCGTTGTTATTTGCTGTACAGGAGTCTGCGCTGTCGTGTTGTCCCCTGGCCTAGCGCTGTTAGCGCTGCCCATCTTCTGACATCATTTAATGTCGGCCGGTGCGGTTCGCGATGACCATGAATCCCAGCCCCGCAGTGTCTTAACATTGTTAAAACACTGCGGGGCTGGGATTCAGGGCCTGGCGCAGCACATATGTTCGCCTCTCACACTCGGGTCCTTACACCCGCTTCAGACTGTGCGGCGTCATCTGATCCCTTATCGCATGCCACGGCCATGAAGCCGCACAGTCCGAAGAAGGCGGAAGGAGAGGAGGGACAGGCGAACTGATGCACTGATCATGCCCATCAATCACACCCTCGCAGTCCCAATAAATAAGACACCGAGGGGCGTTGTGTGGGTCAGGGCGGCCGCAGAGGCGCAGCCAGCCAAACAATGATGCCAGAAGACGGGCAGCGCTACCAAGGGGGTTGCAGCGTGTCATTACAAAGGAAAGTCACACCACCGGGACGGTTAAATGGTCACACAGAGGACACATTTCAGACGTGTTTTCAGTTCCACATGTGCGAGGAGAATACGTTTATGAGCCACCTTGCACACATGCAGCATTACCGCTGTACAAGGTGGCTGGATAACGTAAAAACGCCTGGGGGAGGGGGGACAGGTTCCCTTCAATTTCAGTTCTGGTGTCTGCGTGGCTTTTACAGGACACGATGCCGGCTGCACAGCAGGGGAACAGCTGGCGGTGCTGAACCCCACTGACACATTGGCTGGTGTTTTTCTCTGTGCAGCTAGCAGTACCGGGCCCCAACTGGCGGTGTTGGAGCCCGGGGTCAGCAGGAGGAGGAGAGGGAGCAGAGTGTAGGCCGAAGCCTGCACTGGCGGCAGCTTTTGGGTCTGTTGTGCCTGCGTGGCAGTTGCAGGACACGTTGCCGGCTGCACAGCAGGGGAACAGCTGGCGGTGCTGAACCCCACTGACACATTGGCGAGGTGTTTTTCTCTGTGCAGCTAGCAGTACCGGGCCCCAACTGGCGGTGTTGGAGCCTGGGCTCTGCAGGGGGAGCAGAGTGTAGGCCGAAGCCTAATTGAACCAATTTCAAAGGTAACCTTTAACCCCCCCTCAGGGGTTACAAAGTAGAAGAGCCACAGCTTATGCAGCAGTAGTGCTGCACAAGTCAAAGGTTGCTCTTTTAATTTCGCTCCTTGCACACGCTGAATGAAACACGTCTAACATTTAGCCCTTTATACAGTCAAACTGTGTTGGAGGCGCGAGTTCCCTTTGTAATGAGACGCAGCACAGATGTCAAGAATCCCACCTTGGTGCTGGGTGCAGCCTCCTGAGCGTTGTTATTTGCTGTACAGGAGTCTGCGCTGTCGTGTTGTCCCCTGGCCTAGCGCTGTTAGCGCTGCCCATCTTCTGACATCATTTAATGTCGGCCGGTGCGGTTCGCGATGACCATGAATCCCAGCCCCGCAGTGTCTTAACATTGTTAAAACACTGCGGGGCTGGGATTCAGGGCCTGGCGCAGCACATATGTTCGCCTCTCACACTCGGGTCCTTACACCCGCTTCAGACTGTGCGGCGTCATCTGATCCCTTATCGCATGCCACGGCCATGAAGCCGCACAGTCCGAAGAAGGCGGAAGGAGAGGAGGGACAGGCGAACTGATGCACTGATCATGCCCATCAATCACACCCTCGCAGTCCCAATAAATAAGACACCGAGGGGCGTTGTGTGGGTCAGGGCGGCCGCAGAGGCGCAGCCAGCCAAACAATGATGCCAGAAGACGGGCAGCGCTACCAAGGGGGTTGCAGCGTGTCATTACAAAGGAAAGTCACACCACCGGGACGGTTAAATGGTCACACAGAGGACACATTTCAGACGTGTTTTCAGTTCCACATGTGCGAGGAGAATACGTTTATGAGCCACCTTGCACACATGCAGCATTACCGCTGTACAAGGTGGCTGGATAACGTAAAAACGCCTGGGGGAGGGGGGACAGGTTCCCTTCAATTTCAGTTCTGGTGTCTGCGTGGCTTTTGCAGGACACGATGCCGGCTGCACAGCAGGGGAACAGCTGGCGGTGCTGAACCCCACTGACACATTGGCTGGTGTTTTTCTCTGTGCAGCTAGCAGTACCGGGCCCCAACTGGCGGTGTTGGAGCCCGGGGTCAGCAGGAGGAGGAGAGGGAGCAGAGTGTAGGCCGAAGCCTGCACTGGCGGCAGCTTTTGGGTCTGTTGTGCCTGCGTGGCAGTTGCAGGACACGTTGCCGGCTGCACAGCAGGGGAACAGCTGGCGGTGCTGAACCCCACTGACACATTGGCGAGGTGTTTTTCTCTGTGCAGCTAGCAGTACCGGGCCCCAACTGGCGGTGTTGGAGCCCGGGCTCTGCAGGGGGAGCAGAGTGTAGGCCGAAGCCTGCACTGGAGCAAGTTGAAAGGAAACCTTTAACCCCCCCCCCAGGCGTTTGTAGCTGGAAGAGCCATCGTGTACAGCACTAATGCTGGAAAAGGTCAACTTAGCTCTTTTAATTATGGTCCTTGCAGATGCTGAACCTAACACTTATGAAATGTGTCCCCTCACAGCGTTCAACCGTCCGGTAGGTGGAACTTTCCTTTGTCATGTGACGCAGCACAGCCGTCATTTTTACCCCCTTGGCGCCGTGCGCCACCTCCTCAGCGTTGTTTGAATCTGTCCCGGAGCCTGCGCTGTTAGGTTACCCCTTGGCCATGCACACATTTTGCGCTGCCCGTCTTCTGACATCATTTGCTGTCAGGCTGACTGCGCCTGTGCGGGTGCGCTGTCCGAGATTCAGCCTCGCGGTGTCGTCTAATGTAATCCCACCGCGGGCCTGGGATCCGTGTCCATACGCAGTGCATATCCTCGCCTCTCACTCCCCTCCCTACGGCTTCTTAAGACTGTGCGGTGTCACGGCCGTGGCATGCTATTAGGGATCAGCTGACACCGAACAGTCTTTAGAAGCCGTAGGGAGGGGAGTGAGAGGCGAGGATATGCACTGCGCATGGACACGGATCCCAGGCCCGCGGTGGGATTACATTAGACGACACCGCGAGGCTGAATCTCGGACAGCGCACCAGCACAGGCGCAGCCAGCCTGACAGCAAATGATGTCAGAAGACGGGCAGCGCAAAATGTGTGCATGGCCAAGGGGTAACCTAACAGCGCAGGCTCCGGGACAGATTCAAACAACGCTGAGGAGGTGGCGCACGGCGCCAAGGGGGTAAAAATGACGGCTGTGCTGCGTCACATGACAAAGGAAAGTTCCACCTACCGGACGGTTGAACGCTGTGAGGGGACACATTTCATAAGTGTTAGGTTCAGCATCTGCAAGGAGCACCACGAAAAGAGGCACTTTTTCCCTTTGCATCATTATTACTGCTGCACAAGGTGGCTCCTTCAGTAACAAACGCCTGGGGGGGGGGGGGGACAGGTTCCCTTAAATTTAACTTGTTGTGCCTGCGTGGCGGTCGCAGTACACGTTGCCGTATACACAGCAGGGGAACAGCTGACGTTACTGAACCCCAATAACAGAGGAGCGACTGTTGACTGTGCGTACAGCACTTCTGGACGGCAACTGGCGGTGTTGGAGCCCAGGGACAGGTGGAGGAGGAGGAGGTTGGAGGAGGTAGGAGGGATTGCCACACACACAGCAGGGGAACAGCTGACGTTACTGAACCCCAATAACAGAGGAGGGTCTGTTGACTGTGCGTACAGCACTTCTGGACGGCAACTGGCGGTGTTGGAGCCCAGGGACAGGTGGAGGAGGAGGAGGTTGGAGGAGGTAGGAGGGATTGCCACACACACAGCAGGGGAACAGCTGACGTTACTGAACCCCAATAACAGAGGAGGGTCTGTTGACTGTGCGTACAGCACTTCTGGACGGCAACTGGCGGTGTTGGAGCCCAGGGACAGGTGGAGGAGGAGGAGGAGGTTGGAGGAGGTAGGAGGGATTGCCACACACACAGCAGGGGAACAGCTGACGTTACTGAACCCCAATAACAGAGGAGGGTCTGTTGACTGTGCGTACAGCACTTCTGGACGGCAACTGGCGGTGTTGGAGCCCAGGCACAGGTGGAGGAGGAGGAGGTTGGAGGAGGTAGGAGGGATTGCCACACACACAGCAGGGGAACAGCTGACGTTACTGAACCCCAATAACAGAGGAGGGTCTGTTGACTGTGCGTACAGCACTTCTGGACGGCAACTGGCGGTGTTGGAGCCCAGGGACAGGTGGAGGAGGAGGAGGTTGGAGGAGGTAGGAGGGATTGCCACACACACAGCAGGGGAACAGCTGACGTTACTGAACCCCAATAACAGAGGAGGGTCTGTTGACTGTGCGTACAGCACTTCTGGACGGCAACTGGCGGTGTTGGAGCCCAGGGACAGGTGGAGGAGGAGGAGGTTGGAGGAGGTAGGAGGGATTGCCACACACACAGCAGGGGAACAGCTGACGTTACTGAACCCCAATAACAGAGGAGGGTCTGTTGACTGTGCGTACAGCACTTCTGGACGGCAACTGGCGATGTTGGAGCCCAGGGACAGGTGGAGGAGGAGGAGGTTGGAGGAGGTAGGAGGGATTGCCACACACACAGCAGGGGAACAGCTGACGTTACTGAACCCCAATAACAGAGGAGGGTCTGTTGACTGTGCGTACAGCACTTCTGGACGGCAACTGGCGGTGTTGGAGCCCAGGGACAGGTGGAGGAGGAGGAGGTTGGAGGAGGTAGGAGGGATTGCCACACACACAGCAGGGGAACAGCTGACGTTACTGAACCCCAATAACAGAGGAGGGTCTGTTGACTGTGCGTACAGCACTTCTGGACGGCAACTGGCGGTGTTGGAGCCCAGGGACAGGTGGAGGAGGAGGAGGTTGGAGGAGGTAGGAGGGATTGCCACACACACAGCAGGGGAACAGCTGACGTTACTGAACCCCAATAACAGAGGAGGGTCTGTTGACTGTGCGTACAGCACTTCTGGACGGCAACTGGCGGTGTTGGAGCCCAGGGACAGGTGGAGGAGGAGGAGGAGGTTGGAGGAGGTAGGAGGGATTGCCACACACACAGCAGGGGAACAGCTGACGTTACTGAACCCCAATAACAGAGGAGGGTCTGTTGACTGTGCGTACAGCACTTCTGGACGGCAACTGGCGGTGTTGGAGCCCAGGGACAGGTGGAGGAGGAGGAGGTTGGAGGAGGTAGGAGGGATTGCCACACACACAGCAGGGGAACAGCTGACGTTACTGAACCCCAATAACAGAGGAGCGACTGTTGACTGTGCGTACAGCACTTCTGGACGGCAACTGGCGGTGTTGGAGCCCAGGGACAGGTGGAGGAGGAGGAGGAGGTTGGAGGAGGTAGGAGGGATTGCCACACACACAGCAGGGGAACAGCTGACGTTACTGAACCCCAATAACAGAGGAGCGACTGTTGACTGTGCGTACAGCACTTCTGGACGGCAACTGGCGGTGTTGGAGCCCAGGGACAGGTGGAGGAGGAGGAGGTTGGAGGAGGTAGGAGGGATTGCCACACACACAGCAGGGTTACAGCTGACGTTACTGAACCCCAATAACAGAGGAGCGACTGTTGACTGTGCGTACAGCACTTCTGGACGGCAACTGGCGGTGTTGGAGCCCAGGGGCAGGTGGAAAAGCAGAGGAACACAATGTAGGCCGAAGCCTGAGAAAGTCGAAAGGGAACCTTTAACCCCCCCCCCCAAGGCGTTTGTAGCTGAAAGAGCCAGCTTGTGCAGCACAAAAGATGCAAAAGGAAAAGGTGGCTCTTTTCATCATGCTCCTTGCAAACACAGAACTAAACACTTATAAAATGTGTCCCCTGAAGCCGTGAAACCGTCCCGGAGGTGGGACTTTCCTTCGTAATATGACGCAGCACAGCCATCATTCCTACCCCCCCGCCGCCGTGCCCCGGCTCCTCAGCGTTGTTTGATTCCGTCCCGGAGCCTGCGCTGTTATGTTATCCCGTGGACAGGCACACTTAGCGCTGCCCGTCTTCTGACATCATTTGGTGTCAGGCTGGCTGCGCCTGTGCGGCCGCGCTGGCCGAGAGCCCGCCTCGCAGTGTCTTCTGATTTAATCCCACTGGGGGCCTGGGATCCATGGACATGCGCAGTGCATATCTGAACCTCTCACTCCCCTCCCTATGGCTTCTTAAGACTGTGCGGTGTCACGGCCGTGGCATGCTATTAGGGACCAGCTGACACCGAACAGTCTGAAGAAGCCATAGGGAGATGAGTGAGAGGTGGAGGTTCAGATATGCACTGCGCATGTCCATGGATCCCAGGCCCCCAGTGGGATTAAATCAGAAGACACTGCGAGGCGGGCTCTCGGCCAGCGCGGCCGCACAGGCGCAGCCAGCCTGACACCAAATGATGCCAGAAGGCGGGCAGCGCTAAGTGTGCCTGGCCACGGGATAACATAACAGCGCAGGCTCCGGGACGGAATCAAACAACGCTGATGAGCCGGGGCGCGGCGCCGGGGGGGTAGGAATGACGGCTGTGCTGCGTCATATTACGAAGGAAAGTCCCACCTCCGGGACGGTTTTACGGTATCAGTGGACACATTTTATAAGTGTTAAGTTTTGCGTGTGCAAGGAGCAAAACCAAAATAGCTACCTTTTTCCTTGTGCAGCATTACTGCTGTACAAGGTGGCTCTTTCAGTAACAAACGCCTTGGGGGGGGGGGACAGATTCCCTTACATTTCAGTTGTTGTGTCAGCGTGGCGGTCGCATGACACATTGCCGGCTACACAGCTGGGGATCAGCTGACGTTACTGAAACCCAATAACACTGGGTCGTATGTTTTGACTGTGCAGACGGCACTTCTGAGCCTCAACTGGCGGTGTTGGAGCCCAGGAATTTAAGTTCAGGTGGTAGAAAGATGAACACAACAGGAGACCTGGATAACGTATACAGTGACCTAATTAGTTAATCAGGAGGAGGAGTGGCAAATTCATGCGAGATCCAGGCCTTGTTCATTTTCAGGAAAGTAAGCCGGTCAACGTTATCGGAGGATAGTCGCATGCGATGGTCAGTTAGTACACCACCTGCAGCACTAAAGACACGTTCCGATAATACACTGGCCGCAGGGCAAGACAGCACCTCCAATGCATACTGGCTTAGCTCTGGCCATGTATCCAGCTTTGAGACCCAAAACTTGAAAGGGGAAGAGCCGTCTGGGAGTACAGCAAGAGGGCAAGACATGTAGTCTGTCACCATCTGACGGAACCGTTGCCTCCTGCTGACTGGAGCCGTCTGTGATGGTGTAGACTTTTGTGGCGGGCACAGAAAACTGTGCCACAGTTCGGCCATACTGGTCTTGCCTTGGGCAGAGGCACTGCTTCTGCTCCCTCTTTGTGCAGAGCCTCCACCACTGCCTGGACGCACTGAGCTGCTTTGGAATGCACTAGCAGCACTTCTCTCAGTTGGAATGGAGAAGATGATGGAATTGACCAGTGTGTCTTGGTACTCCCGCATTTTTCGCTCCCGGTTCAACGGTGTGATGAGGCTTTCTACGTTGTCCCGGTAGCGAGGATCGAGGAGGGTGAACACCCAATAATCAGACATGTTGAGAATGTGGGCGATGCGGCGGTCGTTTCTCAGGCACTGCAGCATGTAATCCACCATGTGCTGCAGACTGCCAACTGCCCAAGAAACGCTGTCCCCTGCTGGAGGCGTGATCTCTGCCCGCTCGTCATCACCCCACCCTCGCTGTACACACTGAGTACTGGACAATTGTGTAACTCCCTCCTCTGGACGGATGTCTTCCTCCTCCATTGACTCCTCCTCATCCTCCTCACAAACTGTCCCCTGCCTACGCGTTTGTGAGGAACCACGTGGCGCTGACTGTCCAGAAGATGATGGAAATGGTGAATCCTCATCCTCCACCTCTTCCACAACATCATCCCTTAGCGCTTGCAGTGATTTTTCAAGCAGGCAGATAAGGGGGACAGTCATGCTGACTAGTGCATCATCTGCACTCGCCATCCGCGTGGAATAATCAAAGGGACGCAAAACCTGGCAGACGTCATTCATAGTGGCCCACTCTGTGGTTGTGAAGTCTGTACGGCGCTGACTGCGACTTTTTTGCGCCTGAAGCAGCTGGTACTCCATTACAGCTTGCTGCTGCTCACACAACCGCTCCAACATATGTAACGTGGAATTCCACCTGGTAGGTAGGTCACATATGATGCGATGTTCTGGCAGGCGGTGTCGGCGCTGCAGAGCCGCAATGCGCGCTTTTGCCGTGCTGGAACGCCGCAAGTGAGCACACTCTAGGCGGACCTTGTGCAGCAGTGCATCAAGATCCGGATAGTCCCTCAAAAAGCTCTGCACGACCAAATTGAGCACATGTGCCAGACATGGGATGTGAGTGAGGTTGCCGAGGCCCAGAGCTGCCACCAGATTTCGGCCATTATCACACACTACCATGCCTGGCTGGAGATTCGCTGGCACAAACCACACATCGCTCTCCTGCTTGATGGCATTCCAGAGCTCCTGCGCTGTGTGGCTACGATTCCCCAAAAAAATTAATTTCAAGACGGCCTGTTGACGTTTGGCCACGGCTGTGCTCATGTCGGTCGTAACAGGTACACGTTCATCACGGGTCCATGTGGAGGTGGACTGTGACGGCTCCTGCAGCGATGATTCTGAGGAACTGGTGTAAGAGGAGGAGTCAATGCGTACAGAATGGATTCCTGCAATCCTTGGAGTGGGCAGGACACGTCCTGCGCCACTCGCACGGTCTGTACCTGGCTCAACAACATTAACCCAATGGGCAGTGAGGGAAAGGTATCGCCCCTGTCCATGTTGACTGGTCCACGCATCGGTGGTGAGGTGGACCTTGCTACTGACGGCGTTCAGTAGCGCGTGTTTTATGTGTCCCTCCACATGCTTGTGCAGGGCAGGGACGGCTTGCCTGCTGAAGTAAAAGCGGCTGGGCACATTGTACTGTGGGACTGCTAATGACATCAAGTCACGGAAGCTGTCAGTCTCCACCAGCCTGAATGACAGCATTTCCAGTGACAGAAGTTTGGCAATGCCTGCAATCAGAGCCTGTGCTCGTGGGTGGTTTGACGAGAAAGGCCGCCTTTTCTCCCATGCCTGTACTACCGATGGCTGTAGACTGGGCTGGGAGTGTGTGGATGACTGGGAAAGTGGCGCTGCGGGTGGAATTACAGCGGGTCTCTGGACAACAGGGCCAGAGGTTCTTCCACGGCGATCCTGGGAGGAAGCCGAACCAGCTGCGTGTGAGCTAGAGGAAGAGGCAACACGAGCTGAAGAGGTGGTAGCTGCCGCTGTTGGTTGGCCTACCTCTTCAGTGTGTTTTTCTAACTCCGCCGGGTGCCTGTTGCGCACATGTTTCCACATGTTGGAGGTATTGAGGTTGCTGACATTTTTCCCTCTTTTGACTTTTTGATGACACACGTTGCATCTGACATAGCAAATGTCATCTGCAACTGTGTCAAAAAAGGACCAGGCACTGCAAGTCTTGGGAGCGCCCTTTTTGGCTTTTGGAAGAGACATGCTCCTAACGGGTGCCAAAGCGGAGGCTGCAGGATCCGCAGTCTTCCCCCTCCCTCTCCCTCTTTGGGCCGTACGGGTAATCTCTTCCTCAGAGCTGCTCCCACCACCTTCCTGTCCCTCACGCCAAGATGGGTCGAGGACCTCATCATCTACACTACCCTCTGCCCCCAACTGCTCCTCCTGGGTAGTCTCAGCAGCAGAGCACGCACCAGTAAGTGGCACCTGAGTGTCATCATCAGCTGATGTCTGCAGTCACATGGAGACCGTGCAGACAGACGTAAACGGCGCTACAAGGCCCAAAAACCCTCCTCTACGTTATCCTATGTAGTGTTTTTCCACAAATTAGCTGGAGACGGGTGGAAAGACACTAATAGGATTTTTTTGAAGAAATTAGCAGCAGACTACACTACTTGAAAAAAAAAGGAAATTGATTTGGCGGTATGACACAGTGAACAACCCTGAGCTGGAGACAACCAGGCTATAGCTGCTCACAGACTACAGGGCGAGCTGCAGTCACACGGAGACCGTGCAGACAGCCGTAAACGGCGCTGCAAGGCCCAAAAACTCTCCTCTACTTTATCCTATGTAGTGTTTTTCCACAAATTAGCTGGAGACGGGTGGAAAGACACTAATAGGATTTTTTTGAAGAAATTAGCAGCAGACTACACTACTTGAAAAAAAATGAAAATTGATTTGGCGGTATGACGCAGTGAACAACCCTGAGCTGGAGACAACCAGGCTACGGCTGCTCACAGACTACAGGGCGAGCTGCAGTCACACGGAGACCGTGCAGACAGCCGTAAACGGCGCTGCAAGGCCAAAAAACCCTCCTCTACGTTATCCTATGTAGTGTTTTTCCACAAATTAGCTGGAGACGGGTGGAAAGACACTAATAGGATTTTTTTGAAGAAATTAGCAGCAGACTACACTACTTGAAAAAAAAAGGAAATTGATTTGGCGGTATGACACAGTGAACAACCCTGAGCTGGAGACAACCAGGCTATAGCTGCTCACAGACTACAGGGCGAGCTGCAGTCACACGGAGACCGTGCAGACAGCCGTAAACGGCGCTGCAAGGCCCAAAAACCCTCCTCTACTTTATCCTATGTAGTGTTTTTCCACAAATTAGCTGGAGACGGGTGGAAAGACACTAATAGGATTTTTTTGAAGAAATTAGCAGCAGACTACACTACTTGAAAAAAAATGAAAATTGATTTGGCGGTATGACACAGTGAACAACCCTGAGCTGGAGACAACCAGGCTATAGCTGCTCACAGACTACAGGGCGAGCTGCAGTCACACGGAGACCGTGCAGACAGCCGTTAACGGCGCTGCAAGGCCCAAAAACCCTCCTCTACGTTATCCTATGTAGTGTTTTTCCACAAATTAGCTGGAGACGGGTGGAAAGACACTAATAGGATTTTTTTGAATAAATTAGCAGCAGACTACACTACTTGAAAAAAAAAAAAAAAAAAAAAAAAAGAACAGTATGAGGCAATGAACCACCCTCCCTGAACTGAATACAACCAGCTATGGATGGCCTATGTGGCTGCACTCAGACTAGAGAGTGGGCTGCACTCACACACACACACACAGACCTTGCAGATCGCTGTGAAAACAGCGCTACAAGGCAAAAGCAAGGTGAATAGTAGGTGAACACAGCGGTTGCTAAATTAGCCTTTGGAAAGCACAAAGAAGCAAATCGCTATCTCTAAACTGTCCCTCAGTCAGCAAACAGCGTCCTGTCACTAACTGAATTCACAGCAGAGTGATCGCAAAATGGCGCCAGCGACTTTTAAACTGCATCATGACATCATTTCAGCAGCCAATCACAGCCTTGCCAGTACTTTCATGCCCTCCATGCTAAACAGGATGTGCCCACACTTGGAATCATTCTCATTGGCTGAATTTCTGAATTTTGAATCTGGGAACTTCCGATTCCGGTATCCGATACGCGGCAAGTATCGGAATCCCGGTATCGGAATTCCGATACCGCAAGTATCGGCCGATACCCGATACTTGCGGTATCGGAATGCTCAACACTAAAAATGAATCCTCTGTGATCCCCTGCTGTAATGTCAGTATTATCTTTTGCTTCCTCCCCTGCCCAGGAGACATGGTATGTTCGGTACACGGTCAGACACGGTCAATTTTTAAAATGAACTTTCTCATTCGTGGGAAAATCCCTTTATTATGATCAGTTTCCTCTGCCTGTAGACACGTTGCGCATCTGCCACCGGGATCAGCCGAATGATTCACTGCACCTGCGCATAATTCGCGCAGGCGCAGTAAATCAGACCGCCGCCATTTTTATGCAGACAGATAGCGACTGTCACATTAAAACTGCGCATGCGCTCCTCCTATCCAAAGATGGCGGCAGTCAGTGAATCATTCGGCTGATCCCGGCAGCGGCGTGTTCGCAACTGTGTTCCTTTGGTGGTACCACGCAAGAGGCTGTGTAAGTGTGAATGTGTGAGTGTGAGTGTGTGAGTGTGAGTGTGAGAGTGTGTTAGTGTGAGTGTGTGTGAGTGTGTGTGTGGTGCGAACGGCATATAGAGTGTGTGTTTGGTGCGACGGTGTTCCGCTGGTGGTACCACGTAATAGGTTGGTACCAGCAACAGTTTCCATATTGAGACACCCATCACTTGGTGAACTCAGTGAACTTCCTCCGCTTGGAATTCTAGGATACGGTGACATCTGGACAGAACAGGAAATGAAAACATTACAAAGCAATTATATAAATTGACATATTTCAGCTGCTTAGGGGCCCAAAGGGTTAGGGGGCTCACTTCCCCTTCCAAAGCGGATGGAATTGTGCATTATGATGAGATACTTGATTGCATAGAGCCCATATATTGTTTTTGTACCCACTTATGTCTGTGTTCACTCCTTCTCGGAGATGTAATTTGCTTTAGCTGGAAAGCCATGGGTTAAAGACCGATGTTGTATAGTATATTTGTAAAAGCTCTTTGTGTATCTGTTCTTGAATTACTCTAATACAGGCATAACAACATTTCTGCTTTGATAGCGATCAGCAGCAATCAGCTTTCCAAGTCCCTTATGTAACATTACTAGTCAGGGTGTGGTACTACTCTGTTCATTGACTCCTTTGTTTTCATCCAGATTGTTTCACTTCCTACTTCTGCCCCCTGTCAGTCACAGACAGTTTTATTTTCTTAGATCTGTTTGCCTGCTTTTATTCTGCTGCACTAAGTGCCATCTGCACCCGTCATGTGTCACCACCATAACAACCCAGTTTATTTATATTTAACTTCTTACCAATTCAATCCCTTTATTGGGATTATGAGTCACCCGCCAGGGCAGTGGGGTACTCGGTACAGGGTCCGGTTGTACTTAAAGGGGATGTCACGGTTGCAACCCGGTCCGTGGCCCTGGGTGCCCAATTAAAGGGGAAAGGTCTTTTAAAAGGATTTGTATTAGAGTTTGTGTTCGTGACGCCACCTGTGGTTCTTGGTCAGAAGGGATCGACGCTGTATAAAGGGGTCCTCTGGGGTGATGTTACTGCAGCATAGATGTTGACGCTTCCCACAGGTGAAGCGGGGTCCTCAGGGCTTCCGGTGTGTAGGGCAGAAATGGTGTATGCCACAAATAAATGGAGGACACAGAGTTGTAACGTCCTTACCTGGTTTACTGGTGGTAGCATTCCACAGTCCAGGGTACCAGGAACAGGTGGTGATGAGGTCCGGCTGGCCTGGAGGCAATAGTTATCTCTCTCCCAGGTGAGGTCCGTAAGCCTTCCTACTCGCGCTCATATGCGAGGTCCCTGCTGCTTGTAGCTTGCTGGTAAAGTCCTCCTGGGACAGTTACCTGTATGATGGGCAGTGTGAGCCTTTCTATAGGGTCTCTATCATGACCCGGGCTCTTAGTGTGTCAGGGTGTCCTCTTAAGAGATATGACTCAACGTCTCTACAGTTAACAAATAATTCAGTTGTTCCACCATGTTCTTTAATGAAACCCCATCCTCTGTCCAGATTAAAGGTAACAACAATTCCAGATCTTATTGGTCCCCTATCCTCTGGTCTAGCTTTGTGGGATCTGGTTTTAGCTAGGATGTTCCTTTCCTCCATAGCTTCCCACTTAGCTCTGTATTCCTTTCCCTCTGTTGCAAGCCTTAATATCTGTTGTCTGCAATACTCTTATTTGGCTATGATTCTTACATTATTGGCTGCTGCTTGGGCCTCTATTAGGAATCCCATAAGGTCAATTTTGGGGTGCCTCCAGAGTATGGCTTCTTTTGGCCTGCATGCCTTCAGGGGCGATGGTTCAGGTACCATTGGGTCAGCGAAATCATTCCTCAGGTCTATCATGCGGTCCCAGGTTACTGTAATGGTGACTACCTGGCCAGGCGTTAAGGTTGGCGGGGGTTCTAGGGGCCCACCAGGGTTTCCTCAGCTACGGGACAGTTTGCGTATCTGTCTCGCTGGTGCCAGTGTCCTTTTCCACATCCGCTGGGGTCAGATGTGCTGGTTGCAGGGCCTGGTGTTGCAGCATTGTCATCTCCTCCAGCAGCATCTCGCTTTCCGGCTCCGCGGGGGTTAAAGGTGCAGGCTCCGGGTCTTGCGTCGGCGCCATCTCCTGCAACACCATTGCTCCCTCTGGCTGTGAGCGCTGGTGGTGAGGTCAGAGGCTGTGCAGTCGTCATTCTCTGGATCAGGGACTCCTTCCACATGGCCACCTCTGTCATCTGGGTCCACAGGAGTTGTCAGGCCAGCTCCTCCATCTCTGCGCCAAGGAGCTCTGGATCCAAGGTATTCATCAGGTCCGGTTTTTCTGGCTGTTGCTCTGGGACATCTGTTGTGGATTCTGTTTGCGGGCTCCCTCTGGTGGTTACTGCTGGTACTGGGTGACTTTGGTGGGTTGCGGCCTTTGGTTTCCATCTGTCCATCAGAGGCTGGGTGTTTCCTATTTTACCTGGCTTTTCTGTCATTTCCCTTGCCGGCTATCAATGTGTTCAGATGTGCTCTGTTTGGTTCCTGCCTACCTGCTCCCAGATCTTTCAGGATAAGCTAAGTGCTGATTTTCAGTTGTTTGGTTTTTTGTCCAGCTTGCTTAGAATGTCTCTTTGTTAGCTGGTTGCTCTAGTGGACTGAGGTTCTCCCCATGTGCCATGAGTTGGCACATGGGTTCTTGTAATCTCAGGATGGTTTTTTTGATTAGGGTTTTTTGCTGACCGCTCAGTCCCCTTTTGTGTCATTCTGCTTTCTAGTTTTCAGCGGGCCTCTATTTGCTAAAGCTATATACATCATCTCTATGTGTGTGCCTTCCTCTCATTTCACCGTCAATACATGTGGGGGGCAACTATACCTTTGGGGTTAATTCCTCTGGAGGCAAGTGAGGTCTTTGTTTTCTCTGCAGTACTAGTTAGCTCTTAGGCTGGTGCGTGGCGTCTAGAACCAACGTAGGCACGCTCCCTGGCTATCTCTAGTTGCGTTTGTCAGGCGTAGGGCAGCGGTCAGCCCAGGTTCCATCACCCTAGAGCTCGTCCGATATTTATTATACTTTGCTTATCCTGTGCTATCCCTAGCCATTGGGGATTCATGACAGACATCCTTTCTGTGTCGGCAGGTCCCGGCGGCTCTCCACTGCTGTCCACCATCGCTTCTCCTGGGTAGCGTGCAGCCATGCTGCGGCCACGCTTTCCCATGTCTTCCTCCTTTTCTCTCTCGTTCCTCTCACTTTGTGGGCGGTCTCTGCTCCACTTTCCCGCCGGCCAACTCCAGGGGTGGATCCGTCCTCCTGACGGACATGTTCTGGTCACATTAAAGTCTCTGTAGGGGATGGATCCAGCTTTCGCGCTGGTTCCTGAGCTCCACCCATGGCAACACATCCTCCTTGTACTTTATCCGCCTCGTGGTGCAATAATGGCGGCCATTAAACAATTTCACACAGTACATGGCACACAGGACCTATTTCCATGGGTTGGTCCATCCTGTTTGTGATGCCAAAAATGAGTCGCCCGCCAGGGCAGTGGAGTACTCGGTACCGGGTCTGGTCACACTTAAAGGGGATGTCACGGTTCTGCGACCTGGTCCGTGGCCCTGGGTGCCCAATTAAAGGGGAAAGGTCTTTTAAAAGGATTTGTATTAAAGCTTGTGTTAGTGACACCACCTGTGGTTCTCAGTCAGAGGGGACCGACGCTGCTTAAAGGGGTCCTCTGGGGTGATGTTACTGCAGCATAGATGGTGACACTTCCCACAGGTGAAGCGGGGTCCCCAGGGCTTCCAGTGTGTAGGGCAGAGATGGTGTATGCTGGCAAATAAACGGAGGACACAGATTTGTGATGTCTTTACCTGGTTTACTGGTGGTAGCAGTCCACAGTCCAGGGTACCAGGAGCAGGTGGTGATGTGGTCCAGCTGGCCTGGAGGCAATGTTGATCCTCCTCCCAGGTGGGGTCCATAAGCCTTCCTACTTGTGCTTGTATGCGAGGTCCCTGCTGCTTGTAGCTTGTTGGCAAAGTCCTCTCTCTCTCCTGTCCTGGGACAGTTACCTGTATGATGGGCAGTGTGAACCTTTTTATAGTGTCTCTATCACGACCTGGGCTCTTGGTATACTGCTGCACCTTCAGTTGTGGGTGCTGGCAAATTACTTGAAGTCCTATGCCCTCTGGTTCTGCCGTGTGACTTGGAGTATAACACAGCCTCAGGCTCCTGGTGCCCGGTTCCTGCTCTTCAGCTCTGAGGGTACCCAGTCACAGTTGCCCTCTGAGCCCCTTTCCTTCTCCTGTGCTTATTTCCTCTGATGCTTCACTACATTCAACCCCTCGGGTTCACTTCCTTTTCTGGAGCTGTAGCTCAGTCCTGGATGCACGGCTCCGCTGTCTGCTCTCCACACCTCTCCCTTCACTGTCTGCTCCAGACAAATCTCATGCCTCCTCCAGACCAGAATACTTAAAGCTGGGGAAGTTCCACTGAATCTGGGTTCAGAGCTCCCCCTTCTGGCCTGGATTCAGAATGTGTTGTATGTAGGTGCGTTACCTGATAAAGGGAATCCTCCTTGCCTCCAAGTATGATATTGCCCTCCCCGAAAGGAAGGCAACATCACTGTAACAACTGGGTACCTGGGGTGTTCCAATTAGAGTTTTAGCAGGCTGCTTTTTTGGTTCGTAGGCCATATACTATAATGACACATAGTGTTAGAGCTCAGTGAGAAATATGTTTTTGCATACGAGTTCTATTAGTGTTTTTTAGAACTTGTACCTGGTATAGTCTATAGGGCTTTTCACATGTCTGATTTTTTGGCAAACTGAGTTGTCCGCACAATATTGCTGAGACATGTCCGATATTGAACTGAGTGCCATGAAAAAATTGGACAGCACTTGTATGCCATCTGATTGATGACTGTTTTTCACAGACTGCTAGATTAAAGGTAGAGAAACTTTTGTTTTTCCTCACAAACCGATTAAACTCAGCCCAAACTTGAATGACATTTCAATGAAAATCTGATGAAACTTTGAAAAAAACGCTAATGAAACTAGGACCATTTTTCTCATACATGAAAAAAACGGATGTCTGAATGAGCCCAGAGTTTGATATACCTCATCACCCACTTATCGTAGATGAGAAACTCCCTTGTTGTGGATGGACTGAGTTCAATTCAATATTTGTATTTTTTTAAGTTACTTTTCTTTTGTATTTTGTGGTAGCTTTACCAGTTTTAGCACCAAATTCTTCAAGATGGAGCACATGGGTCTATGAAGTTTGCATAAAATCAAAAATCTTACTTTTTTACCGCTTTGTACCTTTATAGAGCACAAAGTTGCATAATCTGTTAAAGCAGTTAACACAATGTTAACATTTGCACAACAATTTCTGGTGTAGAAAAAGTCACACCAGAGGAAGGACTGAAGTAGATTAGCGTAAACAATGTGTGACTTTTGAAAGAGTCGCAAACATCTGGTTTACAAAGACCTAGCCCACCATGGCAAACAGAAGAAAAATAGATGAACATGTAGGAAATGGACTTCAAAATAGGCAAAGAGGAATATCAAACATAAATGAGTCTTAAAACTTGAAAAACTAGACAAAAATTAGACAAAAAAAGAGGTGCATATCCAAAAATGAATTGGGCACCATGATTATACAACCCCTGGCAAAAATTATGGAATCACTGGCCTTGGAGGATGTTCATTCAGTTGTTTAATTTTGTAGAAAGAAAGCAGATCACAGACATAGCACAAAACTAAAGTCATTTCAAATAGCAACTTTCTGGCTTTAAGAAACACTTTTGGTTTACTTTTTTAACCAAGCTTAGGGGAAAAATTATGGAATCACTCAATTGTGAGGGAAAAATTATGGAATCATACTGTAAATTTTCATACCCAAAAATAACACCTGCATCAAATTAGATCTGCTCGTTAGTCTGCATCTAAAAAGGAGTGATCACACGTTGGAGATCTGTTGTACCAAGTGGACTGACATGAATCATGGCTCCAACATGAGAGATGTCAATTTAAACAAAGGAGAGGATTATTAAACTCTTTAAAGAGGGTAAATCATCACGCAATGTTGCAAAAGATGTTGGTTGTTAACAGTCAGCTGTGTCTAAAATCTGGACCAAATACAAACAACATGGGAAGGTTGTTAAAGGCAAACATACTGGTAGACCAAGGAAGACATCAAAGTGTCAAGACCAGAAACGTAAAGCAATATGTCTCCAAAACAGGAAATGCACAACAAAACAAATGAGGAACGAATGGGTGGAAACTGTAGTCAATGTCTGTGACCAAACTGTAAGAAACCGCCTAAAGGAAATGGGATTTACATACAAAAAAACTAAACAAAAGCCATCATTAACACCTAAACAGAAAAAAAACAAGGTTACAATGGGCTAAGGAAAAGCAATCGTGGACTTTGGATGACTGGATGAAAGTCATATTCAGTGATGAATCGCGAATCTGCATTGGGCAAGGTGATGATGCTGGATCTTTTGTTTGGTGTCGTTCCAATGAGATTTATAAAGATGACTGCCTGAAGAGAACATGAAAATTTCCACAGTCATTGATGATATGGGGCTGCATGTCAGGTAAAGGCACTGGGTAGATGGCTGTCATTACATCTTCAATAAATACACAAGTTTATGTTGATATTTTGGACACTTTTCTTATCTCATCAATTGAAAGGATGTTTGGGGATGATGAAATCAATTTTCAAGAAGATAATACATCCTGCCATAGTGCAAAAACTGTGAAAACATTCCTTGAAAAAAGACACATAAGGTCAATGTCATGGCCTGCAAATAGTCTGGATCTCAATCCAATTGAAAATCTTTGGTGGAAGTTGAAGAATATGGTCCATGACAAGGCTCCAACCTGCAAAGGTGATCTGGAAACAGCAATCAGAGAAAGTTGGAGCCAGATTGATGAAGAGTACTGTTTGACGCTCATTAAGTCCATGTCTCAGAGACTGCAAGCTGTTATAAAAGCCAGAGGTGGTGCAACAAAATACTAGTGATGTTTTGGAATGTTGTTTTGTTTGTTTGTTTTTCATGATTCCATAATTTTTTCCTCAGAGTTAGGTGATTCCATAATTTTTGCCAGGGGTTGTATTACAAGTGTTAAAGATTTTAGAGGCTCGCATGACTTCTTTTTGTTCTGAAAATGATTGAAAAAATTGAATATCCTGCTGTTGACATGACATCGCTGTGAATGAGAGTATATGAATTTGTACACCTCATCAATAACTACTTCTCCAGTTCTTGGTCCAGCTTGGGTGATCCTGAAGAATCCAGTCCTTGTAGAAATTTACAACATTTGGAATCACTCTTTCAATCTATCTGCTTTTCCTTGCTGAGCGGTGGCATATGTCAGATCACACCCAGCTTGAGGCAGTTTAGTACAGTTGTGCCCTCAGCGCCATGTCGCAGCTGTGCTAATGATTATACTCCCTTGCTCAACCATTGTTTAATATCTGTCCTCACAGACAATCCTCAGCACGCACATCTCATATGTTACCGTGCTGGAAAACAAAAGAACCATTTCTAAACATAATACAAACATTATTTAAAGCCATTTTCTGCAGGTTTCATGAAATAATGCCTCATTTACAGTAGCTATGCAAGCCTTCTCCTAAATGGGTTGTGAAGGTTAATGTACACTTACTGTGTGGACAGCTTCCACATACTTGGGATTGCACCTCTAGTAACGCCACGGTTTATGGAATATCACTCATAATGAAATTGTGGGGGGGATTTATTAAACCTTATGCATCCTTGACTTGGTCCAAATGTCTGACCAGTGAATGATCTGACATTGTTTTGCATCACTTATTTTATTTATTTAGAAACCTTTTGGAAGGAATTGTGTAACTCTATGGCCTTTACACTTTTTTGACATATTTGGACTTGTTGGAAAAAAGTGAACCATGGGCTTAATAAAAATTACGGTTGTCATTAATTCTAATTTCATAAAGTCGTTAGCACCCTATGCAAAATCTACAGTGGCTGCTACAATGAGACGCCGTGCTATTACACGGTTTGTGGGGGGCACAAAAGCTGTATTAATATCATCACTTGTGGGTGTCAACTCTCCACTCTAATGGACACATGTACGGATAACGCTGATCCCAGATGTTTAACCGCCCCTTAGATATCACTGTCAATTCTGACTGTTTAGACATTGTGAGGGAACTCATTCTGTCACCTGGTGTTGCTATGACAACCAGGACTAGAGATAAGAGTATCAGTCGAGGATTGACTTTGAGTCAAATTTCCTGAAATTCGTAGGTTCCTGCAAATTCAAACACTCTGCAAATCGATTCTCGTGGATAGATAAAAAAAATGCCCACCACCATTTTGCACCCTGCTAAAGAATCAGAGAGTGGGCTAATTACATCATGCACTTTCACGCCTGTCTACCCCTACTGTCTTGCAACTATCACATCACATGGTCTAGCGCCACCAAGCAGGGTCTATTGCAACCATCAAAAAAGATGGGGGCCGACCAAGAAGCACTATTTTATATTTCTATAGTATAGGGATAAGAAGTGAGAGCGCACAGCTCATTCCACATAGGTATAGTAAAAGGCCCAATATGATTGTGGAGTACTACTTCAATGCTAATGTACCAGATTTAAAATAAGATTCCTAATCTCAGTCTGTAAATATTAATCCAAAGATTCAAGGAATATATCGGGAAGTGCAGTACCTGTATTGTCATTCACTGTGACTGTGAATTGATTGATCTGATACAGTGGTGAGAAAAAGTATTTCCCCCTTCCTGAGTTCCTATTCTTTTGCATGTTTATCATACTTATATGTTTCAGATCACCAAACAAATTGAAATATTGGACAAAGACAAAGACAAACACAAAATACAGTTTTTGAATTAAGGTCTTTATTATTAAGGGAAAAAGAAATCCAAACCCACTGCACAGTCTTAATTTTGTTTTTCTTAAGCAATTTAGAAGTGGACTTACTGGTTTGTTTGGGACCATTGTCCTGCTGCATAACCCAAGTGCTCTTCAGCTTGAGGTTACGAACAGATGGTTGGGATATTTTCCTTCAGGATTTTTTGCTAGACAGCAAAATTCATGGTTCCATTTATCACAGCAAGTCTTCGAAGTCCAGAAGCAGCAAAGCAGCCGCAGACCATCATGCTACCACCACCATATTTTACTGTTGGTATGATGTTCTTTTTCTGAATATCTGTGTTACTTATCAGATGTAATGGGACATACACCTTCCAAAATGTTCAACTTTTTTCTTGTCAGTCCACAGAGCATTCTCCCCAAAATGTTGGGGATCATCAAAATGTTTTCTGGCTAAAAGTGAGAGGAGCCTCTATGTTCTTATTGCTCAACAGTGGTTTTTGTTTTGGAACTCTGGCATGCAGGCCATGCCCAGCTTCTTTATTGTGGTGGAGTCATGTCCACTGACCTTAACTGTGGCAAGTGAGACCTTCAGCTTTTGCATATTGTTGTAGGATCTTTTGTGACCTCTTGGATGAGTCATTGTTGCACTCTTGGGGTAATTTTGGTAAGCTGGCCACTGCTGGGAAGGTTCACCACTGTTCCATGTTTTTGCCTCTTGTGGATAATGACTCTCACTGTGGTTTTCTGGAGTCCCAAGGATTTTGCATTGGCTTTATAGCCTTTTCCAGACTAATAGATCTCAATTACTTTGTTTCTCTTGTGTTCCAGAATTTCTTTTGATTGCGGCATGATGTCTAGCTTTTGAGGAACCTTTAGTCTACTTTCCTTTGTCAGACAGGTCCTATTTAAGTGATTTCTTGATTTAGAACAGGTGTGGCCGTATTCAGGCCTGGGTGAGGATAGGCAATTTGAACTCAGCTTCCCAAAGTTGTGATAAACCTCAATTAATTTATGCTTTAAAGTGGGAGGTGGGGGAAATCACTTTTTCACACAGGGTCCTGTAGGTTTGGATTTCTTTTTCCCTTAATAATAAAGACCTTTGTTTAAAAACTGCATTTTGTGTTTACTTGTGTTATCTTTGTCTAATATTTAAATTTATTTAGATATCTGAAACATTTAAGTGGGACAAACATGCATAGGAATAGGAAATCAGGAAGGGGCAAACACGTTTTCACACAACTGTATGTGGCCATATTGTAAACTAAAATATGTATCATTACAAATACTTCCAGATTTCACCTCATGACAGTCAGTGTGGGGTGAGGGTGAGAGTTGACAGCTCTGTAAGATGAGATCTAGAAGTGTTTGTAATTATAAATATTGCTGCAGCTACTATGTAGAGATACAGCAGAGCTGAGTTATGTATCATGAGAAACTCATCTCATGGCAGTCAGTATAAGGGGAAGAGTGAGAACAGCACTATCAGAGGAAATATAACATTTTTAATAATTATATTTGATCCTGCAGATACTGTGTAGAAATACAGCAGAGCTGACATATGTATCATTACAAATACTTCCAGGTCTCCTCTCACAGTCAGATCTCACACTCCTCCACCCATAATGACTACCATGAGATGAGATCTGGAATGGCTTATAATGATACCTAACTCAGCTCTGCTGTATTACTACACAGTAGCTGCAGAGATTGGAGAGGAGCAGAAATTGTGTTCTTTTCTCCCCGGCATGATGCTCCCTGTTTATGATTGGTTAACCTCATGCAGGGAAAGAAGTACACACTTTAGGGGTTTTACTCACTTTGGTGCAACGGGAGAAAAACCGGAGGCTCGTTGCTTTAAAAGTTCATGTGGGTTTATTGCTTCATAAACCCAGAAGCCAAACAGAAAACAAATAGCCTTTAGATCAGGCAAAGAAAATACACATGTCCATAGCAGGTCTCTGCTCCCCCAGGCCTGTGGGCACACAGGCTCGGTTAGAGTCCAGCATTCAGGCTCAGTCTGGAGCCAAAAACACAGGAGGCCTATTCCCTCCCAACATTCAGACCAACATACAGACCATGTGCCAAACAACAGTCTCCATTATCTAGGCTCTTAACCACACACAGAGATGAGGTATGTGGATAGCTAGATCCACCCATGTGGCACCCTAGGAGTCCAGTTGCCACAATGGCATTGCCTTCCTCACGGGGGAGGGTGATGTCATGCCTGGGAGTAAGGAGGGATCCTCTTGGTAGGTAACACAAACATACAATACCTTCCTGACTCCAGACCAGAAGGGGGAGCTTTAAACCCGGTTTCAGGAGAACTTCCCTAGAAGTTCTGGTCTGGAGGCAGGATTAGTGAGTGTAGTGTAAGACAGTGAAGGGAGAAGAAGGACCTGAGGAAAGAGACTGGGAATGGAGCTGTAACTGAGCTCTTCCTAGAATAAAGTGCAAAAGAAACCCGACACTGGAGTCTGTGGTTGCACGGGTACTAAAGTCCCAGCAGCTAGAACTGGGGGGCAGGAAAATGCAGGTCTCCTGGCCCATCTAATACCTCGAGGCACCACAGCAAGTCAGAAGCCTGGGGCTGCCAGGGAGAAGACAGTGCCCATGAAAGGCTCATGCTGTTAACCATATGGGGGTTAGGAGTAACAGACACTGAGAGGAACTTGTGTAAAGCTTCAGGCAGCAAGGGACAGAGAATTCAGCACAGAAGGAAGGTGTTAGGTGTCGAGTTTAAGCCGCTGCACAGGGGGAATCTCAATCCACCTCCGCTGTGGTCTCTCTTTCTTCTTCAGTCACAGTGGAGCCTGCTCAGCGGAGATGTCGGTCCCAGCATCTGTCTCAGTCAGATACTGTGCGCTTGGTTACTGCTGAACTTCCAGGCTCAGCCATTGTGACCAGCACTGTTCAGCGGCGAGCAGATGCTCCTGGGACTAAGTCCTGCTTTTCCACTACTGAGCATGCCCAAGGGACGACCTCTCATTGGAGGTCGGGGGTCACATGCTCAGGTCCTGAAGCAGTTCCTATTGGACCACTAGGAAGGTCCTGGAGTATAGTATTAACTTATGTTTTTGAGCTTAGCTACTTTGTGGTCAGTGTCTGCATGTGCTCAGGGTTGGCTGTATAGCCACTAGAATTCCGGCACCTCCGGAGAGGAGTTTGTGTGTGTGAATTTAGGGCTGGCGTATAGCCACTAGAATTCCAGCACCTCCAGAAAGGAGTTGTTTGTATGCTGACTGTATGACCACTGTATGCTACCTGCTCTGTTAGTGAGCTGTGATCCTCTGTGAGGTTGACAAAGCACAGCGTTACCTTTAATCCCGGCGACTCTGTGAAGCAACAGAGTTCGCTCCTATACCGACCGGGTGACGTAACCCGTGTCTATTCAGGAGTAGTGTCGCCATATAGTTCCGCCATTTACTAGCAGCAGGTTCCACTCCTGCATGGTGGACCCTGGGCTGCAAACGCACCTATACTATCTCCATATTTACATCAGAACAGAACAGAAGGCCTCCGAACCCACCTGGCTAAGTGAAACCCAAGTTACTCTCAGGCCGCCCGGACACCATCTACACCTGTAACCTGTGCCCCGGACTGCACCTGAAATTCACCAGTAAAAGGTAAAGGAGACTGAAAACCCTGTGTCCTCCAATTATTTCCTGCACCCTCAGTCCTGCACCCCACCAGCTATCATCCCTTACCAACTGCATCGGTAGCCCTGAGGACTAAGCACTACCTGTGGGGAGCTATACCAACTCTGCTGCAACACCATCAGCCCCAGTGGTCCCCTTTAAGCAGCATCGGCCATCCCTGACCGAGTACCACAGGTGGCGTCACAAACATTTCTCCATAGACTTTATTTCCCACTACACTTCATCCCCTTTAATTGGACACCCAGGGCCACAGACCGGGTCATGGCTTCCGTGACCACTAGGGTTGAGCGACTTTTGCTTTTTTAGGATCGAGTCGGTCTCGTGAAACCCGACTGTCTCGAAAGTCGGATCGTGTGAAATCGGCCGATTATTGTGAAAAGTCAGGGGCCAACCGAAACACGAAACCCAATGCAAGTCAATGGGAATATTATTTTTTCTCTCTCTCTCTCTCTCTCTCTCCTCTGTCCCTGCAAAGTTTGTGTTTCACTGTGCAAATCGCTATATCCCAAACGTTAAGATGGCGGTTTTTCCGCACAAAGCAAGCCGAAACCTATGTCATCACGCTGCCCACACTCCTTCATTGGCTGAAAAAAATGGCGGGGAAAGCGTCATATGAAACGCGACTTTGGCGCGAAGATCGCCGACCGCATGGCCGATCCCACAGTGAGATCGGGTCGGGTTTCATGAAACCCGACTTTGCTGAAAGTTGGCGACTTTTGAAAATGTCCGGTTTGTTTCGCTCAACCCTAGTGACCACTAGGGTTGAGCGAAACGGATCGGACATTTTCAAAAGTCACCGACTTTCAGCAAAGTCGGGTTTCATGAAACCCGACCCGATCCCACTGTGGGATCGGCCATGCGGTCGGCGATCTTCGCGCCAAAGTCGCGTTTCATATGACGCTTTCCCCGCCATTTTTTCAGCCAATGAAGGAGTGGGGGCAGCGTGATGACATAGGTTCCGGCTTGCTTTGTGCGGAAAAACCGCCATCTTAACGTTTGGGATATAGCGATTTGCACAGTGAAACACAAACTTTGCAGGGAACGGAGGAGAGAGAGAGAGAGAGAAAAAAATAATATTCCCATTGACCTGCATTGGGTTTCGTGTTTCGGTTGGCCCCCGACTTTTCACAATAATCGGCCGATTTCACACGATCCGACTTTCGAGACAGTCGGGTTTCACGAGACCCGACTCGATCCTAAAAAAGCAAAAGTCGCTCAACCCTAGTGACCACTCCTTTAAGTACTATCAGACCCAGCCTGAGTACTCCACGGTTCTATGGGGTGCTCCACCCATCTCTCACAACTACCTGCAACTAGTGTTGAGAGATACCGTCCGATACTTGAAAGTATCGGTATCGGAAAGTATCGGCCGATACCGGCAAATTATCGGATCTCGCCGATACCGATACCCGATACCAATACAAGTCAATGGGACTCAAGTATTGGAAGGTATCCCTGATGGTTCCCAGGGTCTGAAGGAGAGGAAACTCTCCTTCAGGCCCTGGGATCCATATGAATGTGTAAAATAAAGAATTAAAATAAAAAATATTGATATACTCACCTCTCCGACGCAGCCTGGACCTTACCGCTGTGAACCAGCAGCCTTCTTTGCTTAAAATGAGCGCGTTCAGTACCTTCCATGACATCACGGCTTCTGATTGGTCGCGTGCCGCTCATGTGACCGCCACGCGACCAATCAGAAGCCGTGACGTCATCCCTCAGGTCCTAAATTCCTAGAAGGGAATTTAGGACCTGAGGGATGACGTCGCGGCTTGTGATTGGTCGCGTGGCGGTCACATGAGCGGCACGCGACCAATCGGAAGCCGTGACGTCATGGAAGGTGCTGAACGTGCTCATTTTAAGCAAAGCAGGCTGCTGGTTACTACCAGGGCGCATCAGAGGGTGAGTATATCCCTATTTTTTATTTTAATTCTTTATTTTTTACATGGATATGGATCCCAGGGCCTGAAGGAGAGTTTCCTCTCCTTCAGACACTGGGAACCATACACTTGGAACTTCCGATTCCGATTCCTGATACCACAAAAGTATCGGATCTCGGTATCGGAATTCCGATACCGCAAGTATCGGCCGATACCCGATACTTGCGGTATCGGAATGCTCAACACTACCTGCAACCCTTCCCAGGTGCACCAAATGAACCTCTTAGTGCTTTCATGCACTAGAAAAAATACTCCGGGTTACATCACAGAGACAAGCCATCTCGGCGACACATACCTCCCATCAACTATGTGACCATTAGCTACATTACAATGCCCAGGAGCCAAACCTCTGGTAACACTTCATCTTTAAGAGTCAGATACTTTGATGTTATCCTTTTGTATGCCAAAAACAATTAGTTTATGTCAGTAACTAAGATGCTTCCCTTACTCAATTACTCAATTTTATTAAAGTGGTTTCAGTATATTTGTAAACTAAGATAAATCCTTGGATAATTAACATTTTGCAGGTTTATAGATTTCTTAGTATTCTATCCTACGTTATCATGACCCTTTATGCTGTTAGTGAATGGTTATAATCTGACAAACTGTATAACACTTATTGACACCTCTCCATTACTAAGCGCATCTTAGTGATGCACCATTTCAGGGGCAGCTGAGAGCCGGTGTTTATAGCCGAGGGGGGCCAATATCCATGGCCCCTTCCTAGCCTAATAATATCAGCCTGCAGCTGTCTGCATAGCCTTTTCTGGTTATTAATTATAGGGGGATCTCACATCATTTTTTTTTGGAGCCCCTATTTTAATAGCTAGTAAAGGATTAAAATACAGCTGTGAGCTGATATTAATAGCCTGCAAAAATCCATGGGTATTACCCCCTTCCCAGGCTATAAACATGTTACCTCCAGACAAAAGGATCAGCTATGGGGTCTAACGTGGCACCTCCATACGCCAATGCATACATGGCCCACTTTGAAGATAGTCTGATCTATACTCACAACCTCTTCCGTACCCACAGCGTGGCATGGAAGAGATACATAGACGGCATCTTCTGCATCTGGAAGGGTGACCTCCATACCCTTGAAACTTTCTTTCATTTTCTCAAAACCTCATGGCCAGGCCTCAATTTCACTATGTCACACCATCACAGTCAAATCAGGTTTCTTAAAGGGAACCTGTCACCACGTTTTTGGAAGATGGGATAAAAATAGCGTTAAATAGGGGCAGAGGTGGGCGTTACATTAGTGTGTGTGTTATGCGTTTATTACCCACCTAAGTTGCCGAAATAACTTTGCAAAGTCTCCGTTTTCGCCTGTCAATCAGGCTGGTCAGGTCACATGGGCGTGGTGTCTTCACCCAGATTTGGCGTAGTTTTCCGTTGGTGGCGTAGTGGTGTGCGCATGCCCAAAGTCCGGAATCCTCTTCCAGGGGATTTAAAATAGCGCGGTGTTCGTTATTGCATTGGTGATCGGTGGGCGCGGCCATCTTCCTTTGGCCGCGCGTGCGCAGAAGCGGCGCTCTGCTGGCCGCGGCTTCAGGAAAATGGCCGCGGGATGCCGCGCGTGCGCAGATGGATATCGCGGCGGCCATTTTCCTGAAGCCGCGGCCAGCAGAGCGCCGCTTCTGCGCACGCGCGGCCAAAGGAAGATGGCCGCGCCCACCGATCACCAATGCAATAACGAACACCGCGCTATTTTAAATCCCCTGGAAGAGGATTCCGGACTTTGGGCATGCGCACACCACTACGCCACCAACGGAAAACTACGCCAAATCTGGGGGAAGACAACGCCCATGCGACCTGACCAGCCTGATTGACAGGCGAAAACGGAGACTTTGCAAAGTTATTTCGGCAACTTAGGTGGGTAATAAACGCATAACACACACACACTAATGTAACGCCCACCTCTGCCCCTATTTAACGCTATTTTTATCCCATCTTCCAAAAACGTGGTGACCGGTTCCCTTTAATACCCTGATCATAAAAGATGACAACGGTAACCTTTCCACTGACCTCTATTCAAAACCGACCGACCAGAATAGTCTGTTACATTACAACAGCTTTCACCCTCGAAACATGATAAACTCCATACCCAAATCCCAAATACAGAGAGTAGAGAGAATCGTATCTGACTCGGTCATGAAAGAACAAAGAGTCAACGAGATGAAGTCCAAGTTTAACGATAGAGGTTATCCTCCACAAACTCTCAATACCTCCCGGAACACTGTTGATAGAAAAGATACCTTAGCCAGACACCGCATCCCGTTTGTACATCAATATCACCCTGCAGCATACCGTATCCATAGAAGTATCCGCCAACATTGGCACATCTTAAGAACAGCGTATCCCATGGTTGAGGAATTTAAAAATCCCTTCCTTCCCTGTTTTAAAAAAGCTCAGGACATAAGAGACATTTTGGTCCGAGCTGACATTGGTCCATCTCGACCTTCTCCAATTCAACAGTTCATTCGCAATTCAAAAATGGGCACCTTCCCCTGTTTGAATTGCAATTTGCAATCAATGCAATAACGTCTTGAAAGGTGATTGCATTCATCACCCACACACCGGGAAACGCTATAGCATCAACAAGTTCTTTACATGCAATTCCAACTTCGTGGTCTACCTAATCAAGTGTCCGTATGACCTAATGTATGTGGGGGAAACCACACAAGCAGTCAAAGAGAATATCTAAACATAAGTCTACCATCAGATGTAGAAACCTACTCCTCCCCATTCCACACCATTTTATATCTATGGGACACAATGTGTCACAATTACATTTCCAAATTATTGAACAAATAACACCACCACGTCGGGGCGGCGATCGCTTTGCCATTTTGAAATGCAGAGAAGCCTTCTGGATCCACAAACTTAATACATTGAGCCCAAAAGGACTCAACAGAGACCATGACTTGCAATCGTTCATATAACAGCTAGTGTTGAGCGATACCTTCCGATATGCAATGGTATCGGTATCGGATTGGATCGGCCGATACCCAAAAAATATCGGATATCGCCGATACCGATACCCGATACCAATGCATATCAATGGGACACAAAATATCGGAATGGTTCCCAGGGTCTGAAGGAGAGGAAACTCTCCTTCAGGCCCTGGGATCCATATTCATGTATAAAATAAAGAATAAAAATAAAAAATATTGATATACTCACCCCTCGGACGGCCCCTGGCTCTCAACGCTGCAAGGGTCTGCCTCCGTTCATAAGAATGCAGAGTGAAGGACCTTCGAAGACGTCGCGGCTTGTGATTGGTCGCGTGACCGCTCATGTAACCGCTCACACGACCAATCACAAGCCGCGACGTCATCGCAGGCCCTACACTCACTGCATTCTTAGGAACGGAGGCTGCCGGTTACATCGCTAAGGTCCAGGGTCTGCCGGAGGGGTGAGTATATCCATATTTTTTATTTTTATTCTTTATTTTTGACATGAATATGGATCCCAGGGCCTGAAGGAGAGTCTCCTCTCCTCCAGACCCTGGGAACCATACACTGGGAACTTCCGATTCCGATTTCCGATATCACAAAAATATTGGAACTCGGTATCGGAATTCCGATACAGCAAATATCGGCCGATACCCGATACTTGCGGTATCGGAATGCTCAACACTAATAACAGCTTCTCCACCATTCTACAGTCCTCATGACGTGTTGTATTTATATATATTTGTCTCTGAATTTGTTGAATAACACAAGTTTTCATTTCCAGTTTCACAAGATCTATATATGGTTTTCTGTTATACTCCCTCTGCTATATTCGAGTATACTTCTGTGGGGCATAGAGATCGTATGTATATATTGTACCAGTGCCCATACTCTGACTATTATGCTAGTGGGGGCATTCATTATACTTGATGCACCTAGATTTATGAAAGTGTCTTACTATTACAACTCCGGAGCGCCTCTGACTTGCGGTGGATACCGCGCCCTCTACCCTTGGATTCTCCACTGGCGTGGTAAGTCTCGCTGACCCTGACACCCGGACGCCACTTAGTCCATCTCCGGCGCCACTAATTAACATCACTGTTTTCTCATAGATCGGCTAGCCTAGCCATCTAAGGAATCCTCTCTGAGTTCCCTCCAATGCTCGGTATGTGCATTTGTCTATGCTTCCCAGTCACTATATCTTGAGGTTTTAAAGCCACTATAACAAATAATTCCCCCCCCCTTTTTTTATGTATAACATCATACCCCATAATGATCACGCACCGTGTATGCACACTGATATTATTATAATATCTCTTTATAGATGCAAATTTCTTATATGGGTGAATAATATACGCCCTTTGGCTCAAATAATAGGTATGTTCTGCCCCCTCTCTTCCTATTTACACACCTTCCCCTAACTCTATACCCCGTTTAGCGCCACGGCTATACCAATATACATCTCCATCATGTTAGCCTTATATGTGGCTATATGTATCATTGTATTGTGAGACACCTCGTGATCACCACCAGCACCCCCCCCCTTTTCTCCTCTCACACGTTCCCTTCCCCTCCCCTAGATCTTTTCGCCACTATATACCCTGTCTAGCGCCATTGCTATACCTACATGTATTTATCATGTTAGTCCTACACGCGGCATTATGACTGATTGTATTATGATAACATTTCTGGGTCACCACCAGAATCTCCTATATGACCATGATTATGTATTTACCTGTATATACTTTGGTTTTTTGTCTATGCACTTTATTATTATTTTTTCTTTAGAACACATTGATGAAGGTCTTTTGCAGACCGAAACATTTGTGAATGTGAATACTGTATGTATTAACACCTTTCTGACCTCGGACGGGATAGTACGTCCGAGGTCAGAAGCCCTGCTTTGAGGTGGGCTCCGGCGGTGAGCCTGCATCAAAGCCGGGACATGTCAGCTGTTTTGAACAGCTGACATGTGTCCGCAATAGCGGCGGGTGAAATTGCGATTTACCCGCCACTATTAACTAGTTAAATGCCACTGTCAAACGCAGACAGCAGCATTTAACCGGCGCTCCCGGCCGGGCGGCCGGAAATGAGCGCATCGCCTCACAGCACACTTGCATTCCTGCTGCATAGCAGCGATCCGATGTAGCAGAGCCGATCGCGTTGTGCCAGCTTCTACCCTCTCATGGAGGCTATTGAAGCATGGCAAAAGTACAAAAAAAAGTACAAAAAAAAGTGAAAAAAATAAAAAAAATATAAAAGTTTAAATCACCCCCCTTTCCCCCCATTCAAAATAAATCAATAAAAAAAAATCAAATCTACACATATTTGTTATCGCCGCATTCAGAATCGCCCGATCTATCAATAAAAGAAAGGATTAACCTGATCGCTAAACGGCGTAGCGAGAAAAAAAATCGAAACGCCAGAATTAAGTTTTTTTGGTCGCCACGACATTGCATTAAAATGCAATAACGGGTGATCAAAAGAACGTATCTGCACCAAAATGTCATCATTAAAAACGCCAGCTCGGCACGCAAAAAATAAGCCATCAACTGACCCCAGACCATGAAAAATGGAGACGCTACGGGTATCGGAAAATGGCGCAATCTTTTTTTTTTTTTTTAGCAAAGTTTGGAATTTATTTTCACCACTTAGATAAAAAATAACCTAGTCATGTTAGGTGTCTGTGAACTTGTAATGACCTGGAGAATCATAATGGCAGGTCAGTTTTAGTATTTAGTGTACCTAGCAAAAAAGCCAAGCAAAAAACAAGTGTGGGATTGCACTTTTTTTGCAATTCCACCACACCTGGAATTTTTTTCCTGATTTCTAGTACACGACATGGTAAAACCAATGATGTTGTTCAAAAGTACAACTCGTCCCGCAAAATATAAGCCCTCACATGGCCATATTAATGGAAAAATAAAAAAGTTATGGCTCTGGGAAGGAGGGGAGCGAAAAACGAACACGGAAAAATGGAAAATCCCAAGTTCATGAAGGGGTTAAACACCCCTTTTTGCATCAGACATTTCGGAGTGTGCTGAGTATATTCTATAATACAGGCTATAAACATAGGCCCCCAATCACTGGCTTTCCCTCTCTGGTTTGGAAAATTGAGCGGAAGCCCACGCCATTTTTTTTTCCATTCTTTTTTTAATTAAACAGATATTGCATGTAAGGCCCGGGTCACACTTGTGAGAAACTCGCACAAGTTTTGCACCTCAATACCCGGCACTCGGGACTGGAGTGTGCAGCTGTATGTATTTCTATGCAGCTGAACGCTCCAGTCCCGAGTGCTGGCGGCAGTGCCAGGTATTGAGGTGCGAGAATTATGCGAGTTTCTCGCAAGTGTGACTCCTGCCTAACACAGATTGTGTGTGTGTATTTAACTTTTTATGTACCATTTTATTATGTTTATTACTAAACATTGGACTTGGTATTATCTATCTATCTATCTATCTATCTATCTATCTATCTATCTATCTATCTATCTATCTATCTATCTAACTAACTACAGTATCTATCTATCTATCTATCTATCTATCTATCTATCTATCTATCTATCTATCTATCTATCTATCTATCTATCTATGTGTAAACATTATCCTTCAATAGAGTATGTAAAAGAAGAGGCTGGACAAAGAAATGACATCACAACTTTTTTATGTTAAATAATAGAACTTTATTTAGCTTACAAAAACGCATACAAATCCGCATGAAAAAAACGCATCAAAATTTTGAATGGATTTTCAACTGTGTTTTCTGCAAAGAAAGGAAGAATCTGCGCAGAAAATTCCACAGGCAAATCCACAACCTGTGCACATACCCTAAATACTATAGTATTACTATAAGGCCGGAGACACACTGGTGCGAGATACGGCCGAGTCTCGCTGGTTAAAAGCAAGCTGTGGCACCTGCACTCCGGAGCAGAGCGTGCAGCTGCATAGCAATACATGCAGCCGCACGCTCCGCTCCAGAGTGCCGGTGCCACAGCTTGCTTTTAACCAGCGAGACTCGGCCGTATCTCGCACCAGTGTGTCTCCGGCCTAATGCTTATTATTGGAGAAAATGTCAACAACATTTTACATTTGACTGGGCTAAAGTGTGCAGAGGTATTTTAAAGAGAGCTTGTCAGCACAATTCTGCATGTTAAAGTAAAGATATGGCCATAATGGCACTGTTGTACACATTAACAAGTAAAGAAATCCACATGAAGGTTGTTCTTTAATCAGCATTTGACAGTTTGGTGTACTAAGCTTTATGTACATAAGGGCTGGACTGCGAGTATGGACTTCGGTGCTTGCCTTTGCTCTTACGCCTACCTCATGTGTCTGTATGACAGGTCACTGCTTTGTGAGTGAACAGCCTCCTGTTTGAAAGTTAGCGCCAGTGCTTGCAGATTGATGTCTCGGCGATCTTCAACAAAATGGCATCAGTGGCGGCGCATGCACAAATTGACCAACCAGCTGTGTTCAGTAAAATGGCACCAAAGGCAGCAGGAATGCAGATTAAGATATCAGCTTAATGACGTCCTTTAGAGGTTTTATTGAGCTGAGATCTTAATCTGCACATGCGCCACCAACAGCGTCATTTTACTGAAGACTACCAATGTGAAGGAACAAATTATGAAAGGTTCTCCATTTTGTGCTTTTCGACTCCATTTTCTTGTTGCTTAAAGATAAATTCTGTTATTTAATTAGGTAAAAGGTTACAGCTGCCATGAAGTAACTTTATCTTGTTGTTCACAAGCCTGTTATTCAACTAGGCTATGGTTCATAATTGGTATAAAGACCTTGAGTCTTCTGACTCGAGCCAGGGAAGGGACTCGGGGGTGTATTGCTATACAAGATTGAGACACCTGTTAGTATGTGATTTCTATGCCAAGAAGATATGACCATATATGTAGTTTCCGGTTTTTCTGTATTCTCATGGGTTAAGTTTTTCCTGCATTCTTATAGGTTAAGAACTGTGAGCGTGTTCTTATGCTGATTGGTTGAAGTATAATTTCCATGACTATGAAAAGTGATATACAATAAAACGGGGGCCAGAGATCTGTTCGATCCCCCATACAGAGGCACACGTCTCCGTCTGGTCATTTTCAGTTGCCGGCAACGCCCTGTAGATTAATTTTGAAATCACTGAGTTAACCGTGAAGGATCACTTTAGATCCTCCCTCAACACCAAGAGATCACTCCTTGCAAGCGCCACCAGTGAGGAGGATAGCGCCAGTATGAACTTTGAAACAAGAGGCAGATCACTCACAAAGCATTGACCTCTCATAAAGATACCACAGGCAGGCCGAGGGGCTGGGCAGGAGTTGTAGACTCTACTGCAGTATCGCCCCTATGCACATAAAGTTTACTAAGCAAAAAATTCAAATGTTGAATAACCCCTTTCTGACATCGGGCATACATTTACGCCAATGTCGAACTCCCTCCCTTTGATGTGGGCTCTGGCAGTGTTTTGAACAGCCGCAGGTGGAATAATGATCCACCCGTGGATATTAACCCTTTAAATGCCACTGTCAAACACTGACAGCTGCATTTCACAAGCGCTTCTGGCAATCATGACGGAAATCCACCCAACGGAGTCCAGCGTCGTGCGATCGCAAGCTACCTGTGTGTTGGCATGACAACTGGTGGTCTCCTGGAGATCTCTATGGTTGTCAGTGCTGGCTTGCTGTGAGCGCCACCCAGTGGTCGGTGCTCATAGCAAGTGAGTAATTCTGCTATATAGAGGTGATCTGATCATCGCCTCTATGTAGCAGAGTTGATCGGGTTATGGCAGCCTCTAGTCTCCCATGCCAAAAGTTAAAAAAAAAAAGTTTTAAAAAATATTTTAAAAAGTCACCCCCCATGCCGTCCGTCAGCTCAGCAGGCACAAAATAAGCCCTCAACCAACCCAAGATAATGAAAAATGGAGATGCTACGAGTATCGGAAAATAAATGACACAATTTTTATTTTTACAAAGTTTGGAATTTTTTTTAACCACTTAGATAAAAAATAACCTAGACATGTTTGGTGTCTATGCACTTGATATGACCTGGAGAATCATAATGGCAGGTCAGTTTTAGCATTGAGTGAACCTTGCAAAAAAGCCAAACAAAAAACAAGTGTGGGATTACACTTTTTTGCAATTTCACTGCACTTGCAATTTTTTTCCCACTTTCTAGTACACAAAATGGTAAAATCAATGGTGTTGTTCAAAAGTACAACTAGTCCAGCAAAAAAAAAAAAAAAGCCCTCACATGGCCATATTGACAGAAAAATAAAAAAGTTATGGCTCTGGGAAGAAAGGAAGCGAAAAAAGAAAACGCAAAACTGAAAAAGCTCCGGGGATTAAGGGGTTAAAGAACAAGGAAAAAATGAAATTTTGTATAAGGCAGGGCCCCAATAAGTTATCAAACCAACAAGAAATAGACCCCTAAAATGTAACTTTTATTAACTATTAATAAAACTCTAAAAAAACACAAAAAAATAAAATATTATAGAGGTGTGTCTGTCCATATAAATATATACAGAGTCTATTAGGCATAAAAAAAATTCTATTAGGCAAAAAAAGTTCACAGGCTAGTGCATGAGTGTACTATGAATTCACTAGTAATCCCTAAAGTGTATCTACCTATCCGCAAAGTTTGGCATGCTAATATTTGCGATATGGCACCCCTCACTCAACGTCGGATATTTTTAAAGACCCTAATGCACATGTAGAATATAATTAAAATGCTGAACAAGTAGTGAAACTGGAACCCTTGATGGGTACCAAACTTATACATATATACATGTCAGGACAATACCCATATATGGAATAACATTTTTGTTTTTTAAATTACTAGAAGTACAGTGCCTTGCATAAGTATTCGGCTCCCTGGAACTTTTCAACCTTTTCCCACATATCGTGCTTCAAATATAAAGATACCAAATGTAAATTTTTGGTGAAGAATCAACAAGAAGTGGAACACAATTATGAAGCTGAACTAAATTTATTGGTTATTTTACATTTTTTTGGAAATTCAAAAACTGAAAAGTGGGGCGTGCAATATTATTCGTCCCCTTTACTTTCAGTGCAGCAAACTCACTCCAGAAGTTTATTGTGGATCTCTGAATGATCCAATGTTGTCCTAAATGCCTAATGATGATAAATATAATCCACCTGTGTGTAATCAAGACTCTGTATAAATGCACCTGCTCTGTGATAGTCTCAGGGTTCTGTTTGAAGCACAGAGAACATCATGAAGACCAAGGAACACAACAGGCAGATCCATGATACTGTTGTGGAGAAGTTTAAATCTGGATTTGGATACAAAATGATTTCCAAAACTTTAAACATCCCAAGGCGCACTGTGCAAGCAATCATATTGAAATGGAAGGTTATCATACCACTGCAAATCTACCAAGACCCGGCCGTCCCTCTAAACTTTCATCTCAAACAAGGAGAAGACTGATCAGAGATGCAGCCAAGAGGCCCATGATCACTCTGGATGAACTGCAGAGATCTACAACTGAGGTGGGACAGTCTCTCCATAGGACAACAATCATTCATACACTGCACAAATCTTTCCTTTATGGAAGAGTGGCAAGAAGAAAGCCATTTCTCAAAGATATCCATAAAATGTGTTGTTTAAAGTTTGCAATAAGCCACCTGGGTGACTCACCGAAAATGTGGAAGAAGGTGCTCTGGTCAGATGAAAATAAAATCGAACTTTTTGGTAACAATGCCAAACAATATGTTTGGCGTAAAGGCAACACAGCTCATCACCCTGAACACACCATCCCTACTGTCAAACATGGTGGTGACAGCATCATGGTTTGGGCCTGCTTTTCTTCAGCAGGGACAGGGAAGATGGTTAAAACTGATGGGAAGATGGATAGAGCCAAATACAGGACCATTCTTGAAGAAAACCTCTTTGAGTCTGCAAAAGACCTGAGACTGAGATGGAGATTTGTCTTCCAACAAGACACTGATCCCAAACATAAAGCAAAATCTACAATGGAATGAGTCACAAATAAACACATCCAGGTGTTAGAATGGCCAAGTCAAAGTCCAGACCTCAATCCAATAGAGAATCTGTGGAAAGAGCTGAAAACTGCTGTTCACAAACGATCTCCATCAAACCTCACTGAGCTCGAGCTGTTTGCCAAGGAAGAATTGGCAAGAATTTCAGTCTCTCGATGTACAAAACTGATAGAGACAGCTTCATAAGTGCGACATTCAAACTTAGCAAGTCCATGGGATCTCTGACCACTTTCGAGAAAATTTGTGTTGCTGAGGTGCCTCCGGTCCGCAAGGTCTCCTTGTTATATAACCTTTTTCAGGAGAATCAAACTCCAACACATGACTTTCCTACTTTTTTCGAGATTGGAAGGTGACTTAGGGATATATTTGTCTCAAGAGTAGAGGGACAAGATTTTATTATTTACTTTTAGGACCTCGTTGTCTGCTGTGTCACAGGAGAGGAGCTATAAGATTCTGTCGAGGTGGTATAGCTGCCCTTATCAGGTTCATGCTATGTTCCCGGTGATCCCAGATATCTGTTGGAGATGTGCAACAGAAAAGGGGACATATGTCCATATCTGGTGGGAATGCATGCCTATAAAGAAATTATGGACATTAGTCTTCGATCTTTACAATAAATTATCTATTCGCAAAATACAGCCCATGGTGGAACTAGCCCTTTTGTCTCTGTGTGACATGTCGATCTCTGGGTTTAAGAGGAGTCTTCTCAGACATTTTCTCACGGCAGTCAGGAACTTGATTCCACGATATTGGAAGCAGGATCGCTACCCCTCATGCTCCGATTTTGTTGCGGAACTAAACGATATTTACAGAATGGAACAATTGATTAACCAATCCACTGGGGATTCTGAGAAATTTTATAACATTTGGGCTCCATGGATTGTATTCAGGGAGACCCCAGAGCTGGACGCGTGGCTGTCCAGATCCTAACCTACATTTGAAACTGCTCCAGATGCGTTCATAAAGTGGATACTGCCCCTTTACCCCAACTTGCTGTTGTGGCCTAAAGCCAGTGTCAACGATTATCGGCTCCTCCACCGCCGTGTGGGGCTCACCCGGGGGGTCGCTGTTATGATCTGGTGGCCTAAGAGCAGCATGAGACGTACTCTGGAGAAGGTGGTACCTGTACTGACCGCAGACCCTGAACTTAACACCGCAACTAGAAGTAGCCGTGGAAAGTACCTAACGCTCCCTAGACATCTCGACACAGCCGGAGGACTAAATATCCCTAGAGATAGAAAAGGGAAAACTATCTTGCCTCAGAGAAAATCCCCAAAGGATAGACAGCCCCCCACAAATATTGACTGTGAGAGGAGAGGGAAAAAACATACACAGACTGAAATGAGAATTTAGCAAAGGAGGCCACTTCTAGCTAAATAGAAAGGATAGGACAGAGTACTATGCGGTCAGTATTAAAACACTAGAAAATATCCACCACAGAAAATACAAAATCTCCACAGCTAACTAAAGATATGGAGGGTATATCTGCATCTCCAGAGATACCAGCTTGGCTAAACAAATCCTTATACAGACCAAGCTGGACAAGACAAAAACATGAAAAGGAACTGAACAATAAGGCCACAGCTTGTGGACAGCAAAAATCAAGGCCAGAACTTATCTTTGTTGAAATGAACTGCAAAGCAGAAGAGACCAGGCATGGATGTGAATACTCCAGGAACAATGGGCAACTGGCACTGACTAAAGGGTGAAGCAAGACTAAATAGCCCAGTCAAAATTGCAAAAAGTGAACACACCTGATAAATGCTGCGATTCAGAGACAGCAGCGCTACCACTTACAACAACCGGAGGGAGCCCAAGAGCAGAATTCACAATAGGTCGCACTCCCCGTACTTATCGTACCCTCCTATCTCTACCTGCATCCCCTTCTCTCTCCCTCCTTTCTTCTTTTCTGTAACTTTCTCTCTTTCTAACTGCCTTCTCTACTTAGTGACGTTTTTTACTAAAATAATCGACTCAACATAGTGAGTAATGATTGATTTTCTTCGTTGTTGTTTACCTGTTACAATAATGAAAGTTATTATTACTAATTCGAAAGTGACAGCATTCGCATTAGCCAATAACACCCGAAAACCGCTGGGACCTTATCTTCATGTTTGAATTATGGGTTGTATCCTATTGATTTAACCAACTGTGTTTCAGCGTTGTTCCATTCCTGTATTGTTCATATGCTGATTTATACAAAACTGATAGAGACATACCCCAGGTGACTTGCAGCTGTAATCGCAGCAAAAAGTGGCGCAACAAAGTATTAGGTTAAAGGGGCTGAATAATATTGCACGCCCCACTTTTCAGTTTTGGAATTTCCACCAAAATTTAAAATAACCAATAAATTTCATTCAAAATCATAATTGTGTTCCACTTGTTGTTCATTCTTCACCAAAAATTTACATTTGGTATTTTTATGTTTGAAGCATGATATGTGGGAAAAGGTTAAAAAGTTCCTGGGAGCCGAATACTTTCGCAAGGCACTGTATATATATATGTCAAAAAGAAAAATTTCTGGAATGCTGAAACCATTAATTATATATATGGTCAATGCTAATCAGGGAATATATACAGACAGAGTGATATCTATATACACTAAAAAGTCATATAACAATCAAGGTAAAGTAGATTATAGATAATTTTCACATGCAGACTCTAAGCCCTATCGTGTATGAATCCATGTCCCAGCGCATTTTCCCCCGGAATCATCGGGGTTCATCAGGTTACCAGATGGAATGGGGACATACAGGCAGAATGTAATTCTATGGTCACGAGGAAATGCATCATTTTATTGAAGACTAGAGATGAGCGAACTTGTTTGGAAAACGTTCGCCAATCTCAAATTCTCAAATACAAACAATGCACATTCGGATTCGTGTTTGGATTCCTGAGGATTTTCCTTGAAATCGGAAAAATTCGGCCACAATTCGGCAAATGATTGAGTTTCCATTAATGCTTTAGTTAGTACTTTGGCTAGGATAGTGGTGCTGTATGATGAGTGTGAGGAACATGTTTGATGAAGGGAGGGGGTGAGGAGATATCAGAGGAGCGGTGCACTCACTGTTTTTTTTATTATCTTAATGTGTGGAGATACCGGCAGCCAATCAGGGCACAGAAACCATCCACAACTTCCAGACACAAGAGCTTGTGTCATTGGCTGCCTGAGTCACATGTTCTTCTCCATATAAAAAGGGGACTTGTGGCTTTGGCGCCATTTTGTGACTGTAACAGTGTAGTGAAACTGCTGCTGATGCAATTAGTCAGCTAGCTAGGCAGTTTATTCTCAGCTAGTTCAGATAGATAGGATCCTGTGTCAAATCGACCTTACAGCATATAAATCTGGAGTGCTAATTTTGTGCTGCAGCCACAAGTTGCCACTTTAGCATATAAATTCTTCATGCTACCTGTGTGGTGCAAAACTATGAAGACCGAACAAACCATAAAGTAATATAAGGTTGGATTTTGTTATTAAGTCTGAGGTAGTAATATATTAAAGTGACAGTGCACATAAATCCAAACTGAACAGGGGGAAGCTACAAATTCAATATTATATTATAGAAAAACATCACAAAATCAATAAATACAAAGACAACAGCAAAATGTGGCAGAATAACAGCTAAATGGTGGGCGCCTCAGATGGTAAGACAGGCGCCAAAAGATAACACATATCACCCCCCGCTACAAGACCCGCAACAAACACAACTGCCGGTGCCGTGGCTGCATAAAGTGGCAGTAAATTACTGTTCAATAGTATTGCATATATCCGCGGCCGCACAAGGGCTCTAAGTGCCTAAATCCTCAATGGATGTAATGAGGAGCAGTAACATACAAGTAAAGTGCTGGGCATAGTGCCGAATCTAACTAGTTAATATTACCTTGGGAGGTCATGGCGGCAAAGGAGTGCGGGCATGCAGCGGGGTATGGAGAGCCTCGACGCGCATTTCACCGCCTTGGCTTCGTCAGGAGGCGTGGTGGATGAGTGTGGGCCGGTATATTTATATCCCAATGCAAAGGACCTGTAGCAAATCGGCGCACTAACCCAGCATGATCTGAGTGCGCCGACGGCGGAGCGGGCCGCCGCGCGCTATGGATCATGGGGGGGAGGACATACGTCATCCCCCGCCATCTCCACAGCAACGCTCCCGGCCGGCGCCGCCGCCGAGGCACCAGAGCGCATGTGTGGGGTGCGTCTGTGCCAGAAGCAGGAGGAGAGCCGCATCGTCATAACTAGGTGGGCGTGCACAGCCACGGCAGCACCATGGCAGCAACAGAGGTTAAAGGTAACGTAACACACTACAATAAGTGCCCACTAGGGCTATTGGACACACAGGACATCATTAAGCCTCTGCTGCTAGTCACTAAAAACAGCTAATACGGTCAGGATAGCCAGGTCCCAAAGGTTACCGCACTCTCAAAGGGCATCATTAAAGCTAAACACTAGGCTATATACAGCGCCAAAGTCTAGTATAAGATGAACCGTGCATGCGGTAAATTCTATCAATAAATTGTGTAATGCAGGGAAGGATGCTGCACACAAGGTATGATTGTCCACAGATGTGTGTGCAGCATAGGAGCCAGCTAATAAACATAACAAAATAGTAATGAGTATTCGCTCATGCCTGGTAAGACACAATACGCAGCGTCGTGGCACCAACAGGTGGATGAACGCTTCTGGGTAAACACTCTTCTCCATGAGTCCGTAGTTTCACAGGTGAAGCCCGCTGAGCATATGTCCCACTGGATGCGGCGTACCTCCCGCACAAGATGGCTGTAAACGGGTGAGTGTGGAGCAACCACTATTGGATGTAATACAAAACACATTAAAACGTAAATCACATAAATAAAGATAAAAACAGAACAGTACCGACCCATAGATAAAAATGCCACTATATTTACAAAAAAGACTTGAAACTGAGAGATTCGTTCAGACCTCTCGGTGAGAGTGTATCAAGCACCACTATCCAGCGGGCTTCTTTTTGGAGCAATCTCCGCTTTACATTCCCGCCACGGATACCCATATAGATGCGGTCTATGCCGCATACTGTGAACCCTCTGGGGCTGCTATTGTGCCTGTCCAGGAAATGCCTAGGAATTGGTTTAAGCAGGTGTGGCTCGGGGCAGTTGGCTGCATTTTTTATGTCCCTCAGATGTTCCTGCACCCGAACCTTAAGGGATCTGGTGGTCATCCCGACGTAGATACGGTCACATGGGCAGCGGCCATAGTAGATCACTGCTTCCGTATTACATGTGATATGATGGACAATCTTATAGTTTTTATCACCTGCGGAATTGGTGAAGTTTTTTGTCCGCACAATAGACCGACATGCCGAGCAATTTCCACATGGGAAACAGCCCCAGGGAGGGCCACGGCTACTGATGCCGAAAGGGTTGCTCCTAGGGGGTACATAATGGCTGTTGCTAAGTAGGTCGCCAAATGTGCGAGATTTTCGCCAGGTCACGAGGGGGTAAGATGTCAATTGACCCGCCAGGTCTCTATCTGTAAGCAGAACTGGCCAATGTTTTTTAAAAATGCCGTTGATTTCGGACCAATTAGAGTTGAACCTGGTAATAAACCGAGGTTTCAACTCTAAGTCCTTGGTGGCGTTTCTTGATGGTTTGGCCAGTAGGGTAGACCTATCAGAGTTTACTGCCCGAGCAAAGCCCCTATTAATGTCCCTCCATTTATAACCCCTGTTTCTGAAACGGGTTGATAGATTTGTGGCCTGATTACGGAAACTATTCTCGTTTGAACAGATATGACGTGCTCTAAGGAACTGTCCTATAGGAATAGAACTTTTGAGCTTGGGGGGATGAGACGAGGTGAAATGCAGCAACGCATTAGTGGCCGTGGCCTTACGAAAGATGTCAGTCCTTATGGGGCCTTCTGCAGGGTTAATGATGTCTAAATCCAGAAATTCGATGGAAACTTGACTATATTTCCATGTCAGCTTAATATTGCGTACGTTGTTGTTCAATAGACTCAGAAAAGCATCCAGCTGCGACATGGAGCCCTGCCATATAAAGAATGCATCGTCGATATAACGCAACCAGGAGACAACGGAACCGTGACCTGGTGTGTCAAGGACCGTATCCCTCTCCCACAGCCCCAGGAACAAATTAGCTTAAGAGGGCGCACAAGACGCCCCCATCGCTGTGCCCTGGAGCTGTAGGAAGGGGCAGTCCTTGAACACAAAAAAATTGTGTGTAAGTATGAACTGTAATAGTTCCAAGATGAAATGAATTAAATTGGGTTCCAGGTTAGTCATGTCAAGAAAGAATTTCACGGCCCGCATCCCGTGGCTGTGTCCTATCGACGTGTACAGGGACTCCACGTCGCAGGTGACCATCCACATGTCATGCTCAAGAGTGAGAACGTCCAGCCTCCTTAGGACATCAGTCGAGTCCTTAACAAAGGACGGGAGGGTCTCAACACATTGCTTCAAGTAAAAGTCAATAAATTGGCAAGCTGGTTCACAAAGACCCCCTATGCCCAAGACAATAGGTCTACCTGGTGGGCACAGGGGGTCCTTGTGCACCTTAGGAAGCAGGTAGAACATGGGGATAATAGGAAACTCCGGCAATAGGGCTAATTTCATTCTCCTGGTAATAGCTGATGACTCTTCTCCCTCATCGAGTATATGAGTTCATGTTGGAATGTAGATAGAGGTAACTGTTGTGAATTCTGTTTGTGGGCTCCCCCGGTGGTGTTTTATGGTAGTGCCACTTATTTGCCTTCTTCTATCCTTGATCACCTGTTGCCACCCATTAGGGGAGTTTCCTATTTAAGGCTGCTTGGCTGCTGGTCCTATGCCGGCCAACAATGTATCAGTAGCATTCTGTTGCATTCTCCTGCCTCAAGCTCCTGTTCAGCTAAGTTGAATTTTGTTTCTTGTTTATGCTATTTTTGTCCAGCTATCTGCAATGTGACTCTCTGTAGCTGGAAGCTCTCGTGGACTGAAATTGCCACTCCAGTGGCATGAGTTGTCACTGGAGTTTTAAAGTAATTTCAGGATGGTGTTTTTGAGTAGTGTTTTGAAGTTGACCGTGAAGTAACTCTTCCCTGTACTTCTGCTATCTAGAAAGCGGACCTCACTGTGCTAAATCTGCTGTTCATCCTACGTATGTCTTTTCCTCTTGACTCACCGTCAATATTTGTAGGGGGCTGCTATCTCCTTTTGGGGTTCATCTCTGGAGGTAAGGCAGGCCTGTATATTCCTCTGATAGGGGTAGTTAGATCTCCGGCTGGCGCGTGGTGTCTAGGGCATCGTAGGAAACACTCCCCGGCTACTTCCAGTGTTGTGTCAGGTTCAGGTCACGGTCACTTTAGTTCCCATCACCCGAGAGCTAGTCCGTTCGTTATTTTTGATTTCCCTGCCATTGGGAGAATCATAACAGTTTGGCCGGCCCATGTGTTAAAACTATGCACTAAAGCAGGAAAGGATGTGAAAAGGTTTTTTTTTTCTCCTTCTGTGTTTGGAATGTGCTCAGTTGTACTCCTTGCTTAAACTGCAGTCTTCAGCCTTTTTTTTTTCCTCTCCTCTTAATCTCTGAATGGCTTTGGTTACACCTGTTTGAATCATGGATCCACAGAGTTTGGTTGCAGGTTTGAATAACCTGGCTACAAAGGTCCAGAACTTACAAGATTTTGTTATACGTGCTCCAATGTCTGAACCTAAGATCCCTATGCCTGAATTTTTTACCGGAGACAGATCCCGTTTTTTGAATTTCAGAGAGAATTGTAAATTGTTTTTGTCTCTGAGATCTCACTCTGCTGGTGATCCTGCACAACAGGTTAAAATTGTTATTTCTCTATTACGGGGTGACCCACAAAGTTGGGCATTTGCATTGTCGCCTGGGGATCCTGCGTTATTAAATGTAGATGCGTTTTTTCTGGCTCTGGGGTTGCTTTATGAAGAACCTAATTTAGAGATTTTGGCTGAGAAAGCCTTGATAGCTCTTTCCCAAGGGCAAGATGAAGCTGAGATATACTGCCAAAAATTTCGTAAATGGTCGGTGCTTACTAAATGGAATGAGTGCGCACTAGCAGCTAATTTCAGAGAAGGTCTCTCTGATGCCGTGAAGGATGTCATGGTGGGGTTCCCTGTGCCTACAGGTCTGAATGATGCCATGAAATTGGCTATCCAGATTGATCGGCGTTTACGGGAGCGCAAAGCTGTGCACCATATGGCGGTATCTTCTGAGCAAAAATCTGTGCACCATATGGCGGTATCTTCTGAGCAAAAGCCTGTGCACCATATGGCGGTGTCTTCTGACCAAAAACCTGTGCACCATTTGGCGGTGACCTCTGAAAAGGCACCAGAGCATATGCAATGCGATAGTGTTTTGTCTAGAGGCGAACGACAGAATTACAGGCGCAAAAATGGGTTGTGCTTCTATTGTGGAGATCCAGCTCATGTTATATCAGCATGCTCTAAACGCATAAAGAAGGTTGATAAAAAGGTTGATAAATCTTTTTCTATGGGTACCTTGCAGTCTAAATTTCTTTTGTCCGTGACATTGATTTGTACCTTATCATCTGTTACTGTGGATGCTTATGTGGATTCTGGCGCCGCTCTGAGTCTCATGGATTGGTCCTTTGCCAAGCATTGTGGGTTTGATTTAGAGCCTCTGGAGGTTTCTATTCCCTTAAAGGGTATTGATTCTACACCTTTGGCTAGCAATAAACCACAATATTGGACACAAGTGACTATGCATCTTACCCCAGACCATCAGGAGATTATTCGTTTCCTTGTGTTATATAATCTACATGACGTGTTAGTACTTGGATTACCATGGTTACAAATTCATAATCCAGTCTTGGACTGGAGATCAATGTCTGTGCTGAGCTGGGGATGTCGGGGAATTCATGGGGATGCACCTTTGGTTCCCATTTCTTCATCTACTCCCTCTGAGATCCCAGTATTTCTGTCGGATTTTTATGATGTCTTTCAGGAGCCTAAAATTGATTCTCTCCCTCCTCACAGAGAGTGTGACTGCGCTATTGAGTTGATTCCCGGTAGTAAATTTCCTAAGGGTCGCTTGCTTAATTTGTCTGTACCTGAACATACTGCTATGCGGGAGTATATCAGAGAATCTTTGGAAAAGGGTCATATTCGCCCCTCTTTGTCTCCACTGGGGGCAGGGTTTTTCTTTGTGGGCAAAAAGGATGGTTCATTGAGACCTTGTATCGACTATCGACTTCTGAATAAGATTACAGTTAAATACCAGTATCCGTTACCTTTACTGACTGATCTGTTTGCTCGCATAAAGGGGGCGAAATGGTTCACTAAGATCGATCTACGTGGTGCGTATAATTTGGTGCGGATTAAGCAGGGGGATGAGTGGAAGACCGCATTTAATACGCCTGAAGGCCATTTTGAGTATTTGGTAATGCCTTTCGGTCTCGCGAATGCCCCTTCCGTTTTTCAGTCCTTTATGCACAATATTTTCCGTGAATATCTGGATAAATTTATGATTGTGTATTTGGACGATATTTTGATTTTTTCGGAGGACTGGGAATCTCATGTTCAACAGGTCAGGAGAGTTTTTCAGGTTTTACGAGCTAATTCTCTTTTTGTGAAGGGCTCAAAGTGTAGTTTTGGGGTTCAGAGAATTTCCTTTCTGGGATATATTTTTTCCCCTTCATCTATGGAGATGGACCCTGTTAAGGTTCAGGCTATTTGTGATTGGATACAACCTACTTCTCTAAAAAGTCTTCAGAAATTCTTGGGATTTGCTAATTTCTATCGCCGATTCATAGCGGGTTTTTCTGCCATTGCTAAACCTTTGACTGATTTGACCAAGAAGGGTGCTGATGTTGCTAATTGGTCCTCTGCGGCTGTGGAGGCCTTTCGGGAGCTTAAGCGCCGCTTTTCTTCTGCTCCTGTGTTGCGCCAGCCTGATGTGTCGCTCCCGTTCCAGGTTGAAGTAGATGCGTCCGAGATCGGAGCAGGTGCAGTTTTGTCGCAGAAAGGTCCTGACTGCTCAGTGATGAGACCATGTGCGTTTTTCTCTCGAAAGTTTTCGCCCGCTGAGCGAAATTATGATGTTGGAAATCGGGAGCTCTTGGCCATGAAGTGGGCATTTGAGGAGTGGCGTCATTGGCTTGAGGGTGCTAGACACCGGGTGGTGGTCTTGACTGACCACAAGAATCTAGTTTATCTTGAGTCAGCCAGGCGTCTGAATCCTAGACAGGCGCGCTGGTCGTTGTTTTTCTCTCGATTTAACTTTGTGGTTTCATATCTGCCTGGGTCTAAGAATGTGAGGGCGGATGCCCTCTCTAGGAGTTTTGAGCCTGACTCGCCTGGTGATTCCGAACCTACTGGCGTCCTGAAGGATGGGGTGATATTGTCAGCAGTCTCCCCAGACCTGCGGCGCTCTTTGCAGGAGTTTCAGGTGGATAGGCCTGATCGCTGTCCGCCTGGTAGACTGTTTGTCCCTGATGACTGGACCAGTAGAGTTATTTCGGAGGTTCACTCTTCCGCGTTGGCAGGTCATCCTGGAATTTTTGGCACCAGGGATCTGGTGTCTAGGTCCTTCTGGTGGCCTTCCTTGTCTCGAGATGTGCGTATTTTTGTGCAGTCTTGTGATGTTTGTGCTCGGGCTAAGCCCTGCTGTTCCCGGGCCAGCGGGTTGTTGTTGCCCTTGTCTATTCCTAAGAGGATTTGGACGCACATCTCTATGGACTTTATTTCTGACCTTCCTGTTTCTCGTAGGATGTCCGTCATCTGGGTGGTGTGTGACCGTTTTTCCAAGATGGTTCACTTGGTACCTTTGCCCAAATTGCCCTCCTCCTCTGAGCTGGTCCCTCTATTTTTTCAGAATGTGGTGCGTTTGCATGGTATTCCTGAGAATATAGTGTCTGACAGGGGCACTCAGTTTGTGTCTAGATTTTGGCGGGCGTTCTGTGCCAGGATGGGCATCGACTTGTCTTTTTCGTCTGCATTCCATCCTCAGACTAATGGCCAGACTGAGCGTACTAATCAGACCTTGGAGACTTACTTGAGGTGTTTTGTGTCCGCTGATCAGGACGATTGGCTTGATTTTTTGCCATTGGCAGAGTTTGCCCTTAACAATCGGGCTAGTTCTGCCACTTTGGTTTCTCCATTTTTTTGTAATTCAGGGTTTCACCCTCGCTTTTCGTCCGGTCAATTGGAGTCTTCGGATTGCCCTGGAGTAGACGCTGTGGTTGATAGAATACATCAGATTTGGGGACAGGTTGTGGACAATCTGAAGTTGTCCCAGGAGAAGACTCAACAGTTCACTAATCGTCATCGGCGTGTCGGTCCTCGTCTTTGTGTTGGGGACCTGGTTTGGTTGTCTTCTCGATTTATTCCTATGAAGGTCTCGTCTCCTAAGTTTAAGCCTCGGTTTATCGGCCCTTATAGGATTTTGGAGGTTCTCAATCCTGTGTCCTTTCGTTTGGACCTCCCAGCATCTTTTACTATTCATAATGTTTTTCATCGGTCATTATTGCGGAGGTATGAGGTGCCGGTTGTTCCTTCCGCTGATCCTCCTGCTCCTGTGCTGGTTGAGGGTGAATTGGAGTATGTGGTGGAAAAGATCTTGGACTCCCGTGTTTCCAGACGGAAACTTCAGTATCTGGTTAAGTGGAAAGGCTATGGTCAGGAGGATAATTCTTGGGTGACAGCATCTGATGTTCATGCTCCTGATTTGGTTCGTGCATTTCATAGTGCTCATCCAGATCGCCCTGGTGGTTCTGGTGAGGGTTCGGTGCCCCCTCCTTATGGGGGGGGTACTGTTGTGAATTCTGTTTGTGGGCTCCCCCGGTGGTGTTTTATGGTAGTGCCACTTATTTGCCTTCTTCTATCCTTGATCACCTGTTGCCACCCATTAGGGGAGTTTCCTATTTAAGGCTGCTTGGCTGCTGGTCCTATGCCGGCCAACAATGTATCAGTAGCATTCTGTTGCATTCTCCTGCCTCAAGCTCCTGTTCAGCTAAGTTGAATTTTGTTTCTTGTTTATGCTATTTTTGTCCAGCTATCTGCAATGTGACTCTCTGTAGCTGGAAGCTCTCGTGGACTGAAATTGCCACTCCAGTGGCATGAGTTGTCACTGGAGTTTTAAAGTAATTTCAGGATGGTGTTTTTGAGTAGTGTTTTGAAGTTGACCGTGTAGTAACTCTTCCCTGTACTTCTGCTATCTAGAAAGCGGACCTCACTGTGCTAAATCTGCTGTTCATCCTACGTATGTCTTTTCCTCTTGACTCACCGTCAATATTTGTGGGGGGCTGCTATCTCCTTTTGGGGTTCATCTCTGGAGGTAAGGCAGGCCTGTATATTCCTCTGATAGGGGTAGTTAGATCTCCGGCTGGCGCGTGGTGTCTAGGGCATCGTAGGAAACACTCCCCGGCTACTTCCAGTGTTGTGTCAGGTTCAGGTCACGGTCACTTTAGTTCCCATCACCCGAGAGCTAGTCCGTTCGTTATTTTTGATTTCCCTGCCATTGGGAGAATCATAACAGGTAACGATTCCAGTCTCTTATAGTGCTCGGGCCTATTGAGCTGCTTAAAGGCTTCTGCCTCGTATATTTCCACTGGCCACACCACTACATTTCCTCCCTTGTCCGCCCTTTTGATAACAACATCCTTCCTGGCTCTAAGCTCCTTAAGGGCGAGCCTCTGTGCAGGTGTGAGATTGTCATGCAAAACCTGCGAATCAAGTTTAGATATGTCCTTTTTCACCAAGTTAACAAAAATCTCTACTTGGGGACAGGAGGACAAAGGAGGAAATGCAGTGGAACGTTGATGCAAGAATGTAGGAACAGAACAAGAGTCGGACAGCGAGTTCTCTGCCTCCAGGGCCTCCAGGTCATTAAGAGCCTGTAGCTCTGTCGGGGTCATAGATGGATCCACTTTAGGGGCGAAGTATTTTTTAAAAATTAATTTTCTAGCGAAAATTTCTAGGTCCTTGACCAGTGTAAAGTAGTCAGATCCCTCTACCGGTGAAAAAGAGAGCCCTTTTGACAGCACCTCTATTTGTGACATATTAAGAGGAGTATGGTGCAGCCACCAGTTCACATTTCAGAATATAAATCCTTTGTACTAATTGTGTGGCCCAGCCACCAGTCCACGTTTTAGGGTATGTGCACACGTCAGGATTTCTTGCAGAAATTTCCTGTTTTTTTCTCGTTTTTTTTAGCATTTTGCAAGAGAAATTAGCTTGCAGAAAGCTAAAGTTTTCCAAGCGATCTGTGGCATCGCTTGGAAAATTGACTGACAGGTTGGTCACACTTGTCAAACATAGTGTTTGACAAGTGTGACCAACTTTTTACTATAGATGCAGCTTATGCAGCATCAATAGTAAAAGATAGAATGTTTAAAAATAATTAAAAAAATGGTTATACTCACCTGCAGACAGCCGATCTCCTCAGCGGCGTCCGTTCCTATAGATGGTGTGTGTGTGCAGGACCTTCGATGACGTCGCGACAACATCGCAGGTACTTCACACACACCATCTATAGGAACGGAAGCGGCAGCATGCACCGCTGAGAGGCGGGAAGACTCAGGGGCCATCGAAGGTGAGTATATCACTATTTTTTATTTTAATTCTTTTTTTTTTACCAATTATATGGTGCCCAGTCCGTGGAGGAGAGTCTCCTCTCCTCCACCCTGGGTACCAACCGCACAAGATCTGCTTACTTCCCGCATGGTGGGCACAGCCACATGCGGAAAGTAAGCAGATCAATGCATTCCTAGGTGTGCGGAATCCCCGGAATTCCGCAAATTTAATGAACATATTGCTTTTTTTTCCGCGATGCGATTTTTTCGCAGAAAAAAATGCAACATTTGCACAAGAAATTCAGAATACACTGTAAATAATAGGAGGCATATGTAAGCGGTTTTTTTGCGTTTTTATCACGTTTTTATAGCGAAAAAATTTGAAAAAAACTCGAAAAATACTGAACGTGTGCACATGGCCTTAGCATATAAATATTTTGTGCTAATTCTGTGGTCCAGCCACACTTTCTCGGCAAACAAATACTGATTATTCGTTTAGTGACAGGTGACTGACAGATCTAGGCCCATGGTTGTGAAGCAGCTGGTTAAAACAGGGGAAGGGTACATCCAACATGAGTGGGAAAAAGCGAGGTCATGGTGGAAGGGGGAATAGGTTTGGTGTTTGAGGTGTATGTGGGGTAGGTTATAATTATAATGTTACTGAAAGCTCTAGTGAAAAAACACTGGCTCGTCCTTTCCAAAGGTAACCTACAACTTCTATAATCGAAAGGGCTACCCAACTCCCTATCTTTGGCAGCTGCACAGTGATATGCCTTGTAGATAATTTTTAGAAATGTGAAGACTCTAAGTTGGGTCTCCATCTGGTGGGTTGCCTGCAGTGAAAGGGGTGTCGGAGCACCATTATACAGTTTCTACTCTGGGGAAATTGGTGCCACTTTAATGGTGTGTGCCAATAATGTTTTTAAATGTGGAGACCCCAAGTTGGGTATCCATCTGGTGGGTGGCTTGTAGTGAAAGGGGGTCAGAGCACCATTATACTATTTCTACTTTGGGAAAATTGATGCCACTTTAGTGGTGTGTGACAATATTGTTTTGGAATTTGGAGAATCCAAGTTGAACCTTCATCTGGTTGGTTGCCTGTCGTGGAAGGGGTGTGAGTGGGCCATTATACTATTTCTACTCTGGGGAAATTGATGCCACTTTAGTGGTGTGTATCAATAGTGATTGGAAATGTGGAGATTCCAAGATGGGTCTCCATCTGGAGGGTTGCCTGTAAAGGAAGGAGTCTCCGAGCATTGGGCCTACACCTGTCACTCATCCATCTCTTATTAATCAATGTGTAAACTAGAAATGCTGTGCCAGGCCCTGTTCCATCCATCCATGCTGCGCCATTATAAAATTACTTCTGTGGGCAATTGATGCCACTTATCCTGGTGTCTGCCCATAATTTTTGGAAATGTTTTGACTACAAGTTGGGTCTCCTTCATGAGTTTTGCCTGAATTTGTCAAGGCTCCCAGTACAGCAGGCCTACACCAGTCCCTCACCCACCTTTTAATTTTAACTTTAATTCAAAGCTGTAAATGCTGGCCAAGACTCTGCCTGAGCCTACCTTTTTGGAAATGTTTGGACTCCAAGTTGGGTCTCCTTCATGTTTGTTGCCTGTAGCAGTAGGTCTCCCAGACCGGCAGGCCTGCAGTTACTTTAAGTCAGCCACTTGTGTTACTATCCATAAATGTTTCTAACAGTAGTAGTCAACAAAGCTGATCTTTGTGACACCTGAGTGTGGCTGAGCAGCTGTTGCATAAGGTATCAGGGTTCCCAGCACAGGAGGCCTACACCGATCCCTCACCCACCTCTTAATTTCACCTCAATTTCAAAGCTGTAAATGCTGGCCCAGACTGTGTCTCATGCATGGCCCATGCCTGACTGCCTTTATAAAATTTCTGCTGTAGGTCAATTGATGCCATTTTTCTGGCAACTGACCCTAACTATTTGGAAATGTTTGGACTCCAAGTTGGGTCTCCTTCATGCGTGTTGCATAAATTTGGCAGCGCTCTCAAAGCACCATGCCTACACTTGTTACTCTTCCACCTATTACTGATCAATGTTTAAGAAACACCAAATTATCAACTTCACACAGGGCTAATAATTATACTCAATTTTATTAAATCACAAAAGAACACGTACAAATAATAACAATGAGGGTATACTCCTAAAACACAGGAATGAGGGGGGCTAGCCAAGCAGAAACTTCCAACATGATAGTATCATAAGCCAGACAATAATATAATCATATAGCTAATCATTGTGCCAGTGATCACATGTTAGTAAAAAAAGTAACATAATACAGGAAATACAAATGTAAGGTATAATGGTATAGTTACCAAAGGAAGCGCTGCTGGATGCCCACCAACTCCCGATGCGCGTTTCGCACCGAAATGCTTCGTCTGGGGGAAACGCGCGTCGGGAGTTGGTGATCCCAAACTTTATGTAAAATGTTCCCAATAAAAACTTCCACTCAATCCACAAAAAAGCAAGCCCCCACTCAGATCTGTCATCTATTAACAGAAATATAGGGGGCTTCCATGTTACTGGTATCACAAAGGCTCTGGAAAAGTGAAATGGCTCCTGACCCACCAAAAGTAAGTCAGCAAATTCTCCACTCCCAAATCCAAATGCCCCCTCCCTTCTGAGCCCCAGTGTGCCTAAATAACATTTAGCTCCCACATGTTTGGCATTTCTGTAGTGAATCTGATAAGAGCCCGCCTAATTTACAGGTGCGTGTCTCCAGAAGCATGACCTGGGCATAATGTACTGGTCACTGCAGCGTACTGGTCACTAAAGCGTACTGGTCATAATGGCAGTTTGCAATGTTCACTCAGCAACATCCACTGCTGCCTGTTTCTGGAAAACACTCATGGAGTCAAAATCATCACTACATCTGTAGATATATTCCCAAAGGGTTATAACTTAAAAAATGGGGTCACTTATGGGGGGTACTTCTGCACTGTAATATGGCGCTGCTTTCCTTCTGAGCTTTGGACTGTGCCTCAAAAATAGTTTTCAAGCACATATGGGGTATCGGTGAACTCAGGAGAAATTGCACAACAAACTTTAAGATCCATTTTCTCCTTTTACCTTTGTGAAATTACAAAATTTGTAGCTAAAAAGATTTTTTGGGAAAAATTAGATTTTTTTTCTTTTCATGGCTTAACATTTTAATCTTCTGTGAAGCACTTGAGGGGTCAAGGTTCTCAATACACATTTTCCCTTCCAAGCCCTGCCGTGCGCCCAACCAATGGTTTTTCCCACACATATGGGGTATATATTTTATTTCCACAGGTCTACACTATAAACTTATGTGAAGCACCTGTGGGTTCAAAGTGCTCAATACACATCTAGATAAGTTCTATAAGGGGTTTAGTTTCCAAAGTGATGTTACTTGTGGGTGCAGTATTTAGAATGGTGTAATTTTTGTGTATTTTCTGTCATATAGACCCCTCAAAGTCACTTCAAATGTGAGGTACTCCCTAAAAAAATGGTTTTGCAAATTTTGTTGTAAAAGTGAGAAATTGCTGGTCCAGAGTTATTACCTCATAAAATGACAGTGGTCAGAATTGCAAAAATTGGCCTGGTCATTAAGGTGAAAACAGGCTTTGTCTCAAAGGGGTTAACATTGATTGATTGACAGCTTGGCCATCCAATCTGGTACAGGGTCTTGCTGAGCTGTCAGTGTGTTAATTGACAGCTTGACTATCCAATCTGAGACTGTGAGGCATTGGCTGTCTCCAGATGTTCATTATTCCAGGTAATTAGCTGAGCTGTGTCTCCCTGAACTCTGCCAGACGTACATTCACCTTGTGAGGTTTGTGCTTTCCTGTGCCTTGAGTTCAGTATGCTGATCTGTTGCCTGACCTTGGACTTCATTCTGACCAGCTGCCTGTTTAACCCCTTTAGTTCTGATCCGTTATCCTCCCAATACTCTGACCTCGGAAAGTTACCTGACTATGCTTTTGTCTCTTCCTTCTGTTTATGATGTACCCTCCCAGCTTCTGACCTTGGACTCCTTGACCACTCTGACTCACGACTTGGCCGTGAGAAGTGACTAGTGTCACAAAAAGGCTTAGCTGCAAGACCAGGCATAGCCATACCCATATGGGCATCACTGTGTACTGAAAAGTAGGGACCACCGTGTTCCACTGAGCTTTAAGCCACTTCACTCTGCTGATTGCTAGGGCTCCCAGGTGGTGGGTGATCATCAAGGGCCATAACTATAATTGGTAAAAGGATTGTGGTCACACCCAGGCCATGTAGCTTAGGCCTCTTTCACACTTCTGTTTTTTTTGCAATCAGTAATAGTGTTGAGCATTCCGATACCGCAAGTATCGGGTATCGGCCGATACTTGCGGGTATCGGAATTCCGATACCGAGATCCGATACTTTTGTGGTATCGGGTATCGGTATCGAAACAACATTAATGTGTAAAAGAGAGAATTAAAATAAAAAATATTGCTATACTCACCTCTCCGACGCAGCCTGGACCTCAGCGAGGGAACCGGCAGCGTTGTTTGCTTAAAATTCGCACGTTTACTTCCTTACGTGAAGTCCCGGCTTGTGATTGGTCGCGTGCCGCCCATGTGGCCGCGACGCGACCAATCACAGCAAGCCGTGACGTAATTTTAGGTCCTTCAGGATTTTAAAATTACCGCGACGCGACCAATCACAAGCCAGAACGTAATTTTAAAATCCTGAAGGACCTAAAATTACGTCACGGCTTGCTGTGATTGGTCGCGTCGCGGCCACATGGGCGGCACGCGACCAATCACAAGCCGGGACTTCACGTAAGGAAGTAAACGCGCGAATTTTAAGCAAACAACGCTGCCGGTTCCCTCGCTGAGGTCCAGGCTGCGTCGGAGAGGTGAGTATAGCAATATTTTTTATTTTAATTCTTTCTTTTACACATTAATATGGATCCCAGGGCCTGAAGGAGAGTTTCCTCTCCTTCAGACCCTGGGAACCATCAGGAATACCGTCCGATACATGAGTCCCATTGACTTGTATTGGTATCGGGTATCGGTATCGGATTGGATCCGATACTTTGCCGGTATCGGCCGATACTTTCCGATACCGATACTTTCAAGTATCGGACGGTATCGCTCAACACTAATCAGTAACAATCCGTCAAAATGTAAAAAAAGACGGATCCTGTGCAGATTGTAAAAGACGGATGCACTGGGTCCTTTTTTTTAATGGATCCATTAAGGCTATGTGCACACGTTGTGTAGGCGTATTCCCCATTTTTTTCCGCTGCAAAAATGCATACACAACACAACCCATGTTAAAAATAATAAAAAAAAATCATGATATTCTTACCTTCCAGCGTCCCCCGCAGCCTTCCCAATGAATGCGATGCTCCCAACAGATCCCGTTCCCAGTGATACCTTGCGAGACAATGACCTGTGATGACGTAGTGGTCTCGCGAGACCGTTACATCATCGGGTCATTTTGCAAGGCATCATTGGGAACAGGAAGTTAAGAATATCACTATTTTTTATTTTTTTTTATTTTTAACATTATATCTTTTTACTATTGATGCTGCATAGGCAGCATCAATAGTAAAAAGAGAGAGAAAGAGCGAGAGAGAATTTCCCTGACTGGAAATTCTTCCGCGCATGCTCAGTTTCAAAAGACGGCATCCGTCGCTGGATTCCTGCTTTTGATAGTCAGCGACGGATCCAGCGTCCATAGGCTTTCATTATAGCCAACGACGGACAGCGCAGGATCCATCGCTGAGTGATTTTCCAATGTACTCAAAAACGTTTCTATGTGCGTTCTCTCTGCCCGACAGACAGCAATTTTATGACGGATCCAGCGCACGACGGATGAAACGGAAAGCCATCCATCACAATCCGTCGCTAATACAAGTCTATGAGAAAAAAAATGATCCAGCAGAAACATTTGCTGGATCCGTTTTTTTACAAAACGACAGATTGTGATGGAAACAAAAAGACGGAAGTGTGAAAGAGGCCTTAGGGGTCCAAAAGGGCCCTTGGGCTCATATTAGAAGACCAATGCTTTAAAAAAACAATGATATTCATTTGCCCTGTTGTACATTTTGCATTGGGGCCAACAAGCTTCCAGTGTTGATCATACAATGATACTGGCGATCACAATGGCCCATTTTATAGTTAAGTCATCAATATTGTATCACAGAAAATCCTTTAATAATCATATTCATCAGAAATGAAGGCAAATTTCAGATGAAAAATGTTGCATAGGAGAGACCAACTATCAAAGAAACACAAGAGACCCTTTGTTTAGGAGGGAATGGGTGCCTTAATTAAATTCCTTGATGAAGGTGATTTTTGTAGGTCAGCTAAAAATAATCCTCGCCCTTACGTAGCTTGCAAATTAGTCAATTATTAACCATAGTTCTAATATTATCTTAAGCAATAAATGAAATCCAAACTATAAACTAAGCCAAAGTTAAGTTAGCAATAATAATTGTTTGGTTTCTTCATAAATCTCTGCAAGCTCGATTACCCCCCAAAATATTAATTTTCTATTCTCTTTGAAAATTTCCTATTAGGTCTTTGTTATTAATTTTGAAACTGTAATATTACATTTTATAATTTCTATAAAAGCTACATTTTATATATCCTTTAGATTTTTAACATTATATGGAGACATGAACTCTCGTTTTTTTCTTTTTTTTCTCAGAAGTGTTGCGTACAGAAAATGTCATTGATTGATTTATTGATTTAGTTAAAAAAAATATTGTAGGTTGCCAAGTCTATAAGTATGGGACTTAAAAAGTCAAAAACAAAGACCATGCAAAGCAACAGATCACAAAGACAATAATAGACTTCAGGGATGAGGATTTGGATGACCTTTTTTAAAGAAGCTGCACAGGGAAATTCATCGCACATACCGTATGCAATATGACTATAGCTAGCAAGAAATAGTGGGAAGATGTTAAAGAGTATGACTTTTGGAATTAAGGCATTCGAACAATGGAGATATTAAATATGCCAGGATTCTGGCTTAAATTGCATTTAGGATACTGTGCAACTTGCATCACATTTATTTTAGACACTTTTTCCTGACTCTTTTGACAAAGGGGCATAATCTGTGAGTCAACACAATTTCTGTAAAACTATGTGTGGATAGGAATTTAAAAAATACTTTTTATTTGCATTCTTGGCGTGCATTCCTGTGGATTAATAGGGAGTATTCTGCTGTCAGAACTCTGAACATTTTTATTACCTTTTGTGCATTACTGCCCTTTTCCAAGATGGCGTCTTTGGTCTCATGTGCACTGTGTCTTCCTGCTATAAAACTCCACCCCAGCCTTCAGTCTGCTAGAGTATTCTGCCTTGCATCCTGCTCCTGACTCTGGTGATTCCCTGGCTATATACCTGCTCCTGTGAACCTGTGTGTTTATCCTGCTACTCTGCTCTGAGTTCCTGCTGCATACACCAGTTTCCAGTAATCCTCCTTCATCTGCTGCTCGTGTTTACTTCCATCTGCATTTGCTGGACATGTAAGCTGTTGCTGCTCTGCAAAAACCTGAGACTATTAACCAGGCCTCCCTGGTTGAGCTAAGATATTATTTGAACTGCCTTATAAGCATATCTATCTGTGTTTGGACTAAGACAAGGACTTATTCATGTCAAGTATCCTCAAGAATAACTGTGCTTCATAGACTTTCTGCTTGATTGCATTTTCCTCTGAAGTTTCTTATAGACTGTTAAGCTGCGTTTAATATTTACACCAAGTGTTGTGGACTTGAGCTTCACTCTGCACCTGTTTGAATCACCGTGTGATAATATAGACTTTACCACTTATAAAACTGTGTCCTGTAGTTGTCTTGTTCCATGCAAAGAGTCTCCTGAGTTATCCCCTATAATTATTATAGGATACTCTAGCCAGAAAAGATGAGACTGCTGGAACAATGACTGCACAAAGCAGATTAGAGCAGGTGTTTTCCATAATTAGATCACTGCAGAAAGATGTGGAAGGTCTGCAAAAGAAGTTTGGAAGCTTTGAACACAATCAACAAGTGTTTGGACAAACTTTGCAGGACTTAAGCACCCGCATGGCAGCCCAGGAAAACAAACTTGCTAGCATAGAGTCCCAGTATGGACGGGCTTTTCAGGACATAAGCACGCAAATAGCTGCACAAGTGACTTTACCCTCTGGGCAACCGCCACCAGCTAGCCCACCTAAGTTGCCACCATTCAGATTTAATGGTGATCGTGACAAATTTTGTGGCTTTGTGAATCAATGTATGCTATATTTTGATGTGCATGCTGACCATTTTCCTACTGATAGATCCAAAGTATTGTGTGTAATAATGCTGCTGACCTCACGAGCGCTCGCCTGGGCGAATCCGATGATTGAGTCTCGTGACCCACGGTTAAATAACTTGGATGATTTCTTGGCCGCTATGGCATTAATGTTTGATGATCCTAATCGCCGTGCAACTTCTGAATCTGCTTTATTGTCTTTACGCCAGGCTAAACGTTCTGTTATTGAGTATGCCACTGAATTCAGGAGATTAGCGGTAGATACCAATTGGGACAGTTATGCACAATTGCCTATTTTTAAAAGGGCTAGTATTGTAAAAGATGAACTAGCTCGCTTTGAGTCACCACAATAGCTAGAGACATTTATTCAGCATTGTGTGCGCATAGACATTTGCCTTACTGAGCGTAGGCAGGAGAAGTTTGCTGCATATAACCATATTTCTAACTTTTCCCTTCCTTCCAAAGAGCCTGCAGGTAAAACCTCTCGGGAGGTGGAGGAGGTGCCCATGCAAATTGATTCCATGCAGAGGCGTGAGATTAATGAGCGCTGGGAGCATCGCCTTCGTGAAAGTCTATGTTTCTACTGCGGTCAGTCTGACCACTTTTTAATCAACTGTCCCAAGTGTCCCAAGCGGCCTAACAAGGTGATAGCAGCGGTAGGAGAATGTGACAACTGTGATGATGAATCTGACATCTCTGAATGTAGTCTGCCTTTAAATGCTGTATTCCATTCACTTTCTATGACTTCACCCCCCAAGGAGCTGAAGGAGAAGATCTCTCACTGTTCTCTCCCTATTAAGATCCTGTGTTCAGGACAGTGGATTTCCAGTGCAGCTATGATTGACTCTGGTGCAGGTGGCAATTTCATGGATATCACATTTGCCAAGGAACATGGTATTGAAATTCAGCAAAGAGCCTCTCCAATTACGATGGAAACAGTGGATGGGTCACCTTTAATCTCTGGGCCTGTGGATCAGGAGACCGTACCCCTTGAAATTTTGTTGGAGCCTAATCATCAGGAGCAACTTTCTTTCTTGCTAATTTCTTCTCCTCATTTTCCTGTGATTTTAGGAATTCCTTAGTTGCGTTCTCAGAATCCAATTATCAACTGGGAGACCAATGAGATTATCTTTCCAACAAGGAGCAACTCAGCATTAACAGAAGCTGTCCTTGAGTCAACGGCTACAGAACCACATGTACAGGTATTTACTTTACCTTCAGCATATAAAGAGTTCTCTGACATCTGTGACAAGAAGAATGCAGATCAGCTTCCTCCACACAGGCATTATGACTCACATTGAGCTGCTTCCTGGGGCAGCTATTCCTTTTGGTAACGTATACCCTTTGGCGGCACCTGAGCTTCAAGCCTTAAAGGAGTATAGTAATGAAAATCTGGCCAAAGGCTTCATACGTCCTTCTTCCTCACCAGCAGGGGCACCTATATTTTTTGTAAAAAAGAAGGATGGGACCCTGAGACCCTGTGTTGACTATCGGAACTAAATTAGGTAACCATAGGAAACTGTTACCCTTTGCCTCTGATTCGCAAATTACTGGAAAGAGTCCACCATGCTAAGGTGTTCTCTAAACTGGATCTTCGTGGGGCTTATAATTTGGTGCGTATTCGTCCAGGGAATGAGTGGAAGACAGCATTCAGATGCCGGTATGGACACTTTGAATATCCTGTGATGCCCTTTGGGCTTTGTAACGCCCCTGCAACGTTTCAACACCTTGCTAATGACATTTTCAGAGATTTGTTGGACCAGTTTGTGGTGATCTATTTGGAAGATATACTAATCTTTTCTGACTCTCTACAGGAACATGAAGAACATGTCAAAACTGTTTTAAGATACCCAAGAACATTAAGGAGGTCCAACGTTTTATTGGTTTTGCAAATTTCTACAGACGCTTCATTCGAAATTTTTCTGATATTGTCCGTCCCATTACTTCCTTGACAAAGAAGGAAAAGCCCTTTAAGCGGTCATCACAGGCTCAAGAAGCTTTTGATCGGCTTAAGATCTGTTTCACATCAGCACCTTTGTTGATACACCCAGATCCAACACTTTCTTTCATTGTGGAGGCGGACACTTCTGATAATGCTTTGGGGGCTATTCTCTCCCAAAGAACTGGAGAGAAGGGTCTGCTACATCCTTGTGCTTTCTTTTCCCATAGACTAACCTCAGCAGAGAAGAATTACGACGTGGGAGACAAGGAATTGCTGGCTATTATTGCGGCTTTCAAAGAATGGAGGCATCATCTGCAAGGAGCTGCACAACAGATCATAGTGCTAACTGACCATCGCAATTTAGAGTTTCTTAGATCCGCTAGATGTCTTTCTCCTCGTCAGGCTCGTTGGAACTTATTTTTAAATCAATTTAACTTTGTTATCTCGTACCGTCCAGGTTCTCATAATGGGAAGGCTGATGTTTTATCCCTTATCAATGCTGCGGATTCCGTACCTGGAGCCCCGTCCAAGATCATTCTATCTGATGCCCATTTCATCGGAGTTATCCACGATCAGGACTTGTGGAAGGAGTGCAGGGAGGCTTATGACGGTGATGTATTTCTGGCCAACCCACCTGTGGATATTAATCTTGTCTTTAAGGGTGGCATGTGGTTCAGAGATCGATGTATCTACGTCCCTGAGGTCATCCGTCTGCAGATCCTCAAGTTGGTGCATGGCTCCAAGTTGGCTGGTCACAGGGGGGTACAGAAGACACAAGAATTCCTGGGCCGATTTTGTTCCATTCAGCGGCCTCCCCTCAGCTAAAAATACAGTCAACTTGGTTATACAGAATGTCTTTCGGTTGCATGGGGTCCCGGATGAGATCATCTCTGACCGTGGAGTACAGTTCACTTCAAGATTCTGGAAGGGGTTTTGCTCTGCACTCAATTTTGTCTGTCTCTCTTCCGCTTACCATCCCCATACAAATGGTCAGACTGAGCATACCAACCAGATGCTGGAACAATATCTAAGATGCTATGTCAGCCATCTCCAGGATGATTGGTTGGAGTTGCTGCCGGTAGCCGAATTTTCATATAACAATTCTCAGAGCGCCTCCACTAAATTTACACCTTTCTTTGCCAATCTGGGTTATCATCCGTGTATTTTACCTAGGTCTCCAATTAATTCCCCCGTTCCGGCAGTGGAGGAAAAGCTGACTGCGATTAGGCAAAATCTGGAGGTTCTGAAGGAATCCCTGACCACAGCTCAAGAATGTTATAAGAGATCGGCTGATAGATTCCGTAAACCTGCACCCATGTTCAAGGTAGGAGATTCCGTGTGGTTAGCAACTAAGAATCTGAAGTTAAACATTCCTTCACAAAAACTTGGACAGAATTTCATTGGCCCTTTCAAGATCAAAGGTATTGTGAGCTCTGTGGCCTGCCGGCTGAAGCTGCCTAGGACTATGAAGGTACACCCAGTTTTTCATGTATCTTTACTAAAGCCTGTTGTTGTGAACTATATTTCTTGGCTCCCTCTTGTGGTCACTAGCGGTATTACACTTGGATCATCTCTCTCCAGGTTGGTACCCACCTGGTTCGTTAGGCCTTGGGTGTTCCTATTTAGACTTCCTGGAAACTCAGTCTAGTGCCTGGAATCGATGTAGTCAGTCTATGTCTGTTTGCTCCTGACTCCTGGTCTCCTGTTCTTTGCAAGATAAGCTAAGTCCTGCTTTCTTATTTTTGTTTATTCGCTTTGCTTCTATTTTGTTCCAGCTTGTTCATAATGTGATTCCTGATTTTTGCTGGAAGCTCTAGGGGGCTGATATTCTCCCCCCACACCGTTAGTCGGTGCGGGGGTTCTTGGATATTCAGCGTGGAGATTTTTGTAGGGTTTTTGCTGACCGTATATGTCCGCTTCCTATTTTCTGCTATTAATTAGTGGGCCTCTCTTTGCTAAATCTAGTTCATTCTTACGTTTGTCTTTTCTTCTTACCTCACCGGTATTATTTGTTGGGGGCTTGTATTATAACTTTGGGGTCCTTTCTCTTGAGGCAAGTGAGGTCTTATTTTCTCTGAAAGAGTTAGTTAGTTCTCCGGCTGGTGCGAGACGTCTAGAATCAACGTAGGTACGTTCCCCGGCTACTTCTAGTTGTTGTGCTAGGATTAGATATACGGTCAGCCAAGTTACCACCTCCCTATGAGCTGGTTTTTGTGTTTGCGGACTTAGCTGGAACTTCTGAGATCCTCTACCACTAGGATCATAACAGCCTGTATCTCCTAATACCTTCCAGGGACGTGTTGTGCCACCTCCGCAGCCTGTGGTGATTGATGGGCAAGAACAATTTGTGGTGGAGGAAATTATTGATTCCAGGATTCGCAGGAATCGGCTCCAATATCTGATAAGATGGCAGGGATATCGCCCTGAGGAAGACTCTTGGGAACCTGTGGAAAACATCAATGCCCAACAGAAGATTTCTCGTTTTCATCAGAGATTCCCTGAGAAACCAGGTCCAGGATCATCCTGAGGCCGCTTCTAAGGAGGGAGTAATGTCAGGACTTCGAACATTTTTATTACCTTTTGTGCATTACTGCCCTTTTCCAAGATGGCGTCTTTCATCTCATGTGCACTGTGTCTTCCTTCTATAAAACTCCACCCCGGCCTTCAGTCTGTGCTAGAGTATTCTGCCTTGCATCCTGCTCCTGACTCTGGTGACTCCCTGGCTGTATACCTGCTCCTGTGAACCTGTGTGGTTATCCTGCTACTCTGCTCTGAGTTCCTGCTGCATACACCAGTTTCCAGTAATCCTCCTTCATCTGCTGCTCGTGTTTACTTCCATCTGCATTTGCTGGAAAAGTAAGCTGTTTCTGCTCTGCAAAAACCTGAGACTATTAACCAGGCCTCCCTGGTTGAGCCAAGATATTATTTGAACTGCGTTATAAGCATATCTATCTGTGTTTGGACTAACACAAGGACTTATTCGTGTCAAGTATCCTCAAGAATAACTGTGCTTCATAGACTTTCTGCTTGATTGCATTTTCCTCTGAAGTTTCCTATAGACTGTTAAGCTGCATTTAATATTTACACCAAGTGTTGTGGACTTAACTTGGAGTCTCCTCTCCACATTTAAATTAAATTATTGTCATTACTCTTTTTTTCTCCATTTTCCTTCTGAAAATTTGGGGTGCGTCTTATGGTCCGGTGCGTACTATAGTCCGAAAAATACGGTATTCATAATTGAGTATGAGCACTATGTGCAGATATATGTGCGCTTACATGCATTGTCTACTATCAGTGAAGGTATTTAATGTCTGTCTGAGGAACATTCTGCCACACTATATCCACTTGGGCTCACAAATCATCAAGATCAACTGCTGGCAACATCCTTTACAATAATGCGCAGATTGAGATCTCGGCAGCAGTAGCAGCCTGGGATGGGATTTCACAGAGGCCACAGCATCGAGACAATAGAAGTGCGGGCACTCGAGGTTTTCACAAAATGTCGCCGGAGCCCCCGCACCACCGAGCACCGCCGAACCTGCTGCACCAGCCACACCAGGCTGGGATTGAGAGTAAGTGAGATTAACACCCTGCAGTGTGGGACCACCGGAAGAATTGCCCAACTCCTGCTGCCACCACGCTAAAAGTAAATTCCAACTATAAGATGCCATACCGGTTTACCCTCAAATTTGTGGGGAAAAAAATGCGTCTTAGAGTCCGAAAAATATGGTAAGTTGAGATGCTTTGAAAATGTTATTTTCATTTTTAATTATTTGCTTATCATGAACATGCCTATTGATTCTGTGATTTCCATAATCCCACAACATTTTTTTTCTTGATGTTATAATTTTAATGTTAAGTCGTGTATATTGGTACTGCACATTTATTAAAAACGCTTTATCTTTAAAATTTTCTTTTTCTTCTATGATTTTCTTACCAAGATCCATCATCATAGAAAAATAAAGGTAAATAAAGGTACGGTAAATTATGGAAAAATTTTCTTCCCATAGATACTTATGTAATGGCAATCTCGCATACTAAATCTCATGGTTTCTCATGAAGCTATTATCACCTAAAAGGAAAGCTTTTTGGGGAAAAACATTGCTTCAGAGAGATCACATGGTGATATGGTCAATGGATCTGTACTGTGCACTGAAAGTGTACTGTTATATTGTTCTGTGCACATGATTTTGCCATGTGCATGAGCAATTTCTATGTAAGTATGTAAATTGTCTCATTCATGACACTTAGGGCAGTCTCACACGTCCAGATAATTCCGGTACCGGAAACAATCGGTACCGGAATTATCCGTGTCCGTGTGCGCCTACGTTTCTGGTGTACATCAGTGTGGCACACGTGTGCCGCCCGTGTGCCCACTGGGTACCACACGCACCGTGCTGGGTACCACACGTACCAGCATCTGGTGCTGAATCCGCGATTCATATCTTCCCTGCAGCAGCGTTTGCTGCATAGAAGATATGAATAATAGTGTTTAAAAGAAAGATCTATCTGTCCCCCGCCCTCCCACCCCCTGTGCGCCCCCCCCGCTGTTCTGAAAATACTCACCCGCCTCCCTCATTGGCTGTCGCTGCTTCCTGTCCTGGCCGCGCCTTATACTGTATGCGGTCACGTGGGGCCGCTCATTTACAGTCATGAATAGGCGGCTCCACCCCTATGGGAGGTGGAGCCGCCTATTCATGACTCTAATCGGCGGCCCTACGTGACCTCATACAGTAGAAGGTGCGGCCAGGACAGGACAATGCGAGGGAGGCGGGTGAGTATTTTCAGAACAGAGGGGGGCGCACAGGGGGCGGGGGGGCGCACAGGGGGTGGGAGGGCGGGGGACAGATAGATCTTTCTTTTAAACACTATTATTCATATCTTCTATGCAGCAAACGCTGCTGCAGGGAAGATATGAATGGCGGCTTCAGCACCATGTGGGGGGGACAGCGCTTACTGTAGCGCTGTCTCCTGCACGGCACAGGGACTGCACACGGAGAACGTCCGTGTGCGGTCCGTGTTTTACACGGACCCATTGACTTTAATGTGTCCGTGTAATCCGTGCGCTCCCACGAACACTGACATGTCCGCAAAAAATCAATGACATCTGCACAGATGCATTGATTTTAATGGGTCTACGTGTGTCAGTGTCTCCGGTACGTGAGGAAACTGTCACCTCACGTACCGGAGCCACTGACGTGTGAAACCGGCCTAAGACAGCTGCGGCCCTGTGCATGATTTAATAGACACAAGCAATGCCAAATTTGGAGCCCTTAAAGAGATAATAAAAACATAAATGATAATGACATATTAGTGATCATAGAGATTATTGCGTTCATACAGGCTGGAAATAAATTCAGTAAAGACTTCCTTATGTACATAAAAATGTACTTGATAAATATAGTGCTTACCACTTGATGAATATTCGGTATGATTATTTCTAAGATTGTCAAACGATTTATTAAATGAAAGACATATTCCGAATGACTGGCTTAGCCATTGCATGGGCGACAAACATTTTGTGATTTTTAATTATATGGAGAAGTAAAGTTTCACTTACAGATAGTGTTTTTAGTGTTCTCTAATCATGCAAGCAAGGCAAATAAGGAACAGTTTTACGTCTGACATTAATTCATATAGCTTAACGTGTACCACCAATATAAATGAAAAACTATTATAGTTCCGAACTTTGCAGGGTAATTAGTTTTCTAAATGATCATCTAATGAAGGTTTTTGCTGTTAAACCACAGCACAGATCGCCTAAGGTCCATGCTGTGGGCTACGCTAAACTAGTCAGTACACTGCTCGTCACTCTTCATTACTGTCTTTATAATGCAGAAGAGAAAGCTGTAAGATCCTATGTCACTCGCACCAGGATTGAAGACGGTAAGCCAATAGTCATAGCAGATCACTGCCTAGTTTAGTGCAGCCTGCAGCACAGACAGTTCGTGCTGCAAGTTAACAGCAAAAAATCTCTAATAGAGTGATTTAGAAAAATTATTATCCTAAAAAGTAATGCACTATAATAGTTTTTCATTTGAAAGTAGAGGTATGCTTTAAATGTGTAATTTGGTCAAAGGTAAATTTGCTATAATATTTTTTATCTCTGTCTTTCGACTATTTCAGGATGTAATACATATGCACACTCAATTATTGAGTCTTCAGTTGTTGACCCTAGAACTCCTGATGGAGGAATGGAGTTTCCTGGTTGGATTTCCAGGTCATGATGCTTAGAATATTGGTGGTGGAAACACTGAAGTAGTGTCTGGAGTATCATAGGATTCAAGGAAAGAAATGGGTCATCATTGTGGAATCTCCAATTGTTTATCCTGGGACCCCTCAAGGAGGTATGGACTTTCCCGGTTGATTTCCAGGTCATGATCCTTACAGCATTGGTGGTGGGAACCCTGTAGTAATGTCTGTAATGTCATGGGATTCTAGGAAAGAAATGGGTCATCAATTGTTGAGCGGTGATGTTTTAACAAATCAGAGGAAGATATAAACAGAAGACTCAAAGATGAACAGGGGCTGAAGCAACATGTTGAACTACTAGTACCACATAACAAATTTAAAGAAGCAAAGGAGAAAAACAAGGGTAGAATTTAAGAATTTAGAGGCAAACCCCAGTCGAGGGTTAGGAACAAAACACAGGCTAACAAACTTTTGTACTTAATTTACAGGCAAAGGTATTTTCTCTTTGAAAACTGTCACTGAGTGATGTCGTTAGAGCGCGACCGTATTCGTGGAAACTTGATACTGCCTGTCAATTATGGTTTGTAGAGAGTGGCACTGTAACAGAAGGAGCTAACAGCAAGATCTGAGTTCACTAGGTATTAGCAGGAATTATATGTAGATATAACTTTAGATTACAAATAGAACCTATTCCAGGCCTAAACATACAGAGGTGTCTCTATAATGCCAGCCAGGAGTAAGTACTTACAGTCAATGACTTGTAAGCTCTGTAATTTTCTGACTCAGAGATATTTGCCCCATGAGAGCTAATTTGGCTCCTGGAAAATGTCTACAGTTATAGTATGAAGTACATCACTCTTTACAATACTCAAGTTTGCACTAGAACAGGAAAAAATTGCAAAAGCATGATTATGGTATAATGGAAATGTCCAGCTTTTCCCAAAGGGGTATTCCAAACTGAAGAAGTTCTTTATGGGACTGCTAGAGGAGACCAAACACTGTACTTGACTTTTTCTGGCAGTCCCATAGAGAATGAATGGAGCGGAGTTCGAGCAAATTCACTGCCACCGCATTCAGTGCCCCATTCTTATAATTGTAGAGGTTCTCAGCAATAAAACATCAACTACTCTACAGGCTATCATCTATACTGGATGAGATAACTTCTTGTAACTGGTATATTCTTTAAAGTTGATGCAGTACTTTAACAACGAATACTGGATTTGCAAGATCATTAAGTCAAACAAAGCTTGTCAAGGTTTTTGTAATACGAATTAATAGCCTGATCTATAATTGAAGTGAATTCATATGATATCCATGTAAGCATAATACTGCTACAAGACAATTCTTCCAGTCACTGAAATTGCACAAAAATCTTTACACAATACACAGGACAGCCTCATTAGTTCATGAGGAGAGTGCCTCCTGCTTCCCCTTAGTGAACTGATGGATATGTTATATTGCCTACAGGAGTATACAGCACCTCTATATTTACCACTATGAGGGGTGTGGGAAGGCAAGGGAGGACTCCCTAAATTAATACACTCAACTCACAATTAACATGCTAAACGTACTTGTTTACTGAGTCATTTTATCTACTAGACTTATTGACCTGTAGCTGTCATATACAGTCATTTAATTGGGCAGCATATTAAAGAAGCACTTCTTCCATCAAAATTTGTATCCTCTTAATATATTGCAGTCATCGTATTATATAGCACTGTGTACTTACAATTGCTCATTTTGCCTTTCTTCCCAGCTAATTCTTCTCTTTCCCATTAGATTAATGGCATCACATGATTAAAAACTGACTAGCTGATTCCTTCTAAGCTCTATGTAGAAACAGGAGGTCAAAATTCCCTGTATGAGTCATAAATCACTGCAAAAGTCCCGGGCACGTGGAGGGGTGGAGAAGCTGGGTCAGATGTTGAAGAAAGTGATGATAAATGCAGGGACAAGAGACCTCCTATTTCTACATAGAACAGAGAAAAGAGAAGAATTTAGTGGGTAGAATGGCAAAATGAGCAATTGTAAGTACACAGTGCTATATAATATGATGATTGCAATATATTAAGAGGATAAAAACTTTGATGGGAGGCTTCTTTAGGCTGATACATCCATTTAAAACTTTGAAGGTTCCATCACTTTATAGTTTTTTGTCCTGTCCAGCATCTATTTTTTCAATCCTTTTTCCTGCAGAGCTAATTAATATGTCTGCATTATTTTACATTTATAATTGTATCGCTACATTTCAATTTATTTTATTATATCATAATTTACACTTTGTTAAATAGAAGAAATACCCCAAAAATACACTGCTCAAAAAATAAGAAAAATAAAGGGAACACTTAAACAACAGAATATAACTCCAAGTAAATCAAACTTCTGTGAAATCAATCTGTCCACTTAGGAAGCAACACTGTTTGACAATCAATTTCATGTGCTGTTGTGCAAATTGAATAGACAACAGATGGAAATTATTGGCAATGATCAAGACACACTCAATAAAGGAGTGGTTCTGCAGGTGGGGACCACAGACCACATCTCAGTACCAATGCTTACTGGCTGATGTTTTGGTCACTTTTAAATGTTGATTGTGCTTTGGTAGCATGAGACGCACTCTACAACCCACACAAGTGGCTCAGGTAGTGCAGTTCATCCAGGATGGCACATCAATGTGAGCAGTGGCAAGAAGGTTTGCTGTGTCTGTCAGTGTAGTGTCCAGAGGCTAGAGGCGCTACAAGGAGACAGGCCAGTACACCAGGAGACGTGGAGGGGGCCATAGCAAGGCAAGAACCCAGCAGGAGGACCGCTACCTCAGCCTTTGTGCAAGGAGGAACAGGAGGAGCACTGCCAGAGCCCTGCAAAATGACCTCCAGCAGGCCACAAATGTGCATGTGTCTGCACAAACTGTTAGAAACCGACTCCATGAGGATAGTTTGAGTGCCCGACATCCACAGATGGGGTGGTGCTCACAGCCAAACACCATGCAAGACGCTTAGCATTTGTCACCGAACACCAAGATTGGCAAATTCACCACTGGTGCCCAGTGCTCTTCACAGATGAAAGCAGGTTCACACTGAGCACATGTGACAGATGTAACAGAGTCTGGAGACGCTGCGGAGAGCGATCTGCTGCCTGCAACATCTTTCAGCATGACCGGTTTGGCAGTGGGTCAGTAATGGTGTGGGGTGGCATTTCTTTGGAGGGCCGCACAGCCCTCCATGTGCTCGCCAGAGGTAGCCTGACTGCCGTTAGGTACTGAGTTGAGATCCTCAGACCCCTTGTGAGACTATATCCTGATGCGGTTGGCCCTGGGTTCCTTCTAATGCAGGACAATGCCAGACTTCATGTGGCTGGAGTGTGTCAGCAGTTCCTGCAAGATGAAGGCATTGAAGCTATAGACTGGCCCGCCCGTTCCCCAGACCTGAATCTGATTGAACACATCTGAGACATCATTCATGTCTCGCACCATCCACCAACATCACGTTGCACCACAGACTGCTCAGGAGTTGGCAGATGCTTTAGTCCAGGTCTGGGAGGAGATCCCTCAGGAGACCATCCACCGTCTCATCAGGAGCATGCCCAGGCATTGTAGGGAGATCATACAGGCACATGGAGGCCACACACACAACTGAGCATCATTTCCTTGTCTTGAGGCATTTCCACTGAAGTAGGATCAGCCTGTAACTTCATTTTCCACTTTGATTTTGAGCATCATTCCAACTCCAGACCTCCATGGGATATTAGTTGTGATTTATGTTGATAATTTTTAGGTTTTATTTTTCTCAACACATTCCACTACGTAATGAATAAAGATTTACAACTAGAATATTTCATTCAGTGATATCTAGAATGTGGGATTTTAGTGTTCCCTTTATTTTTTTGAGCAGTGTATATTAATACATCAAAAGTGTACAAGATAAATCTGCAAACAATTTAACATGTTATCCAGCCTTTTAAAATTCATGGTCTAAGTTGATCTAAACATTTAAGATGGTGTAGCACCTATAGACCTTGTCAAGCAGATTATCGGTGGGGATGTCAAGAGTTGGATGTCCACTGATAAAATATTGATAGCCTAACATTGCCAAATTTCAAAAGGCTGGATAAGTCCATTCATATTTATTTTTGCTGATCTTTTATCATGAGTATGTTGTGAGAACGTCTAAGAACATCAGATGTAAGCTACAGGCCTGTGACTACATGATAGGGCTAGCGGAATGCACCAAATTATAAGAGAGATGGTATAAGGTGCGTTCGCAGCCCGGGGTCCACCGTGCAGAGATGGAACCTGCTGCTGAGTAATGACGGACTATATGGCGGTACAATGTGGAAACACATGGGTTAACTTCACCCTGTGTGAGGGAAGCAAACCCTGTTGTGTCACAGGGCCCCGGTACCGCACCAAGAGCGCAAGCAAGGAGTCTCAGGACTCTATCCCAAGACACTGGGTTAGAGTATGTTCAGACCACTTGTGCTCGACACCCCAACTGGGGTGTCAAAGTAACAGAAAATATAACTTAAAGCACAAAAGTGTGTGTTGTGCCGCTTTGGCGGACGACACTAACCACCCAGGCTTGGGATAGGAAAGAGCTCTATAAGCGCACGGCGCCGCACTGGCGTTTACAGCAATAGACGCTGTATCGTGTGTCTTTATGTTGACAGCTTAGTTGGGCGCTAGACAGCAAGCATCCACCTTTTGCGAACAGTCATACACAAGGGAGGGGATTTTAAAGAATGACGTACTCATCAACACACACACGATTCCAAATGTACACTAGCGCATGGCCGTGCGGCCATGCAAATCTTTTATAGCTGCAGCAATAAGCAGGACCTTCCCAGAAGGACCAATGGGAGTCAGCTACTGAAAAAGAACACCATCAGGACCTTCCTAAAGGACCAATGGGATTTGCTGCAGTATCTAAGCATGTGACCCTTGATCTCCAATGAGAGATCTTGCCCTGGGCATGCTCAGAAAGGGAAGAGCAGGACTTAGTCCCAAACACGTCTACTCGCCGCTGCCCAGTACTGGCTACAATGGCAGAAGCTGGAAAGGCAGCAGTAACCAGTCGTCCAGTATCAGCCTGAGCGAGATGCTGGGACCGATGTCTCCACTGAGCAGACTCCACTGTGGCTGGAGAAGAATGGGAGACCGCAGCGGAGATGGTTCAAGATTCCCCCTGTGCAGCGGAGGGATCTCGACACCTAACACTACAAGTATTGAAAAACAGCAAATAAATAAGTAATTACAAAAACTGATTTTATGTTTTTCATATATAATAGAGGTGTTCACCGGTATTGTTGAGAATGCTTTTTTGGAATTGTGCTGTTGAGAAAGCTTTCACCTCTGTCCTCAGAATTATGGAAATCTCTTGCACCATGACCCTTTTAATTAGATAAATACGGTAGTTTAACTAACTTAGGTAAGTAATGAGTCTGAGTTCAAACATCCTATGAATTGTATAGTCTGACATGTCTTAGTTAATGATAACTTATAATTTTATGCAGGATTTCAACTTTAACCTTATAATAATTTTTCTAGACTAGAAATTCATGAGATCATAGAAGCCGCCCAAAAACCCAAATAAAAACTGTCAACAAAATATCAGTCAGTACAAAAAGCTGTAGAGTTACAAAACTTAAGAATTTAAATTATTAAATGGTAAAACCAATTCATAAAGATCATAACTAAACAACTAAACCAATAAACAAATGACATACACGTACACACTCAGCTTTTACTGAGCGACCACTCATTATTAACAAACACAATGACAAGACATCTTCATGAAGCAAGAAGAGCTGATTCAGTCATGAGTTCTTCAGGCAGACAGCTGGTCAGACCCCAAACTCAGCTTTTTATTCACTTCAGCATCCTGATTGATGACTTCTTCCTCTAGTCACTGTGGCAAGGCAAAATCTGTCCCTATATTTAACCTCTAAATTAGAATCTAGTAAGGTCAGTAACAACCCACAGCCACCCCATATGATGCAAGAAATGGGACTAAGCATTGGAAACCTGAGGAGGGAATAGAGGGAAAGGGGTTAACTGCAATAAATGTCATCTGAAGAAAGAAGGAAGGGGAAGGAGTAACAAAACCTTATGTGTCACGCTTCTCAGTGATATGGAGTGCACCTGCAATAGTTAATTTATCTCCTCTCACTCAATCCAGCATTAACCACACTCCGACCTATTCAGCACAACCGGATTTCTTAACACCCCGACACCATTCACACTACACACGGGGTGATGAGTCCCCAAAATATATTACTGCCAGACAATCAAAAGGTCACACAATCTCTGAAAGGCTATGGTTTCTTTTAGAGCATACAGGGGTCAAACTTATTAAAGATTTGAGTTTTAATATAAAAATATACAGTGTTTACAATAAATATCTAAAAAGAGGTAAAAATAAAACAACGCCAAATATGTAAAACAATTATAAACAATTATAAAATGAAAAGGGTGAAATAACAGAAATACCTAAATGTTTCCTTCTACAGTTATCTTTTGTTTTCCTTGAGGGAAAAAGAAGTGGATTATGGAGCACATCAGCCTCCCAGGCCGCCCTCACATGTGCACCCTTTTCTTTGCGTCACCAAGATGCTTATAGTCCTGACCATAGTCTCATAATTCCAGGATGTCCCGGATTGGCCCCTTTAAAAGATTCAGCTTGTGAAAGGACAATGGGCTACATTGTGGCATCTCAAATATCCTGTATCATCCCTCTCTTTCTATCTACCTACAGACAATAGGAAATATTCTACAAACCATCTACTAGCTCTGTGAATCTGCCATGTTTGACACCTTTAGCATGCTCCAAGGAGACCCCTCCCTGTGGTTCTAAGTTACTATAATAAGAGCAGTCAGATGTTATCTCCTTTGTGTAGAGACAATATATGGTTGTAGCCTTAGCCAGTTGTTCTTTTGACATTATAGTCTACATTACAATTATGTACTTATATCACATTATGTGTCCTCTTAATTATTCCCTTTCCCCTTTCTCATAACTACCAATAGGTTGGGATATGTCAGCTAAAAGGCAAAGAGTCTTGATTGACTAGTTAAAGCAATGGATCCACGTATTATTTTTCAAAATGTCTGTCTCCAGTTTATGTCCACTGCTGTGCTAATCTGATTCACTTCTATGTTGAGGCAGGACCAATAAGGCAAGAAGCCAATAGGAAATATTCTAAGCAATACAGTATGAGAAACACAACTATTGGTGACCTACAGTGGGGAAAATAAGTATTTGATACACTGCCGATTTTGCAAATTTTCCCACCTACAAAGAATTGAGAGGTCTGTAATTTTGAGCAAAGGTACAATTCAACTGTAAGAGACAGAATCTAAAAATAAAAAACAGAAAATCACATTGTATCATTTTTACATAATTATTGCATTAATAATTACATGAAATAAGTATTTGATCACCTACCAACCAGCAAAAATTTTGGCTCTCACAGATTTTCTTTAAGAAGCCTTCCTACTCTGCACTCATTACCTGTATTAATTGCACCTGTCTGAACTCGGTACCAGTATAAAAGACACCTGTCCACACACTCAACCAATCACATTCCAACCTCTCCACCATGGCCAAGACTAAACAGCTGTCTAAGGACACCAGGGACAAAATTGTAGACCTGCACAAGGATGGGAAAAAATTACATTCCTCTCCTTTGTAGGCAGGAAAACTTGAAAAATGTATCAAATACTTATTTTCGCCATTGTATACAGTATCTGAAAATGTTTACAGTGCTGTGTACAACCAGCACAAAATGCTCTTGGAACGAGGCATCAAGTGGCAATTGGATCTTTACACTTCACCTCTGGTGGAGAGATGTTCACATGTATCATGCACATCAGAAAACAAGAATGCTTGTTTACAGCTCCTGAAGTAACTTCAAAGTTATGAAACATTTATAATTACAGCTCAATATACATTATGTTTTATTTTATCTTTATGATTGCTGCCTAGTTAAACAGACCTTGAATAACCTCTTTATGATCTTTATGATGAAATACTCCTTGACTCTATAAAGTGTTTTCCTTTGTAGCAGCAGTAAAGTCAACAGCACAGGCAAGCACAGTAGGTTTTTTTTTTTTTAATAATGTGAGCAAAAATATTCATGCCCCTGTATTTGCAAATGCAAAATATCACAGAGCAGCTATAACCTAAAAGAGGTGTTGGATCCTCCTTCCCTGTCCCTACCGCTAAGGGCACCCTAGGTTGCCTTGTTCCCTGGATTACTTCCGAAGGTGGAGAAACCAATGACACGTACCTTGCCTTAGCTTCTGAATCTGCCCTCAGTCTGTACCCTTCTCCCACCCAGGGAAGAGGGGAGGAGTAGTGTACTGTAATACACCAAACAGGTAATACAAACAGCAATAAAGGAAAGTACCATTCATACAAATATGCTCACATAAACAACAGAGGTAAACAGCGAGGTGTAGAGCATGGGGTAAAACCAAAGTAGGAGAAGGAAGGAAATTAGCATACAACCAAAACCTAGCAAGAGTCTCTGATAAATCCACCAAAGCCTTGTCAAAACAACAACCACAAACCACCATCTCCTAACCATGCAGCATAAAGCTAGCTCTGGCAATGTGTTCTTGTCAGGGCCCAGAATATATAAGAAAGGGGAGTGGCTAACCATGAATAGCTGAGAGCCTTAATGCAGGAAAGCTTCCAAGAGCTCTCAACTGAGAAGATTAACCTTTGCACTGCTAAAAGAAACCTGCACCATTTAATATGAAGGTGAAGTGCTTCTAAACTGTGCAAGAGTAGGAAAAATCAGACACTGTGGTCTTCTGGCTTCTCTCTGTCATAGTAAACATGGGACATAACTGCTCACCACAGCAACCAAAGCACACTGAGAGTAGCGTGTGAACCTGGCTGCAGTGACAAGTGGTGATGTCAGTAGGGTTACCGCAGGTCACAGACGATGAACTGCAGTAACCAAAAGTCACCACTTGCAGAGTGAGAAAGTTCTCATGCTCTGAGTGGTAACATCAGTAAGGTTGCCAAAGTTCACAGCTGGCGGATCACAGAGAAGTTACTATGAGAACAGCTAGCTGTAACCTGCGGTTATTTAATGACGTCACTGCAGCACAGTTCACATGCTACTCTCAATGTGTGCTGGCAGTGTGGTGAGCGGTCACATTGCTGATGTAACCTCTCTTCATGGCCTCTGGATGTAGCAGAGTCAAGGATTGTCATGAGATGTAAATATTATGGATTTACAGTGAACCGCTGTGTTGGCAGTCGAGTTCCCGCTGCTGCACAAGGGGAATCTCGAGCCATGTCTGCTGCGGTCTCCCATTCTGCTTCAGCAGCAGTGGTGCCTGCTCAGTGGAGACGTCAATCCCAGCATCTCGCTCAGCCTGATACTGTGCAGAGAGTTACTGCTGCCTTTCCAGGTTCTGCTTTTGTAGCCAGCACTGGTCAGCAGTGTGCAGGCTTTTCTAGGGCTAAGTCCTGCTTTGCACACACTGAGGATGCCCATGGGAGGACCTCTCATTGGAGGTTGGGGGTCACACGATCAGGCCCTGTAGCAGCTCCTATTGGACCACTTGGAAAGTCCTTGTCTGCTACAGCTATAAAAGGTTTGCATGGCCGCACGGCCATGCGCTAGTATCAAACCAAAGTCTATGAGCTCACCGCCAGTGTAGTCATGTCTGGATGTGGTTAGGGTTTGGCTGAAATAAGCCCCCAGAATACCTGCACCTCCAGTGAGGAGTTTGTATGTGTGTATTCAGGGCCTTGGCTGAAATAAGCCCCTAGAATACCGTCACCTCCGGTGAGGAGTTGTTTGCCTGTTTCTCTGACTTCATGACCACAGTTTTGCTCTGTTTGGTAGCTGTGTACCTCCGTGAGGTTAACAGGGCACAGGATCTTGTTTCTAGCGAATCTGTGGAGTTAACAGAGTATGCTTATACCACCATATAGCGCCACCATTTGTCAGCAGCAGGTTCCTCTCCTGCACGGTGGACCATGGGTTGCGAATGCACATATTAATACATATGTCAGGACTCTGAACATTTTTTTACCTTTTATGCATTACTGCCCTTTTCCAAGATGGTGTCTTTGGTCTCATGTGCACTATGTCTTCCTGCTATAAAACTCCACCCCAGCCTTCAGTCTGTGCTAGAGTATTCTGCCTTGCATCCAGCTCCTGACTCTGATTACTTCCTGGCTGTATACCTGCTCTTGTGAACCTGTATGGTGATCCTGCTACTCTGCTCTGGGTTCCTGCTGCATACACCAGTTTCCAGTAATCCTCCTTCATCTGCTGTTCATGTTTACTTCCATCTGCATTTGCTGGACATGTAAGCTGTTGCTGCTCTGCAAAAACCTGAGACTATTACCCAAGCCTCCCTGGTTGAGCTAAGATATTATTTGAACTGCCTTATAAGCATATCTATCTGTGTTTTGGACTAAGCAAGGACTTATTCGTGTCAAGTATCCTCAAGAATAATTGTGCTTCATAGACTTTCTGTGTGATTGCAATTTCCTCTGAAGTTCCCTATAGACTGTTGAGCTGCGTTTAATATTTACACCAAGTGTTGTGGACTTGTGTTTCACTCTGCACCTGTTTGAATCACTGTGTGATAATATAGACTTTACCACTTATAAAAATGTGTCCTGTAGTTGTCTTGTTCCATGCAAAGAGTCTCCTGAGTTATCCCCTATAATTATTACAGGATACTCTAGCCAAAAAAGAGGAGACTGTTGGAACAATGACTGCAGAAAGCAGATTAGAGCAGGTGTTTTCCATAATTAGATCACTGCAGAAAGATGTGGAAGGTCTGCAAAAGAAGTTTGGAAGCTTTGAACACAATCAACAAGTGTTTGGACAGACTTTGCAAGACTTAAGCACCCGCATGGCAGCCCAGGAAGACAAACTTGCTGGCATAGAGTCCCAGTATGGACGGGCTTTTCAGGACATAAGCACGCAAATAGCTGCACAAGCGACTTTACCCTCTGGGCAACCGCCACCAGCTAGCCCACCTAAGTTGCCCCCATTCAGATTTAATAATGATCGCGACAAATTTTGTGGCTTTGTGAATCAATGTATGCTATATTTTGATGTGCATGCTGACCGTTTTCCTAATGATAGATCCAAAATATTGTGTGTAATAATGCTGCTGACCGCACGAGCGCTCACCAGGGCAAATCCGATGATTGAGTCTTGTGACCCACGGTTAAATAACTTGGATGATTTCTTGGCCGCTATGGCATTAATGTTTTATGATCCTAATCACCGTGCAACTGCTGAATCTTCTTTATTGTCTTTACGCCTGGCTAAACGTTCTGTTACTGAATATGCTACTGAATTCAGGAGATTAGCGGAAGATACCAATTGGGACAGTTATGCACAATTGCCTATTTTTAAAAGGGGTCTGTCTAGTATTGTAAAAGATGAACTAGCTCGCTCTGAGTCACCACAAGAGCTAGGGACATTTATACAGCATTGTGTGCGCATTGACATTCGCCTTACTGAGCGTAGGCAGGAAAAGTTTGCTGCATATAACCGTATTTCTAACTTTTCCCTTCCTTCCAAAGAGCCTGCAGGTAAAACATCTCGGGAGGTGGAGAAGGTGCCCATGCAAATTAATTCCGTTCAGAGGCGCGAGATCAATGAGCGCCGGGAGCATTGCCTTCGTGAAAGTCTATGTTTCTACTGCGGCCAGTCTGACCACTTCTTGATCAATTGTCCTAAGTGTCCTAGACGGCCTAACAAGGTGCAAGCAGCGGTAGAGGAGTATGACAACTGTGATGATGAGTCTGACATCTCTGAATGTAGCCTGCCTTTAAACGCTGTGTTCCATTCACTTTCTATGACTTCACACCCCAAGGAGCTTAAGGAAAAGAATTCTCACTGTTCTCTCCCTATTAAGATCCTGTGTTCAGGACAGTAGATTTCCAGTGCAGCTATGATTGACTCTGGGGCAGGTGGCAATTTCATGGATATTGCATTTGCCAAGGAACATGGTATTGAAATTCAGCAAAGAGCCTCTCCAATTACCATGGAAACAGTGGATGGGTCACCTTTAATCTCTGGGCCTGTGGATCAAGAGACCGTACCCCTTGAAATTTTGTTGGAGCCTAATCATCAGGAGCAACTTTCTTTCTTGCTAATTTCTTCTCCTCATTTTCCTGTGATTTTAGGCATTCCTTGGTTGCGTTCTCAGAACCCAATTATCAACTGGGAGACCAAGGAGATTATCTTTCCAACAAGGAGCAACTCAGCGTTAACAGAAGCTGTCCCTGAATCCACGGCTACGGAACCACATGTAGAGGTATTTTCTTTACCTCCAGCATATAAAGAGTTCTCTGACATCTGTGACAAGAAGAATGCAGATCAGCTTCCTCCACACAGGCATTATGACTGTCACATTAAGCTGCCTCCTGGGGCAGCTATTCCTTTTGGTAACGTATACCCTTTGGCGGCACCTGAGCTTCAAGCCTTAAAGGAGTATATTGATGAAAATCTGGCCAAAGGCTTCTTACGTCCTTCATCCTCACCAGCAGGGGCACCTATATTTTTTGTAAAAAAGAAGGATGGGACCCTGAGGCCCTGTGTTGATTATCAGGAACTCAATAAGGTAACCGTACGAAACCATTACCCTTTGCCTCTGATTCCCGAATTACTGGAAAGAGTCCGCCATGCTAAGGTGTTCTCTAAACTGGATCTTCGTGGGGCTTATAATTCGGTGCGTATTCATCCAGCGGATGAGTGGAAGACAGCATTCAGATGCCGATATGGACACTTTGAATATCTTGTGATGCCCTTTGGGCTTTGTAACACCCCTGCAACGTTTCAACACCTTGCTAATGACATTTTCAGAGATTTGTTGGACCAGTTTGTGGTGATCTATTTGGATGATATACTAATCTTTTCTGACTCTCTACAGGAACATGAAGAACATGTCAAAACTGTTTTAAGACGTCTGAAAGAGAACCATCTGTATATTAAGCCGGAGAAATGCGAGTTCCATCATTCTGAGATACAGTTCTTAGGATATATCATCTCTCCCCAGGGGCTGAACATGGAATCTGGTAAGATTCAGGCTATCCTTGACTGGCCGGTACCTAAGAACGTTAAGGAGGTCCAACGTTTTATTGGTTTTGCAAATTTCTACAGACGCTTCATTCGAAATTTTTCTGATATTGTCCGTCCCATTACTTCCTTGACAAAGAAGGAAAAGCCCTTTAAGTGGTCATCACAGGCTCAAGAAGCTTTTGATCGGCTTAAGATCTGTTTCACATCAGCACCGCTGTTGATACGCCCAGATCCAACACTTTCTTTCATTGTGGAGGTTGACGCTTCTGATAATGCTTTGGGGGCTATTCTCTCCCAAAGAACTGGAGAGAAGGGTCTGCTACATCCTTGTGCTTTCTTTTCCCATAGACTAACCTCAGCAGAGAAGAATTACGATGTGGGAGACAAGGAATTGCTGGCTATTATTGCGGTTTACAAAGAATGGAGGCATCATCTGCAAGGAGCTGCACAACAGATCATAGTGCTAACTAGTGTTGAGCGATACTGTCCGATACTTGAAAGTATCGGTATCGGAAAGTATCGGCCGATACTGGCAAAGTATCGGATCTAATCCGATACCGATACCCGATACCAATACAAGTCAATGGGACTCAAGTATCGGACGGTATCCCTGATGGTTCCCAGGGTCTGAAGGAGAGGAAACTCTCCTTCAGGCCCTGGGATCCATATTAATGTGTAAAATAAAGAATTAAAATAAAAAATATTGCTATACTCACCTCTCCGACGCAGCCTGGACCTTACCGAGGGAACCGGCAGCGTTCTTTGCTTAAAATGCGCGCGTTTACTTCCTTCCGTGACGTCACGGCTTGTGATTGGTCGCGTGCCGCCCATGTGGCCGCGACGCGACCAATCACAGTAAGCCGTGATGTAATTTTCAGGTCCTCAATGCCTAATTCTAGGCATTTTTTAAAATTACGTTCCGGCTTGTGATTGGTCGCGTCGCGGTCACATGGGCGACGCGACCAATCACAAGCCATGACGTCACGGGAGGCAGGAAACGCGCGCATTTTAAAATTACGTCACGGCTTGTGATTGGTTGCGTGCCGCCCATGTGACCGCGACGCGACCAATCACAGCAAGCCGTGACGTAATTTTCAGGTCCTGAATGCAGAATTAGGCATAAAGGACCTGAAATTACGTCACGGCTTGCTGTGATTGGTCGCGTCGCGGCCACATGGGAGGCACACGACCAATCACAAGCCGTGACATCACGGAAGGAAGTAAACGCGCGCATTTTAAGCAAAGAACGCTGCCGGTTCCCTCGGTGAGGTCCAGGCTGCGTCGGAGAGGTGAGTATAGCAATATTTTTTATTTTCATTCTTTATTTTACACATTAACCCCTTCCTGACATCCGACGTACTATCCCGTCGAGGTGGGGTGGGCCCGTATGACCGCCGACGGGATAGTACGTCATAGCCGATCGGCCGCGCTCATGGGGGGAGCGCGGCCGATCGCGGCCGGGTGTCGGCTGCATATCGCAGCTGACATCCGGCACTATGTGCCAGGAGCGGTCACGGACCGCCCCCGGCACATTAACCCCCGGCACACCGCGATCAAACATGATCGCGATGTGCCGGCGATGCAGGGAAGCATCGCGCAGGGAGAGGGCTCCCTGCGGGCTTCCCTGAGCCCCCCGCAGCAACGCGATGTGATCGCGTTGCTGCGAGGGTCTTACCTCCCTCCCTGCCTGCTCCAGACCCGGATCCAAGATGGCCGCGGATCCGGGTCCTGCAGGGAGGGAGGTGGCTTCACAGACGCCTGCTCAGAGCAGGCACTGTGAAGCAGCCTGCCCTTCTCGCAGATCGGTGATCTGTCAGAGTGCTATGCAAACTGACAGATCACCGATCTGTATTGTCCCCCCCTGGGGCAAAGTAAAAAAGTAAAAAAAAAATTTCCAAATGTGTAAAAAAAAATAAAAAAAAAATATTCCAAAATAATGAAAAAAAAATATATATATTATTCCCATAAATACATTTCTTTATCTAAATTAAAAAAAAAAACAATAAAAGTACACATATTTAGTATCGCCACGTCCGTAACGACCCAACCTATAAAACTGCCACACTAGTTAACCCCTTCAGTAAACACCGTAAGAAAAAAAAAAAAAAACGAGGCAAAAAACAACGCTTTATTACCATACCGCCGAACAAAAAGTGGAATAACACGCGATCAAAAAGACTGATATAAATATCCATGGTACCGCTGAAAACGGCATCTTGTCCCGCAAAAAACAAGCCGCCATACAGCATCATCAGCAAAAAAATAAAAAAGTTATAGTCCTGAGAATAAAGCGATACCAAAATAATTATTTTTTCTATAAAATAGTTTTTATCGTATAAAAGCGCCAAAACATAAAAAAAATGATATAAATGAGATATCGCTGTAATCGTACTGACCCGACGAATAAAACTGCTTTATCAATTTTACCAAACCCGGAACGGTATAAACGCCTCTCCCAAAAGAAATTCATGAATAGCAGGTTTTTGGTCATTCTGCCTCACAAAAATCGGAATAAAAAGCGATCAAAAACGGTCACGTGTCCAAAAATGTTACCAATAAAAACGTCAACTCGTCCCGCAAAAAACAAGACCTCACATGACTCTGTGGAGCAAATGTGGAAAAATTATAGGTCTCAAAATTTGGAGACGCAAAAACTTTTTTGCTATAAAAAGCGTCGCTGGTTTCACACTTCCGTTTTTGTCTGCAGCGTTTTTTGCACAAAAAAAGCATGCGTTTTTTCCCTATATTTAACATTGAAAACGCATGCGGTTTTTTGTACGCGTTTGGTCGCGTTTTCAAACGCATGCGGTTTTTTTCTGCATGCGTTCATTTTCAGAAATACAACCTGCAGTATTTTCTTGCGTTTTTAAGCACATGCGTTTGCGTTAAAAACGCATGCATTTTTATCGAAAAAAAACAGAAAACACACTGAAAAGCCACCCACCACCATCAAGGTGATAAAGGGATCCAAACCCTAACCCTAACTCTACCCCTAACCTCACCCCTAACCGTTTAATGAACATTTTCTGACAGTCATAGTGCCACGTATTTCAGTGCCACGTATTTCAGTGCCACGTATTTCAGTGCCACGTATTTCAGTGCCATGTATTTCAGTGCCATGTATCACGTATTTCAGTGCCACGTGTTTCAGTGCCACGTATTTCAGTGCCACATATTTTAGTACCACGTATTTCAGTTGCATGTATTTCAGTGCCACGTATTTCAGTGCCACGTATTTCAGTGCCACGTATCACGTATTTCAGTGCCACGTGTTTCAGTGCCACGTATTTAAGTGCCACGTATCACATATTTCAGTGCCACGTATTTAAGTGCCACATATCACATATTTCAGTGCCACTTATTTAAGTGCCACGTATTTCAGTGCCACGTATTTCAGTGCCACGTATTTCAGTGCCACGTATTTCAGTGCCACGTGTTTCAGTGCCACGTATTTAAGTGCCACGTATCACGTATTTCAGTGCCACGTATTTCAGTGCCACGTATTTCAGTGCCACGTATTTCAGTGCCACGTATTTCAGTGCCACGTATTTCAGTGCCACGTATTTCAGTCACGTTTAGGGTTAGGGTTAGGGTTAGGGTTAGGGCTAGGGTTGGAGGTAAAGTTAGGGTTGGGGCTAAAGTTAGGGTTGGGGCTAAAGTTAGGGTTAGGGTTTGGATTACATTTACGTTTGGATTAGGGTTGGGATTAGAATTATGGGTGTGTCAGGGCTAGGGGTGTGGTTAGGGTTACCGTTGGGATTAGGGTTAGGGGTGTGTTTGGGTTAGGGTTTCAGGTAGAATTGGGGGGTTTCCACTGTCCAGGCACATCAGGGGCTCTCCAAGCGCGACATGGCGTCCAATCTCAATTCCAGCCAATTCTGCGTTGAAAAAGTAAAACAGTGCTCCTTCCCTTCCGAGCTCTCCCGTGCGCCCAAAAAGGGGTTTACCCCAACATATGTGTTATCAGCGTACTCGGGACAAATTGAACAACAACTTCTGGGGTCCAAGTTCTCTTGTTATCCTTAGGAAAATAAAAATTTGGGGGGCTAAAAATCATTTTTGTGGGAAAAAAAAGATGTTTTATTTTCACGGCTCTGCATTATAAACTGTAGTGAAACACTTGGGGGTTCAAAGTTCTCACAACACATCTAGATAAGTTCCTTGGGAGGTCTAGTTTCCAATATGGGGTCACTTGTGGGGGGTTTGTACTGTTTGGGTACATCAGGGGCTCTGCAAATGCAACGTGACGCCTGCAGACCAATCCATTTAAGGCTGCATTCCAAATGGCGCTCCTTCCCTTCCGAGCTCTGTCATGCGTCCAAACAGTGGTTCCCCCCGACATATGGGGTATCAGCGTACTCAGGACAAATTGGACAACAACTTTTGGGGTCTAATTTATCCTGTTACCTTTGTGAAAATACAAAACTGGGGGCTAAAAAATCATTTTTGTGAAAAAAAAAAAGAATTTTTATTTTCACGGCTTTGCGCTATAAACTTTAGTGAAACACTTGGGGGTTCAAAGTTCTCAAAACACATCTAGATAAGTTCCTTGGGAGGTCTAGTTTCCAATATGGGGTCACTTGTGGGGGGTTTGTACTGTTTGGGTACATCAGGGGCTCTGCAAATGCAACGTGACGGCTGCTGACCAATCCATTTAAGTCTGCATTCCAAATGGCGCTCCTTCCCTTCCGAGCTCTGTCATGCGCCCAAACAGTGGTTCCCCCCCACATATGGGGTATCAGCGTACTCAGGACAAATTGGACAACAACTTTTGGGGTCTAATTTATCCTGTTACCCTTGTGAAAATACAAAACTGGGGGCTAAAAAATCATTTTTGTGAAAAAAAAAAAAAAGAATTTTTATTTTCACGGCTTTGCGCTATAAACTTTAGTGAAACACTTGGGGGTTCAAAGTTCTCAAAACACATCTAGATAAGTTCCTTGGGAGGTCTAGTTTCCAATATGGGGTCACTTGTGGGGGGTTTGTACTGTTTGGGTACATCAGGGGCTCTGCAAATGCAACGTGACGGCTGCTGACCAATCCATTTAAGTCTGCATTCCAAATGGCGCTCCTTCCCTTCCGAGCTCTGTCATGCGCCCAAACAGTGGTTCCCCCCCACATATGGGGTATCAGCGTACTCAGGACAAATTGGAAAACAAATTTTGGGGTCCAATTTATTCTGTTACCCTTGTAAAAATACAAAGCTGGGGGCTAAAAAATCATTTTTGAGAAAAAAAAAAAAATTATTTTCACGGCTCTGCGTTATAATCTGTAGTGAAACACTTGGGGGTTCAAAGCTCTCAAAACACATCTAGATAAGTTCCTTAGGGGGTCTACTTTCCAAAATGGTGTCACTTGTAGGGAGTTTCAATGTTTAGGCACATCAGGGGCTCTCCAAACGCAACATGGCGTCCCATCTCAATTCCAGTCAATTTTGCATTGAAAAGTCAAATGGCGCTCCTTCCCTTCCAAGCTCTGCCATGCGCCCAAACAATGGTTTACACCCACATATGGGGTATCAGCGTACTCAGGACAAATTGCACAACATTTTTTGGGGTCCAATTTCTTCTCTTACCCTTGGGAAAATAAAAAATTGGGGGCGAAAAGATCATTTTTGTGAAAAAATATGATTTTTTATTTTTACGGCTCTGCATTATAAACTTCTGTGAAGCACTTGGTGGGTCAAAGTGCTCACCACACATCTAGATAAGTTCCTTAGGGGGTCTACTTTCCAAAATGGTGTCACTTGTAGGGAGTTTCAATGTTTAGGCACATCAGGGGCTCTCCAAACGCAACATGGCGTCCCATCTCAATTCCAGTCAATTTTGCATTGAAAAGTCAAATGGCGCTCCTTCCCTTCCAAGCTCTGCCATGCGCCCAAACAATGGTTTACACCCACATATGGGGTATCAGCGTACTCAGGACAAATTGCACAACATTTTTTGGGGTCCAATTTCTTCTCTTACCCTTGGGAAAATAAAAAATTGGGGGCAAAAAGATCATTTTTGTGAAAAAATATGATTTTTTATTTTTACGGCTCTGCATTATAAACTTCTGTGAAGCACTTGGTGGGTCAAAGTGCTCACCACACATCTAGATAAGTTCCTTAGGGGGTCTACTTTCCAAAATGGTGTCACTTGTAGGGAGTTTCAATGTTTAGGCACATCAGGGGCTCTCCAAACACAACATGGCGTCCCATCTCAATTCCAGTCAATTTTGCATTGAAAAGTCAAATGGCGCTCCTTCCCTTCCAAGCTCTGCCATGCGCCTAAACAATGGTTTACACCCACATATGGGGTATCATCGTACTCAGGACAAATTGTACAACAACTTTGGGGGTCCATTTTCTCCTGTTACCCTTGGTAAAATAAAACAAATTGGAGCTGAAATAAATTTTGTGTGAAAAAAAGTTAAATGTTAATTTTTATTTAAACATTCCAAAAATTCCTGTGAAACACCTGAAGGGTTAATAAACTTCTTGAATGTGGTTTTGAGCACCTTGAGGGGTGCAGTTTTAAGAATGGTGTCACACTTGAGTATTTTCTATCATATAGACCCCTCAAAATGACTTCAAATGAGATGTGGTCCCTAAAAAAAAATGGTGTTGTAAAAATGAGAAATTGCTGGTCAACTTTTAACCCTTATAACTCCGTCACAAAAAAAAATTTTGGTTCCAAAATTGTACTGATGTAAAGTAGACATGTGGGAAATGTTACTTATTAAGTATTTTGCGTGACATATGTCTGTGATTTAAGGGCACAAAAATTCAAAGTTGGAAAATTGCAAAATTTTCAAAATTTTCGCCAAATTTCCATTTTTTTCACAAATAAACGCAAGTTATATCGAATAAATTTTACCACTAACATGAAGTACAATATGTCACGAGAAAACAATGTCAGAATCGCCAAGATCCGTCAAAGCGTTCCAGAGTTATAGCCTCATAAAGGGACAGTGGTCAGAATTGTAAAAATTGGCCCGGTCATTAACGTGCAAACCACCCTTGGGGGTGAAGGGGTTAATGTTGTTTCGATACCGATACCCGATACCACAAAAGTATCGGATCTCGGTATCGGAATTCCGATACCCGCAAGTATCGGCCGATACCCGATACTTGCGGTATCGGAATGCTCAACACTAGTGCTAACTAACCATCGCAACTTAGAGTTCCTTAGATCCGCTAGATGTCTTTCTCCTCATCAGGCTCGTTGGAACTTATTTTTAAATCAGTTTAACTTTGTTATCTCGTACAGTCAAGGTTCTCGTAATGGGAAGGCTGATGCTTTATCCCGAATCCATGCTGCGGATTCCGTACCTGGAGCCCCGTGCAAGACCATTCTATCTGATGCCAATTTCATCGGAGGTATCCATGATCAGGACTTGTGGAAGGAGTGCAGGGAGGCCTATGGCGGTGATGTATTTCTGGCCAACCCACCTGTGGATATTAATCTTGTCTTTAAGGGTGGCATGTGGTTCAGAGATCGACGTATCTATGTCCCTGAGGTCATCCATCTGCAGATCCTCAAGTTGGTACATGACTCCAAGTTGGCTGGTCACAGGGGGGTACAGAAGACACAAGAGTTCCTGAGCCGATTCTTCTGGTGGCCAACTTGCCTGAAGGATACCAAGGACTATGTTCTCTCTTGCGAGGTATGTGCTCATTACAAGACTCCTCATGTGGCACCTACGAGTCTTCTACAACCATTACCTGTTCCATCCCACCCTTGGGGGTCTATATCAATGGACTTTATTGTGGAGCCGCCTACATCGGGGGGCATGAATACAATCATGGTGGTAGTTAATCGCCTGACTAAAGCTGCTCATTTTGGTCCGTGCACCGGCTTCCCCTTAGCTAAAGATACAGTGAACTTGGTTATACAGAATGTCTTTCGGTTGCATGGGGTTCCGGATGAGATCATCTCTGACCGTGGAGTACAGTTCACTTCAAGATTCTGGAAGGGGTTTTGCTGTGCACTCTATATTAATGTCTGTCTCTCTTCTGCTTACCATCCCCAGACAAATGGTCAGACCGAGCATACCAACCAGACACTGGAACAATATCTAAGATGTTATGTCAGCCATCTCCAGGATGATTGGTTGGAGTTGCTGCCGTTAGCCGAATTTTCATATAACAATTCTCAGAGTGCAACCACTAAATTTACACCTTTCTTTGCCAATCTGGGTTATCATCCGTGTATCTTACCTAGGTCTCCAATTAATTCTCCGGTTTTGGCAGTGGAGGAAAGGCTGACTGCGATGAGGCAAAATCTGGAGGTTCTGAAGGAATCCCTGACCACAGCTCAAGAACGTTATAAGAGATCGGCTGATAGATTCCGTAAACCTGCACCCATGTTCAAGGTAGGAGATTCCGTGTGGTTAGCAACTAAGAATCTGAAGTTAAACGTTCCTTCACAAAAACTTGGACAGAAATTCATTAGCCCTTTCAAGATCAACGGTATTGTGAGCTCTGTGGCCTGCCGGCTGAAGCTGCCTAGGACTATGAAGGTACATCCAGTTATTCATGTATCTTTACTAAAGCCTGTATCTCCTAATACCTTCCAGGGACGTGTTGCGCCACCTCCGCAGCCTGTGGTGATTGATGGGCAAGAATAATTTGTGGTGGAGGAAATTATTGATTCCAGGATTCGCAGGAATCGGCTGCAATATCGGATAAGATGGCAGGGATATCCCCCTGAGGAAGACTCTTGGGAACCTGTGAAAAACATCAATGCCCAACAGAAGATTTCTCATTTTCATCAGAGATTCCCTGAGAAACCAGGTCCAGGATGGTCCTGAGTAGGGTTGAGCGAAACGGATCGTTCATTTTCATAAGTCGACGACTTTTGGCAAAGTCGGCGTCTCATGAAACCGACCCGATCCCTGTGTGGGGTCGGCCATGCGGTACACGACTTTCGTGCCAAAGTCACATTTCAATGACGCTAAAAGCGCCATTTCTCAGCCAATGAAGGTGGACGCAGAGTGTGGGCAGCGTGATGACATAGATCTCAGTCCCCACCATCTTAGAGAAGGGCATTGCAGTGATTGGCTTGCTTTCTGCCGCGTCACAGGGGCTATAAAGGGGCGTTCCCGCCGACCGCCATCTTACTGCTGCTGATCTGAGCGTAGGGAGAGGTGCCGCTTCGTCAGAAGCAGGGATAGACAGTGTTAGGCAGGGTACATTCACCCCCAAACTACTTGTGCTGTAGCGATTTCCACTGTCCAACACCACCTTTTGTTTGCAGGGACAGTGGAAGCTACATTTTTTTTTCCTCAGCGCTGTAGCTCATTGGGCTGCCCTAGAAGGCTCCCTGACCCTGATAGCTGCGTTACTGTGTGTGTACGCCGCTGTGCAAACCAACTGCTTTTTTCAAAGCACAAATCCTGTTGTTCCTTCCTTTCTGCACAGCTATCATGTGTGTTTGTCCCCACTTTTGTGTGCAGCAGTCCTTTTTATAGCTGCCTGCCATACTTTCCTGAGATTACTGCAGGGAGATAAAGATTGGCAAGTCTGCCTCTGTGCCAGTCCTGTGTGGCATCTGTCTCTCATTGTGTGCCACCGAAAACCACTGTGTAATACTGGGCCTTTTTTTTTCTAAATTCTCCCTGAAAAAAAAAAATAATTAGTGGGAGATAAAGATTGGCAAGTCTGCCTCTGTGCCAGTCCTGTGTGTGGCATCTGTCTCTCATTGTGTGCCACCGAAAACCACTGTGTAATAATGGGCCTTTTTTTTTTTTTTCTAAATTCTCCCTGAAAAAAAAAAATAATTAGTGGGAGATAAAGATTGGCAAGTCTGCCTCTGTGCCAGTCCTGTGTGTGGCATCTGTCTCTCATTGTGTGACACCGAAAACCACTGTGTAATACTGGGCCTTTTTTTTTTTTTTCTAAATTCTCCCTGAAAAAAAAAAAACTATTAGTGGGAGATAAAGATTGGCAAGTCTGCCTCTGTGCCAGTCCTGTGTGTGGCATCTGTCTCTCATTGTGTACCACCGAAAACCACTGTGTAATACTGGGCCATTCTTTTTTTTGGGGGGGTAAATTCTCCCTGAAAAAAAAAAAATAATTAGTGGGAGATAAAGATTGGCAAGTCTGCCTCTGTGCCAGTCCTGTGTGTGGCATCTGTCTCTCATTGTGTGCCACCGAAAACCACTGTGTAATACTGGGCCATTCTTTTTTTTGGGGGGGTTAATTCTCCCTGTAAAAAAAAAATAATTAGTGGGAGATAAAGATTGGCAAGTCTGCCTCTGTGCCAGTCCTGTGTGTGGCATCTGTCTCTCATTGTGTGCCACCGAAAACCACTGTGTAATACTGAGCCTTTTTTTTTTTTTTTCAAAAGTCTCCCTGAAAAAAAAAAATTATTAGTGGGAGATAAAGATTGGCAAGTCTGCCTCTGTGCCAGTCCTGTGTGTGGCATCTGTCTCTCATTGTGTGCCACCGAAAACCACTGTGTAATACTGGGCCATTCTTTTTTGGGGGGGGTAAATTCTCCCTGTAAAAAAATAAATAAATAGTGGGAGATAAAGATTGGCAAGTCTGCCTCTGTGCCAGTCCTGTGTGTGGCATCTGTCTCTCATTGTGTGCCACCGAAAACCACTGTGTAATACTGGGCCTTTTTTTTTTTTTTCTAAATTCTCCCTGAAAAAAAAAAATAATTAGTGGGAGATAAAGATTGGCAAGTCTGCCCCTGTGCCAGTCCTGTGTGTGGCATCTGTCTCTCATTGTGTGACACCGAAAACCACTGTGTAATACTGGGCCTTTTTTTTTTTTTCTAAATTCTCCCTGAAAAAAAAAAAACTATTAGTGGGAGATAAAGATTGGCAAGTCTGCCTCTGTGCCAGTCCTGTGTGTGGCATCTGTCTCTCATTGTGTGCCACCGAAAACCACTGTGTAATACTGGGCCATTCTTTTTTTTGGGGGGGTAAATTCTCCCTGAAAAAAAAATAATAATTAGTGGGAGATAAAGATTGGCAAGTCTGCCTCTGTGCCAGTCCTGTGTGTGGCATCTGTCTCTCATTGTGTGCCACCGAAAACCACTGTGTAATACTGGGCCATTCTTTTTTTGGGGGGGGGTTAATTCTCCCTGTAAAAAAAAAATAATTAGTGGGAGATAAAGATTGGCAAGTCTGCCTCTGTGCCAGTCCTGTGTGTGGCATCTGTCTCTCATTGTGTGCCACCGAAAACCACTGTGTAATACTGAGCCTTTTTTTTTTTTTTTTCAAAAGTCTCCCTGAAAAAAAAAAATTATTAGTGGGAGATAAAGATTGGCAAGTCTGCCTCTGTGCCAGTCCTGTGTGTGGCATCTGTCTCTCATTGTGTGCCACCGAAAACCACTGTGTAATACTGGGCCATTCTTTTTTTTGGGGGGGTAAATTCTCCCTGTAAAAAAAAAAATAAATAGTGGGAGATAAAGATTGGCAAGTCTGCCTCTGTGCCAGTCCTGTGTGTGGCATCTGTCTCTCATTGTGTGCCACCGAAATCCACTGTGTAATACTGGGCCTTTTTTTTTTTTCTAAATTCTCCCTGAAAAAAAAATAATAATTAGTGGGAGATAAAGATTGGCAAGTCTGCCTCTGTGCCAGTCCTGTGTGTGGCATCTGTCTCTCATTGTGTGCCACCGAAAACCACTGTGTAATACTGGGCCATTCTTTTTTTGGGGGGGGTAAATTCTCCCTGTACAAAAAAAAATAATTAGTGGGAGATAAAGATTGGCAAGTCTGCCTCTGTGCCAGTCCTGTGTGTGGCATCTGTCTCTCATTGTGTGCCACCGAAAACCACTGTGTAATACTGGGCCTTTTTTTTTTTCTAAATTCTCCCTGAAAAAAAAAAAAAATATTAGTGGGAGATAAAGATTGGCAAGTCTGCCTCTGTGCCAGTCCTGTGTGTGGCATCTGTCTCTCATTGTGTGCCACCGAAAACCACTGTGTAATACTGGGCCTTTTCTTTTTTTTTCTAAATTCTCCCTGAAAAAAAAAATTATTAGTGGGAGATAAAGATTGACAAGTCTGCCTCTGTGCCAGTCCTGTGTGTGGCATCTGTCTCTCATTGTGTGCCACAGAAAACCTAGTGTGTAATATTGTTGTTTTTTTTTTGTTGTTTTTTTTTTAAATTCTCCCAGAAAAAAAAAAAAAAATTGTGGGAGATTAAGATTGGCATTTCTGCTTGAGTGCTGGTCCTGTGTGTGCCATCTGTCTCAAATTATTGGGGCACAGAAAACCTAGTGTGTAACATTGGGCCTGATTTTCCTTTCAGTGTCAGGCACCTATAAAGGTTTATATAAATCCTACAGAAGTTTGAGTTCACCTTATAAGTTGTTTTACAGTAACAAATACCGTTACTTTGGTTACGTTTTGCAAACAATGGGGAAGTCTAGTGGAAGAGGTCGTGGCCGTGGGCAGTCATTGTCAGCTGGTAATGATGGTAGTGGTGGTGGAGCATCAGGTGGTCGTGGTAAAAGCAGTACAGCACCTAAGTCTCGAGTTGTTGATCCAGGTTCGTTGTATGGCTACACAAGGCCTCGAACGCTCTCTTTTCTGGGAGTAGGAAAACCACTTTTGAAGCCGGAGCAGGAAAAACAAGTATTGGCTTTCATTGCTGACTCTGCCTCTAGCTCTTTTGCCTCCTCCTCGGAAAGTGCCAAATGTCAGAGCAGTGCATCGTCAGTGGATGCTCCCGGTCAGGAACAAGTCGCTTCCTTGTGTCCTTCACTAAAAACAACAGTTAAGGATGCGTCAGTCGACACAACAGGTTACTCCATGGAGCTCTTTACACATACCGTTCCTGGGTTAGACAGTGAAACAGTTAACAGGCCATGCCCATTAGAAGTTGAATCGGACATGGAGTGCACAGATGCACAGCCACAGCCAGACTACTATGCTGTTCCTTTGACTCAGACCAGAACATTGCCCTCGCAGTGTACTGAGGCAGAATCAAACCCAGCGGAGACTATGGTGGCCCGTCATGAACGCAATACCACCGGCTTACACGGTGACACAGACGAAGTTGCACACGACATAGAAGAGGAGGTCATAGATGACCCAGTTGTTGACCCCGATTGGCAGCCATTGGGGGAACAGGGCGCAGGCGGCAGTAGTTCTGAAGCGGAGGAGGAGAAGCCGCAGCAGGCATCAACATCACAACAGGTTCCATCTGCCGGGCCCGTATCTGGCCAAAAACGCGTGGCAAAACCAAAACCAGTTGGAGGACAGCGTGGCCATCCGGTTAAAGAAGCTCAGTCTGCAATGCCTGAAAAGGTATCCGATAGTAGAAAGAGTGCAGTCTGGCATTTTTTCAAACAACATCCAAATGATCAGCGCAAAGTCATCTGTCAAAAATGTTCAACTACCTTAGGCAGAGGTCAGAATCTTAAAAGTCTAAATACAAGTTGCATGCATAGACATTTATGCACCATGCATTTGCAAGCCTGGACTAACTACCAAGCGTCCCTAAAGCTTGCAGCACCCTCGGCCAATGAAGCAAGTTAGCAACGCTACATCCCTTCCCTCACTGTAAACCCACCATTTCCCGCACCACCTGCAGTATCTGTGCAGCTTTCGTCGCCAGGCCAAAGCAGTCAGGGAATCACCAGGTTCGCAGTAGGAAACACTGCATGTAGGGCACCGGCAAGAATACCATCTCCAACCCTCTCTCACTCACCCATGTCCACCGGCACCACCGCTAGTTCCACGATCTCCAGCTCTCCAGTCCAGCTCACCCTACATGAAACTCTTGTTAGGAAAAGGAAGTACTCATCACTTCTTTTCTAGAAAAGCCATCCCAGCCCTCCAACAGCATGTTAAAGACCGCATCGTCCATGCACTCAGGCAGTCTGTGACTACAAAGGTGCACCTGACAACAGATGCATGGACCAGTAGGCATGGCCAGGGACGTTACGTGTCCATCACGGCACACTGGGTGAATGTGGTGGATGCAGGGTCCACAGGGGACAGCAATATTGGGACAGTTCTGCCTAGCCCACGGTCAAGGAAAGAGTTGGCTGTAGGCGTTCGCCCCCCCTCCTCCTCTTCCTCGTCCTCCTGCAGAAGCGAGAGCTCGTCCACAGACCGCAGTCACACATCCACTCCATCCGCAGCTGCCACTGTTGCACACCAGGTGTGCCATTATGGGACAGCTAGTGGCAAGCGTCAGCAGGCTGTATTGGCAATGAAGTGTTTGGGCGACAACAGACACACCGCGGAAGTTCTGTCCGAGTTCTTGCAGAAAGAAACTCAGTCATGGCTGGGCACTGTACATCTTGAGGCAGGCAAGGTAGTGAGTGATAACGGAAGGAATTTCATGGCTGCCATAGCCCTTTCCCAACTCAAACACATTCCTTGCCAGGCTCACACCTTAAACCTGGTGGTGCAGTGCTTCCTGAAAAGTTATCCGGGGTTACCCGACCTGCTCCTCAAAGTGCGCAGACTTTGCTCGCATATCCGCCGTTCGCCCGTACACTCCAGCCGTATGCAGAACTATCAGCGGTCTTTGAACCTTCCCCAGCATCGCCTAATCATCGACGTTACAACAAGGTGGAACTCCACACTGCACATGCTTCAGAGACTGTGCGAACAGAGGCGTGCTGTTATGTATTTGTGGGAGGATACACGGGCAGGCAGTTGGATGGCAGACATGGAGTTGTCAGGTGTGCAGTGGTCGAAGCTACAAGACCTGTGTCAAGTCCTTCAGTGTTTTGAGGAATGCACATGGCTGGTTAGTGCAGACAACGCCATAATAAGCATGAGCATCCCCCTAATGCGTCTGCTGATGCAAAGTTTGACGCACATAAAGGAGCAGGCATCTGCAGCCGAGGAAGAGGAAAGCCTTGATGACAGTCAGCCATTGTCTGGTCAGGGCCGTGTAGAGGACGCGGTAGCGGGCGAAGAGGAGGAGGAGGACGAGGAGGATGATGGGGATGAGTACTTTTTTAAAGAGGAAGCTTCTCCTGGGCCAACCGAAATTAGTGGCGTTGCAAGGCCGGGTTCTGTTTTTTTAAGGGAGACAAGTTACATAGATTTGCCTGTAACTGCCCCTCAAACCAGCACAACCGCAGATTTGACAACTGGAACTTTGGCCCACATGGCGGATTATGCCTTACGTATCCTCAAAAGGGACCCACGCATTATTAAAATGATGAGCGATGACGATTACTGGTTGGCCTGCATCCTTGACCCTCGCTATAAAGGCAAATTGCAAAATATTATGCCACATGAGAACCTTGAACAAATATTAGCAACCAAACAAGCTACTCTTGTAGACCGTTTGATTCAGGCATTCCCAGCACACAGCGCCGGTGATGGTTCTCACACAAGCTGCAGGGGGCTACAGGGCAGAGGTGTTAGAGGTGCACAGATCAGAAGTGGCGTTGGACAGAGGGGTTTTCTGACCAGGTTGTGGAGTGATTTTGCAATGACCGCAGACAGGACAGGTACTGCAGCATCTATTCAAAGTGACAGGAGACAACATTTGTCCTGTATGGTTACTAACTATTTTTCATCCCTTATCGATGTTCTCCCTCAACCGTCATTCCCATTAGATTACTGGGCATCCAAATTAGACACCTGGCCTGAATTGGCAGAATATGCATTGCAGGAGCTTGCTTGCCCAGCAGCTAGTGTGCTATCAGAAAGAGTATTCAGTGCTGCTGGTTCAATATTAACCGAAAAAAGGACTCGTCTGGCTACCCAAAATGTGGATGATCTCACCTTCATTAAAATGAACCACTCCTGGATTTCAAATTATTTTGCCCCACCTTTCCCGGCTGACACCTAGCTTTCCTATAAAAAGGTCTTGCTTGTGGACTGGTCTTACTGAGTGTTCCAATCTCTTAATTTGCAGCAGCTGTTTGTCCAGCATACGACATGTTTACACCTCCCTCAATGGGAAAACTCCCCCCACGGGGCCGTGGTCTCGCCACTTGGCGCAAGCACCCGTTACAGTGCTGTTTGTCTGAAGAGGTGGGTGTGCCCGCTTTTGGTCGATGGCACTGCCACTTGGTCCCTCATAGTACAATGAAGTGTCTCTGGCGGTGGTGGTGCGCACCCAACGTCAGACACACCATTGTAACATGAGGGGCCCTGGGACGGTACCGCCGGCCACAAGAGAGTTCCCCCCCCCAGCTCAAACTGTGCTCTACCACGTGCAAAATTTTCTCGCACAGCTCCACCAATGTTTAGTCTATGCGCTGACATCATTCAATGCCTGGCACTGACAATACCAATTTGTTGACATCTATGATGCTAGTTAAGGTAGTCTGGGTCAGTGTCCTTTGTCAGAAACTCAGCAGATGAGCCCACCCCTGTACCTAAGTATGCCACACTTTTTTTTTTGTTGTTGTTTTGCAAAACATTAACATCTATTTATTTTTTGTGAGTACTAACTGTGTCAGACACTCCTTGCAATCCTCCTCCGCTGACCACAATGCTGCCTGTGTATCCATGTAACCGATTTAAAACTGCCTTGAGCCTATTTTTTGTTATTTTAGGCCTTCATTAGCCTGTCTGCGGTCCCTACTTGCAATACTCCTCCACTAACCACAATGCTGCCTGTGTATCCATGTAACCTATTTAAAACTGCCATGAGCCTATTTTTAGTTATTTTAGGCCTTCATTAGCCTGTCTGCGGACCCTCCTTGCAATACTCCTCCACTGACCACAATGCTGCCTGTGTATCCATGTAACCGATTTAAAACTGCCTTGAGCCTATTTTTTGTTATTTTAGGCCTTCATTAGCCTGTCTGCGGTCCCTACTTGCAATACTCCTCCACTGACCACAATGCTGCCTGTGTATCCATGTAACCGATTTAAAACTGCCATGAGCCTATTTTTTGTTATTTTAGGCCTTCATTAGCCTGTCTGCGGGCCTTCATTAGCCTGTCTGCGGTCCCTACTTGCAATACTCCTCCACTGACCACAATGCTGCCTGTGTATCCATGTAACCGATTTAAAACTGCCATGAGCCTATTTTTTGTTATTTTAGGCCTTCATTAGCCTGTCTGCGGTCCCTCCTTGCAATACTCCTCCACTGACCACAATGCTGCCTGTGTATCCATGTAACCGATTTAAAACTGCCTTGAGCCTATTTTTTGTTATTTTAGGCCTTTATTAGCCTGTCTGCGGTCCCTACTTGCAATACTCCTCCACTGACCACAATGCTGCCTGTGTATCCATGTAACCGATTTAAAACTGCCATGAGCCTATTTTTTGTTATTTTAGGCCTTCATTAGCCTGTCTGCGGTCCCTCCTTGCAATACTCCTCCACTGACCACAATGCTGCCTGTGTATCCATGTAACCGATTTAAAACTGCCATGAGCCTATTTTTAGTTATTTTAGGCCTTCATTAGCCTGTCTGCGGTCCCTACTTGCAATACTCCTCCACTGACCACAATACTGCCTGTGTATCCATGTAACCTATTTAAAACTGCCATGAGCCTATTTTTAGTTATTTTAGGCCTTCATTAGCCTGTCTGCGGGCCTTCATTAGCCTGTCTGCGGTCCCTCCTTGCAATACTCCTCCACTGACCACAATGCTGCCTGTGTATCCATGTAACCGATTTAAAACTGCCTTGAGCCTATTTTTTGTTATTTTAGGCCTTCATTAGCCTGTCTGCGGTCCCTACTTGCAATACTCCTCCACTGACCACAATGCTGCCTGTGTATCCATGTAACCAATTAAAAACTGTCATGAGCCTATTTTTTGTTATTTTAGGCCTTCATTAGCCTGTCTGCGGGCCTTCATTAGCCTGTCTGCGGTCCCTACTTGCAATACTCCTCCACTGACCACAATGCTGCCTGTGTATCCATGTAACCTATTTAAAACTGCCAGGAGCCTATTTTTAGTTATTTTAGGCCTTCATTAGCCTGTCTGCGGGCCTTCATTAGCCTGTCTGCGGTCCCTACTTGCAATACTCCTCCACTGACCACAATGCTGCCTGTGTATCCATGTAACCTATTTAAAACTGCCATGAGCCTATTTTTAGTTATTTTAGGCCTTCATTAGCCTGTCTGCGGGCCTTCATTAGCCTGTCTGCGGTCCCTACTTGCAATACTCCTCCACTGACCACAATGCTGCCTGTGTATCCATGTAACCGATTTAAAACTGCCATGAGCCTATTTTTTGTTATTTTAGGCCTTCATTAGCCTGTCTGCGGTCCCTACTTGCAATCCTCCTCCGCTGACCACACCAATGCTGCCCGTGTACCCCTGGAACCTATTTAAAAGTTCATAGAGCCTATTTATATATTTTATTTAATATTAATAAAGCCATGATGGACTACGCTGTACCACGCTACAAGCTAACCAGTCGACACTTCTTTTGCGAGAAAAGCCATCCCAACCCTCCACCAGCATGTAAAAGACCGCATTGTCCATGCACTCTGGCAATCTGTGAGTAAAAAGGTGCACCTGACAACAGACGCATGGACCTGTAGGCATGGCCACGGAAGGTTACGTGTCCATTATGGCGCAATGGGTTAATGTGGTGGATGCATGGTCCACAGGGGACAGCCTACTAAGTCTGTCTGCAGTCCCTAATTAAAATTGTCCTCCACTGTCTAAATCTGAGCTTCAACCTTCTGGCTCTCATTAAGTGCTGTTTTTTAAAAAGCTTGGTGGTTACGGCCTACTAACGGTGTCTGCCGCTCCCTGGTGTTGACCTCAACTGAATAAAGCTGAGCTTCAACCTTCTGGCTCTCATTAAGTGCTGTTTTTTAAAAAGCTTGGTGGTTACGGCCTACTAATGGTGTCTGCCGCTCCCTGGTGTTGACCTCAACTGAATAAAGCTGAGCTTCAACCTTCTGGCTCTCATTAAGTGCTGTTTTTTAAAAAGCTTGGTGGTTACGGCCTACTAACGGTGTCTGCCGCTCCCTGGTGTTGACCTCAACTGAATAAAGCTGAGCTTCAACCTTCTGGCTCTCATTAAGTGCTGTTTTTTAAAAAGCTTGGTGGTTACGGCCTACTAATGGTGTCTGCCGCTCCCTGGTGTTGACCTCAACTGAATAAAGCTGAGCTTCAACCTTCTGGCTCTCATTAAGTGCTGTTTTTTAAAAAGCTTGGTGGTTACGGCCTACTAACGGTGTCTGCCGCTCCCTGGTGTTGACCTCAACTGAATAAAGCTGAGCTTCAACCTTCTGGCTCTCATTGAGTGCTGTTTTTTAAAAAGCTTGGTGGTGACGGCCTACTAACGGTGTCTGCCGCTCCCTGGTGTTGACCTCAACTGAATAAAGCTGAGCTTCAACCTTCTGGCTCTCATTAAGTGCTGTTTTTTAAAAAGCTTGGTGGTTACGGCCTACTAACGGGGTCTGCCGCTCCCTGGTGTTGTCCTCCACTGTATAAAGCTGAGCTTCAGTCTTTAGGCTTTTGGCCTATAGTAGCAGATATTAAACTGCATTTGGCCTACTAGTGTGGTTGGGCCCTTAAAACAGTGTCTGCTGCTCCTGGGTTTGCTCCTCCACTGAACAAAGCAATGCTGCCTGTTTAGTCCTGTTACCAATTTTGAACTGCATTTAGCCTACTTTATTCTTTGGCCCTATATCTGTGTTTCCTCCTCATCCTGCCCATTGCCCAGCCACTGCTAGATGAGTCTGCTGGTACATTGACCTAGACCACTACATTCCCCTTGCACTCTACACAGCCAGAATCTGACCCTGCTGAAAGTAAGGTTCCCCTTCCCGCATGTTATACCACCTTACACAGGGACAAAGAGGAAGGTGCAGATGAAAGTGCAGGTTCCTTCATCAGGTGGGGGGGCATACTCGTTGGCGACGTCACTGGCACAGGGCCCCTCAGAGTACGCAAAAGTGTCGCTGCTGGTGGGAGGCGCCCCCGCCGTGCAAACACACCGCTGTACTTTGAGGGGCCCTGTGCCAGTGCCAATGCCAACGAGTGGGCCCCCCCTGCTTGCTTAGGATCACAGCACTTGCAAACTTGACATACTTACCTCTCACTGCTCCACCGCCGTGACGTAGTCCACGTTTCCTGGGCCCACTAAAACCTTGAACCAGCCCTACCCCCCACAACTTTTGCCAAATGCCCCCCAATTTCCAATGCCCAACTATTATTATAAAGTTAATTAAGATTGACAAGCTTCAGAAACAAGAATGGATGTTTTTGGCATTAAAATGGGCACTGTAGGTGTTTTCCTGGCCTCCACTCACTGCCGACTATGCTTCCCCATTGACTTGCATTGGGTTTCGTGTTTCGGTCGATCCCCGACTTTTCACGATAATCGGCCGACTGCACTCGACTCGACTCTGGACAAAGTTGGGTTTCGCAAAACCCGACTCGATCTTAAAAAAATGAAAGTCGCTCAACCCTAGTCCTGAGGCCACTTCAAAGGAGGGAGTAATGTCAGGACTCTGAACATTTTTTTACCTTTTATGTATTACTGCCCTTTTCCAAGATGGCGTCTTTGGTCTTATGTGCTCTATGTCTTCCTGCTATAAAACTCCACCCCAGCCTTCAGTCTGTGCTAGAGTATTCTGCCTTGCATCCAGCTCCTGACTCTGATTACTCCCTGGCTGTATACCTGCTCCTGTGAACCTGTGTGGTGATCCTGCTACTCTGCTTTGAGTTCCTGCTGCATACACCAGTTTCCAGTAATCCTCCTTCATCTGCTGTTCGTGTTTACTTCCATCTGCATTTGCTGGACATGTAAGCTGTTGCTGCTCTGCAAAAACCTGAGACTATTACCCAGGCCTCCCTGGTTGAGCTAAGATATTATTTGAACTGCCTTATAAGCATATCTTTCTGTGTTTTGGACTAAGCAAGGACTTATTCATGTCAAGTATCCTCAAGAATAATTGTGCTGCATAGACTTTCTGCGTGATTGCATTTTGCTCTGAAGTTCCCTATAGACTGTTAAGCTGCGTTTAATATTTACACCAAGTGTTGTGGACTTGAGTTTCTCTCTGCACCTGTTTGAATCAGCGTGTGATAATATAGACTTTACCACTTATAAAACTGTGTCCTGTAGTTGTCTTGTTCCATGCAAAGAGTCTCCTGAGTTATCCCCTATAATTATTACAACATATATATATACTCGGTGCATTCCGCCAACCCTAATACGCTGTGGGTTACTTTTATTTTTTGTTAATAAATGAGTAAACTAGGATTATTTATAGGGGAATGCTTTTTACAATTAGTAAAATACTTTTCTCTGTGTGTGTATATGTTTATTTCTTTTGACTACAGGGCTATTCATATGGGTGTCTGACAAACAACTCTCCATTACTATTCCCTGGGTTTTATGTCAACAAAGAAACCATCATCCTAATGGCCAATGCACCAGGGCAACCGGGAATAGTCGAGGCTAAGCGCTAAAATTGGGGCATCTAATGGATGCTTCATTTCTGGGGTGGCTAAGGGATCATCTTATTAGGCTTGGAAGAGGCCAATATCTATGCCATCTCAGGCTATTAACATCATCCCACAGCTGTCTGCTTAGCCTTTGCTGGTTATTAAATATAGGGGGACCCCACATCATTTTGTTTTAGGGTCCCCCTCTTTAATAACCAGCAAAGGCTAAGCAGGCATCTGTGAGCTGATATTAAAAGTCTGGGAAGGTTCGTGGATATTGGCCTCTTTTTCAGACTAAAAAGACCAGCTGTCTGCTTTCCCTTAGCTGGTAACTAAAAATAAGGGGGACCCTGCGCCATTTTTTTCAGTTATTTATTTATTCTAAATACAAGTACAGAAAAATACACTTGGAAAGCACTGATTACATATCTCACTGACTATCATCTATCTATAACAGCCCCCCGAGGAAGCTCCGAACGCGAAACGCACGTCGGGGCTATCTGTCTGGCACCTTAAGCACGAGACCACACACATGGGTAAGCATAACATGCGTCATGACTGCTAGCTAGCTTTGCACCTTATGAGCATCTATATATATATATGAGGCATCATGATTATTCGCTAATCCTGCCCCCTGCACAGTAGCTCCAACCCCCACCACATCACCACACATAATCCTGCCCCCACCCCATTGCCACACACAATCTCACCCTCACCACATTACCACACACAATCCGCACCACATCACCACACACAATCCCGCCCCCCCACCACATCACCACACATAATATTGCCCCTTCAACACGTCTACACACATAATCCCACCCCCCAAACATCACACAATCCCACCCCCCAACACATCACCACACATAATCCCGCCCCCACATCATTACCACACAAAATCCCACCCCCCCACCACACCACCACACATAATCCTACCACCCCATCACATTATTACACATAATCCCGCCCCCACTACATTACCACAGATAATCCCTCCCCCATCACATTACCACACATAATCTTGCCCCCCACCACATTACCACACATAATCCCGCCCCCACCCCATTTCCACACATAATCCCGCCCCCCACCACATTACTACAGATAATCCCGCCCCCCCACCACATTACCACACAAAATCCCGCCCCCCACCACATTACCACAGATAATCCCGCCCCCCACTACTTTACCACCCATAATACCACCCCCACCACATCACCACACATAATCCAGGCCCCCCACCACATTACCACACATAATCGCGCCCCCCACCACATTACCACACATAATCCCGCCCCCCCACCACATCACCACACATAATCCTGCCCCCACCCCATTGCCACACACAATCCCACCCTCACCACATTACCACACACAATCCGCACCACATCACCACACACAATCCAGCCCCCCACCACATCACCACACATAATATTGCCCCTTCAACACATCTACACACATAATCCCACCCCCCAAACATCACCACACAATCCCACCCCCCAACACATCACCACACATAATCCCGCCCCCACACCATTACCACACAAAATCCCACCCCCCAACACACCACCACACATAATCCCACCACCCCATCACATTACTACACATAATCCCGCCCCCACTACATTACCACAGATAATCCCTCCCCCATCACATTACCACACATAATCTTGCCCCCCACCACATTACCACACATAATCCCGCCCCCACCCCATTTCCACACATAATCCCGCCCCCCACCACATTACTACAGATAATCCCGCCCCCCCACCACATTACCACACATAATCCCGCCCCCCACCACATTACCACAGATAATCCCGCCCCCCACTACTTTACCACCCATAATACCACCCCCACCACATCACCACACATAATCCAGGCCCCCCACCACATTACCACACATAATCGCGCCCCCCACCACATTACCACACATAATCCCGCCCCCCCACCACATCACCACACATAATCCCGCCCGCCCACCACATCACCACACATAATCCCGCCCCTCACCACATCACCACACATAATCCCGTGCCCCCAACATATCACCACACATAATCCCGCCCCCCCACCACATCACCACACATAATCCCGCCCCTTACCACATCACCACACATAATCCCACCCCCACAACACATCACCACACATAATCCCGCCCCCCACCCCATTACCACATAACCCCACCCCCCACCACATTACCTCACATAATCCTGGCCCCCTACCACATTACCACACATAATTCCACCCCCACAACATTACCACACATAATCCTGCCCACCACTACATTACCACACATAATCCTGCCGCCCTACCACATTAGTACAGATAATCCCTCCCACCCACCACTTCACCACACATAATCCCGCCCCCCACATTACCACACATAATCCGGCCCCCCACCACATCACCACACATAATCCCGCCCCCCACCACAATACTACACATAATCCCGCCCCCCCACCCCATCATCAGACATAATCCCGCCCCCCAACACATTACCACAGATAATCCTGCCCCCCCACTACTTTACCACACATAATACCACCCCCACCACATCACCACACATAATCCAGGCCCCCCACCACATTACCACACATAATCGCGCCCCCACCACATTACCACACATAATCCTGCCCCCCCACCACATCACCACACATAATCCCGCCCGCCCACCACATCACCACACATAATCCCGCCCCTCACCACATCACCACACATAATCCCGTGCCCCCAACGTATCACCACACATAATCCCGCCCCCCACCACATCACCACACATAATCCCGCCCCTTACCACATCACCACAAATAATCCCACCCCCACAACACATCACCACGCATAATCCCGCCCCCACCCCATTACCACATAACCCCACCCCCCACCACATTACCTCACATAATCCTGGCCCCCTACCACATTACCACACATAATTCCGCCCCCACCACATTACCACACATAATCCTGCCCACCACCACATTACCACACATAATCCTGCCGCCCTACCACATTAGTACAGATAATAATTACCACAGATAATCCCGCCCCCCACCACATTACCACAGATAATCCCGCCCCCACCACATTACCACACATAAACCCACCCCCCACCACTTCACCACACATAATCCAGGCCCCCCACCACATTACCACACATAATCCCGCCTCCCCACCACATTACCACACATAATCCCGCCCCCCCCACCACATTACCACACATAAACCCGCTCCCCACCACTTCACCACACATAATCCAGGCCCCCCACCACATTACCACACATAATCCCGCCTCCCCACCACATTACCACACATAATCCCGCCCCCCCACCACATCACCACACATAATCTCGCCCCCCCAAATTACTACACATAACGCCCCCCCACCCCATCATGAGACATAATCCCGCCCCCCACCCCATCATCACACATTATCCTGCCCCCCACCACATCACCACACATAATCCCGCCCGCCCACCAGATCACCACACATAATCCCGCCCGCCCACCACATCACCACACATAATCCCGCCCCTCACCACATCACCACACATAATCCCGTGCCCCCAACACATCACCACACATAATCCCGCCCCCCCACCACATCACCACACATAATCCCGCCCCATACCACATCACCACACATAATCCCGCCCCCACAACACATCAACACACATAATCACGCACCCCACCCCATTACCACATAACCCCACCCCCCACCACATTACCTCACATAATCCCGGCCCCTACCACATTACCACACATAATTCTGCCCCCACCACATTACCACACATAATCCCACCCCCCACCACATTACCACAGATAATCCCACCCCCACCACATTACCACACATAAACCCGCCCCCCACCACTTCACCACACATAATCCAGGCCCGCCACCACATTACCACACATAATCCTGCCCCCCCACCACATCACCACACATAATCCCGCCCCCCACCACATTACTACACATAATCCCACCCCCCACCCCATCATCAGACATAATCCCGCTCCCACCCCATCATCACACATAATCATGCCCCCCACCCCATCATCACACATAATCCCGCCCCCGCCATATCACCACACATAATCCCGCCCCCACCACATCACCACACATAATCCCGCCCCCCACCACATTAGCACACATAATCCTGCCCCTCCACCACATCACCACACATAATCCCGCCCCCCACCACATCACTACACATAGTCCCACCCCCCATCACATCACCACACATAATCCCGCCCGCCCACCACATCACCACACATAATCCCGCTCCCCACCACATTACTACACATAATCCCACCCCCCCACCCCATCATCACAAATAATCCCGCCCCCCACCACATCACCACACATAATCCCACCCCCATTACATCACCACACATAATCCCGCCCCCCACCACATTACCACACATAATCCTGCCCCCCACCACATCACCACACATAATTCCGCCCCCACCACATCACCACACATAATCCCGCCCCCATCACATCACCACACATAATCCCACCACCACCACATCACCACACATAATCCCACCCCCCAACACATCACCACACATAATCCCACCCCCACCCCATTACCACACATAATCACGCCCCCCCATCACACTACCACACATAATCTCGCCCTCCACCACATTACCACACATAATACCGCCCCCCACCACATTACCACACATAATCCCGCCCCCAGGGCCGGACTGGGACTAAAATTCAGCCCTGGCATTTGAAGTCACACAGGCCCACTTGTCAGATGGTGACTGTATAATATCTTTGTACACTTGTAGGCTACAAGAAGTGAGGGGAGCGTAACACGACTATATAACATATAATTACAGCTGTATCCAGCATTACAGATCAGCCCCCATAGAATGTAATACAGCACAGCCCCCATAGAATGTAATACAGCCAGCCCCCATAGACTATAATACAGCACAGCTCCATAGAATGTAATGCTGCACAGCCCCCATAGAATGTAATGCAGCACAGCCCCCATAGAATGTAATGCAGCACAGCCCCCATAGAATGTAATGCAGCCAGCCACCATAGGATGTAATGCAGCCAGCCACCATACAATATAATGCAGCACAGCCCCATAGAATGTAATGCAGCACAGCCCCCATACAATATAATGCAGCCAGCCCCATAGAATGTAATGCAGCACAGCCCCATAGAATGTAATGCAGCACAGCCCCCATACAATATAATGCAGAACAGGCCCATAGAATGGAATGCAGCACAGGCCCATAGAATATAATGCAGCACAGGCCCATAGAATATAATGCAGCACAGGCCCATAGAATATAATGCAGCACAGGCCCATAGAATATAATGCAGCACAGGCCCATAGAATGGAATGCAGCACAGCCCCATAAAATATAATGCAGCACAGCCCCATAGAATATAATGCAGCACAGGCCCATAGAATATAATGCAGCACAGGCCCATAGAATGGAATGCAGCACAGCCCCATAAAATATAATGCAGCACAGGCCCATAGAATATAATGCAGCACAGGCCCATAGAATGGAATGCAGCACAGGCCCAAAGAATGGAATGCAGCACAGGCCCATAGAATACAATGCAGCACAGGCCCATAGAATACAATGCAGCACAGGCCCATAGAATATAATGCAGCACAGGCCCATAGAATGGAATGCAGCACAGCCCCATAGAATATAATGCAGCACAGCCCCATAGAATATAATGCAGCACAGCCCCATAGAATATAATGCAGCACAGGCCCATAGAATATAATGCAGCACAGGCCCATAGAATGGAATGCAGCACAGCCCCATAGAATATAATGCAGCACAGGCCCATAGAATATAATGCAGCACAGGCCCATAGAATATAATGCAGCACAGGCCCATAGAATACAATGCAGCAGAGGCCCATAGAATATAATGCAGCAGAGGCCCATAGAATGGAATGCAGCACAACCCCATAGAATATAATGCAGCACAGCCCCATAGAATATAATGCAGCACAGGCCCATAGAATATAATGCAGCACAGGCCCATAGAATATAATGCAGCACAGGCCCATAGAATATAATGCAGCACAGGCCCATAGAATGGAATGCAGCACAGCCCCATAGAATATAATGCAGCACAGGCCCATAGAATGGAATGCAGCACAGCCCCATAGAATATAATGCAGCACAGCCCCATAGAATATAATGCAGCACAGGCCCATAGAATATAATGCAGCACAGGCCCATAGAATATAATGCAGCACAGGCCCATAGAATATAATGCAGCACAGGCCCATAGAATGGAATGCAGCACAGCCCCATAGAATATAATGCAGCAGAGGCCCATAGAATGGAATGCAGCCAGCCCCATAGAATATAATGCAGCAGAGGCCCATAGAATGGAATGCAGCCAGCCCCATAGAATATAATGCAGCAGAGGCCCATAGAATGGAATGCAGCCAGCCCCATAGAATATAATGCAGCAGAGGCCCATAGAATGGAATGCAGCACAGCCCCATAGAATATAATACAGCACAGGCCCATAGAATATAATGCAGCACAGGCCCATAGAATGGAATGCAGCAAAGCCCCATAGAATATAATGCAGCACAGGCCCATAGAATGGAATGCAGCACAGCCCCATAGAATATAATGCAGCAGAGGCCCATAGAATGGAATGCAGCCAGCCCCATAGAATATAATGCAGCAGAGGCCCATAGAATGGAATGCAGCCAGCCCCATAGAATATAATGCAGCAGAGGCCCATAGAATGGAATGCAGCCAGCCCCATAGAATATAATGCAGCAGAGGCCCATAGAATGGAATGCAGCACAGCCCCATAGAATATAATACAGCACAGGCCCATAGAATACAATGCAGCACAGGCCCATAGAATGGAATGCAGCACAGCCCCATAGAATATAATGCAGCACAGGCCCATAGAATGGAATGCAGCACAGCCCCATAGAATATAATGCAGCACAGGCCCATAGAATATAATGCAGCACAGGCCCATAGAATATAATGCCGCACAGGCCCATAGAATGGAATGCAGCACAGCCCCATAGAATATAATGCAGCAGAGGCCCATAGAATGGAATGCAGCCAGCCCCATAGAATATAATGCAGCAGAGGCCCATAGAATGGAATGCAGCCAGCACCATAGAATATAATGCAGCAGAGGCCCATAGAATGGAATACAGCCAGCCCCATAGAATATAATGCAGCAGAGGCCCATAGAATGGAATGCAGCACAGCCCCCCCCCAATAGCTCCACAATCCAGTCATCACTCATTGATAAAAAAAAAACAAAAAAAACCACTCTAGTCTCCTTTCCTCCTGCCCCGCGCTGCTCTGGCTCTGGTCTCAGCAGTCGCATTCTGCCCGCCCGGTCACACAGCAGGTGCGCGATGATATGACGTCATCGCGCACCCGCAGTGTCAGCGGCAGGTAGAGCGGGGAATGATGGGAGAGGAAGCGTCAGCAGACACTCTCTCCTCCATTATTGCATTCAACTGTACCGGCGTCTATGACGCCGGTATAGTTGAATGCGGGGCCGGGAGTGCGCCGACAGCAGGGAGAGTGTGCTGACAGCGGCACACTCGAGCGGCCCACTACTGCCACCGGCCCTTCTGGCATTTGCCAGAACTGCCCGATGGCCAGTCCGGCCCTGCCCGCCCCCCACCACATTACTACAGATAATCCCGATCCCACCACATTACCACACATAATACTGCCCCCCACCACATTACCACACATAATCCAGCCCCCCAGCCCATTACCACATAACCCCGCCCCCCACCACATTACCTCAGATAATCCCGGCCCCCCCACCACATTACCACACATAATCATGCCCCCCCACCACATTACCTCAGATAATCCCGCCAACCCACCACATTACCACACATAATCCCGCACCCTACCACATTACCACACATAATCCCGCACCCCCCACTACATCACCACACATAATCCCGCCCCCCACCCCATTACCATACACAATCCTGCCCCCCCACCACAGTACCACAGATAATCCCGCCCCCCACCACATTACCACACATAATCCTGCCCCACCACATTACTACACATAATCCCGCCCCCCCACCACATTACCACACATAATTCCGCCCCCACCACATTACTACACATAATCCTGCCCCCATCATATTACCACACATAATCCCGTCCCCACCACATCACCACACATAATCCTGCCCCCCCACCACATCACTACACATAATCCCGCCCCCCACCACATCACCACACATAATCCTGCCCCCACCGGCAAGTACACAGCAGTGGCCCATTAGCAGCGGCACATCCTTAGGGTACGTGTCCATGGTCAGGAAACGCTGCGTGGTTGACGCTGCGTGGGGCCGCAGCGTCATACACGCAGCGTCCAGATGTTCCAGCATAGTGGAGGGGATTTTTTGAAATCCCGTGTCCACTATGCGTGGAAACACGCACGCGGCGGCCCTGCGACTCCGGACATGCTGCACGTCTTTTCAGATCGCAGCATGTCCGTGTTCCTTGCGGCGATGCTGCATCGCCGCAAGGAATAACACAGGGCCCTATGCGAGGGGTGCGATGATCCTGGATGTGTACAATGAACACATCCGGCATCATCGCGTCCCAGAAGGGGGCGGGGCTTAGCGCGGAGCGGGTTTGCCGCTCCGACGATACCGCCGGCCATCCTGATCATGGACACATACCCTCATTGTGTTTACCTCTGGCTGATTTTAAAAGGGAGTAGAGGTTACAAGAGTTTGAAAAGATAAAGTCGGAGTAATGATGGGATAGTTGTGGTCAAATGCTGACTAGATTCTCATCCACTTCTCTCAGTGAGCTACTCAGAGAGTTGTCTCAGACTCTAGTCTGCTCGTGAGCATCGCAAGTATGCAAACTCATACTTGCAATCACTACGCTGGCAATTCCAGGGAATCGTGACCATGTGTACAGTGCTCTATCATGATTCAGTAACGTGCCATCACACAGTCACTGCAGAAAATCATCTAGAGCCCAGGAAACAGTGTTGGAAAAAATAAGTGTGTGGCTTGGAAATTGCATTTTGTCCTCATAGAATTGATTCATATACAGGTCCTTCTCAAAAAATTAGCATATAGTGTTAAATGTCATTATTTACCATAATGTAATGAATACAATTAAACTTTCATATATTATAGATTCATTATCCACCTACTGAAATTTGTCAGGTCTTTTATTGTTTTAATACTGATGATTTTGGCCTACAACTCCTGATAACCCAAAAAACCTGTCTCAATAAATTAGCATATTTCACCCATCCAATCAAATAAAAGTGTTTTTTAATAACAAACAAAAAAACCATCAAATAATAATGTTCAGTTATGCACTCAATACTTGGTCGGGAATCCTTTGGCAGAAATGACTGCTTCAATGCGGCGTGGCATGGAGGCAATCAACCTGTGACACTGCTGAGATGTTATGGAGGCCCAGGATGCTTCAATAGCGGCCTTAAGCTCATCCAGAGTGTTGGGTCTTGCGTCTCTCAACTTTCTCTTCACAATATCCCACAGATTCTCTATGGGGTTCAGGTCAGGAGAGTTGGCAGGCCAATTGAGCACAGTAATACCATGGTCAGTAAACCATTTACCAGTGGTTTTGGCACTGTGAGCAGGTGCCAGGAAGCATGAAGTGCTCCAAAATCTCCTGATAGCTAGCTGCATTGACCCTGCCCTTGATGAAACACAGTGGACCAACACCAGCAGCTGACATGGCACCCCACACCATCACTGACTGTAGGTACTTGACACTGGACTTCAGGCATTTTGGCATTTCCTTCTCCCCAGTCTTCCTCCAGACTCTGGCACCTTGATTTCCGAATGACATGCAAAATTTGCTTTCATCAGAAAAAAGTACTTGGGACCACTTAGCAACAGTCCAGTGCTGCTTCTCTGTAGCCCAGGTCAGGCGCTTCTGCCGCTGTTTATGGTTCAAAAGTGGCTTTACCTGGGGAATGCGGCACCTGTAGCCCATTTCCTGCACACGCCTGTGCACGGTGGCTCTGGATGTTTCCACACCAGACTCAGTCCACTGCTTCCTCAGGTTCCCCAAGGTCTGGAATCGGTCCTTCTCCACAATCTTCCTCAGGGTCCGGTCACCTCTTCTCGTTGTACAGCGTTTTCTGCCACATTGTTTCCTTCCAACAGACTTACCATTGAGGTGCCTTGATACAGCACTCTGGGAACAGCCTATTTGTTGAGAAATTTCTTTCTGGGTCTTACCCTCTTGCTTGAGGGTGTCAATGATGGCCTTCTTGACATCTGTCAGGTCGCTAGTCTTACCCATGATGGGGGTTTTGAGTAATGAACCAGGCAGGGAGATTTTAAAAGCCTCAGGTATCTTTTGCATGTGTTTAGAGTTAATTAGTTGATTCAGAAGATTAGGGTAATAGGTCGTTTAGAGAACCTTTTCTTGATATGCTAATTTATTGAGACAGGTTTTTTGGGTTATCAGTAGTGTTGAGCATTCCGATACCGCAAGTATCGGGTATCGGCCGATACTTGCGGTATCGGAATTCCGATACTGGTATTCCGATACTTGCCGCGTATCGGATACCGGAATCGGAAGTTCCAAGATTCAAAATTCAGAAATTCAGCCAATGAGAATGATTCCAAGTGTGGGCACATCCTGTTTAGCATGGAGGGCATGAAACTACTGGCAAGGCTGTGATTGGCTGCTGAAATGATGTCATGATGCAGTTTAAAAGTCGCTGGCGCCATTTTCCGATCACTCTGCTGTGAATTCAGTTAGTGACAGGACGCTGTTTGCTGACTGAGGGACACTTTAGAGATAGCGATTTGCTTCTTTGTGCTTTCCAAAGGCTAATTTAGCAACCGCTGTGTTCACCTACTATTCACCTTGCTTTTGCCTTGTAGCGCTGTTTTCACAGCGATCTGCAAGGTCTGTGTGTGTGTGTGAGTGCAGCCCACTCTCTAGTCTGAGTGCAGCCACATAGGCCATCCATAGCTGGTTGTATTCAGTTCAGGGAGGGTGGTTCATTGCCTCATACTGTTCTTTTTTTTTTTTTTTTTTCAAGTAGTGTAGTCTGCTGCTAATTTATTCAAAAAAATCCTATTAGTGTCTTTCCACCCGTCTCCAGCTAATTTGTGGAAAAACACTACATAGGATAAAGTAGAGGAGGGTTTTTGGGCCTTGCAGCGCCGTTTACGGCTGTCTGCACGGTCTCCGTGTGACTGCAGCTCGCCCTGTAGTCTGTGAGCAGCCGTAGCCTGGTTGTCTGCAGCTCAGGGTTGTTCACTGCGTCATACCGCCAAATCAATTTTAATTTTTTTTCAAGTAGTGTAGTCTGCTGCTAATTAATTTAAAAAAATCCTATTAGTGTCTTTCCACCCGTCTCCAGCTAATTTGTGGAAAAACACTACATAGGATAAAGTAGAGGAGGGTTTTTGGGCCTTGCAGCGCCGTTTACGGCTGTCTGCACGGTCTCCGTGTGACTGCAGCTCGCCCTGTAGTCTGTGAGCAGCCGTAGCCTGGTTGTCTGCAGCTCAGGGTTGTTCACTGCGTCATACCGCCAAATCAATTTTAATTTTTTTTCAAGTAGTGTAGTCTGCTGCTAATTAATTTAAAAAAATCCTATTAGTGTCTTTCCACCCGTCTCCAGCTAATTTGTGGAAAAACACTACATAGGATAAAGTAGAGGAGGGTTTTTGGGCCTTGCAGCGCCGTTTACGGCTGTCTGCACGGTCTCCGTGTGACTGCAGCTCGCCCTGTAGTCTGTGAGCAGCCGTAGCCTGGTTGTCTGCAGCTCAGGGTTGTTCACTGCGTCATACCGCCAAATCAATTTTAATTTTTTTTCAAGTAGTGTAGTCTGCTGCTAATTAATTTAAAAAAATCCTATTAGTGTCTTTCCACCCGTCTCCAGCTAATTTGTGGAAAAACACTACATAGGATAAAGTAGAGGAGGGTTTTTGGGCCTTGCAGCGCCGTTTACGGCTGTCTGCACGGTCTCCGTGTGACTGCAGCTCGCCCTGTAGTCTGTGAGCAGCCGTAGCCTGGTTGTCTGCAGCTCAGGGTTGTTCACTGCGTCATACCGCCAAATCAATTTTAATTTTTTTTCAAGTAGTGTAGTCTGCTGCTAATTAATTTAAAAAAATCCTATTAGTGTCTTTCCACCCGTCTCCAGCTAATTTGTGGAAAAACACTACATAGGATAAAGTAGAGGAGGGTTTTTGGGCCTTGCAGCGCCGTTTACGGCTGTCTGCACGGTCTCTGTGTGACTGCAGCTCTATCTGTTGTCAGTTCAGCCCCCAAAAAAGAAATAAATAATAAAGTTCACCAAACACACCAGTTACACCACTTTACATTTGTGTAGGCCACATTAGCTCATATTAAAGTCTAGTCCACACTTTAGAAAATTAGTGTTTCTTATACCTGTTAGGAGGAGTTGCTCAGGAATAAGCACACAAATCCGTTAGTACTTTTCTGCTTATCTTTATCAGTCAACCAAGATGAAGAAGGCAGTGAGTAAGGCACGTGGGCGTGGGCGCGGAGCAGGGAGGGGACGTGGGGATTCTGTGCCTGCTGCGGGCACCGGTGACTCATCAGCACCCACTTTCACCAGGCAACAGTCGTTCATGCGCAGCTTTGTGTCAGAGCGCCGTACACCGCTGCTGCGTGAAGACCAAATTGAAGCCGTTGTCGGATGGATGGCAGCTAATGCATCAACTTCCATTAGTGCCACATCCTCTCAGACACAGAGCACTGGAGAGCAGCCTTCTGTCTCTTCACCACCTGCCAAATTGCCCAGGCAGACAGAGAGCCCAGGACAGGAGCCGTCTCTACTTCTGTTCTCTGAATCTCTTGGCTTGGAAACAGGGGGCCAGCCAAGCAGCATTGGAGAAATGGAAGAAGAGGCAGGGTGCAGTGATGCCCAACAGCTTTTTCTGTCTTCCTCTGAAGAGGCGGGTGGGCCAGTGGCTCCGGTCACCACATCGCAGGCCGCATCAGCTGATGATGACACTCAGGTGCCACTTACTGGTGCGTGCTCTGCTGCTGAGACTACCCAGGAGGAGCAGTTGGGGGCAGAGGGTAGTGTAGATGATGAGGTCCTCGACCCATCTTGGCGTGAGGGACAGGAAGGTGGTGGGAGCAGCTCTGAGGAAGAGATTCCCCGTACGGCCCAAAGAGGGAGAGGGAGGGGGAAGACTGCGGATCCTGCAGCCTCCGCTTTGGCACCCGTTAGGAGCATGTCTCTTCCAAAAGCCAAAAAGGGCGCTCCCAAGACTTGCAGTGCCTGGTCCTTTTTTGACACAGTTGCAGATGACATTTGCTATGTCAGATGCAACGTGTGTCATCACAAAGTCAAAAGAGGTCGAAATGTCAGCAGCCTCAATACCTCCAACATGTGGAAACATGTGCGCACCAGGCACCCGGCGTTGTTAGAAAAACACACTGAAGAGGTAGGCCAACCAACAGCGGCAGCTACCACCTCTTCAGCTCGTGTTGCCTCTTCCTCTAGCTCACACGCAGCTGGTTCGGCTTCCTCCCAGGATCGCCGTGGAAGAACCTCTGGCCCTGTTGTCCAGAGACCCGCTGTAATTCCACCCGCAGCACCACTTTCCCAGTCATCCACACACTCCCAGCCCAGTCTACAGCCATCGGTAGTACAGGCATGGGAGAAAAGGCGGCCTTTCTCGTCAAACCACCCACGAGCACAGGCTCTGACTGCAGGCATTGCCAAACTTCTGTCACTGGAAATGCTGTCATTCAGGCTGGTGGAGACTGACAGCTTCCGTGACTTGATGTCATTGGCAGTCCCACAGTACAATGTGCCCAGCCGCTTTTACTTCAGCAGGCAAGCCGTCCCTGCCCTGCACAAGCATGTGGAGGGACACATAAAACACGCGCTACTGAACGCCGTCAGTAGCAAGGTCCACCTCACCACCGATGCGTGGACCAGTCAACATGGACAGGGGCGATACCTTTCCCTCACTGCCCATTGGGTTAATGTCATTGAGCCGGGTACAGACCGTGCGAGTGGCGCAGGACGTGTCCTGCCCACTCCAAGGATTGCAGGAATCCATTCTGTACGCATTGACTCCTCCTCTTACACCAGTTCCTCAGAATCATCGCTGCAGGAGCCGTCACAGTCCACCTCCACATGGACCCGTGATGAACGTGTACCTGTTACGACCGACATGAGCACAGCCGTGGCCAAACGTCAACAGGCCGTGTTGAAATTAATTTTTTTGGGGAATCGTAGCCACACAGCGCAGGAGCTCTGGAATGCCATCAAGCAGGAGAGCGATGTGTGGTTTGTGCCAGCGAATCTCCAGCCAGGCATGGTAGTGTGTGATAATGGCCGAAATCTGGTGGCAGCTCTGGGCCTCGGCAACCTCACTCACATCCCATGTCTGGCACATGTGCTCAATTTGGTCGTGCAGAGCTTTTTGAGGGACTATCCGGATCTTGATGCACTGCTGCACAAGGTCCGCCTAGAGTGTGCTCACTTGCGGCGTTCCAGCACGGCAAAAGCGCGCATTGCGGCTCTGCAGCGCCGACACCGCCTGCCGGAACATCGCATCATATGTGACCTACCTACCAGGTGGAATTCCACGTTACATATGTTGGAGCGGTTGTGTGAGCAGCAGCAAGCTGTAATGGAGTACCAGCTGCTTCAGGCGCAAAGAAGTCGCACTCAGCGCCGTACAGACTTCACAACCACAGAGTGGGCCACTATGAATGACGTCTGCCAGGTTTTGTGTCCCTTTGATTATTCCACGCGGATGGCGAGTGCAGATGATGCACTAGTCAGCATGACTGTCCCCCTTATCTGCCTGCTTGAAAAATCACTGCAAGCGCTAAGGGATGATGTTGTGGAAGAGGTGGAGGATGAGGATTCACCATTTCCATCATCTTCTGGACAGTCAGCGCCACGTGGTTCCTCACAAACGCTTAGGCAGGGGACAGTTTGTGAGGAGGATGAGGAGGAGTCAATGGAGGAGGAAGACGTCCGTCCAGAGGAGGGAGTTACCGAATTGTCCAGTACTCAGTGTGTACAGCGAGGGTGGGGTGATGACGGGCGGGCAGAGATCACGCCTCCAGCAGGGGACAGCGTTTCTTGGGCAGTTGGCAGTCTGCAGCACATGGTGGATTACATGCTGCAGTGCCTGAGAAACGACCGCCGCATCGCCCACATTCTCAACATGTCTGATTATTGGGTGTTCACCCTCCTCGATCCTCGCTACCGGGACAACGTAGAAAGCCTCATCACACCGTTGAACCGTGAGCGAAAAATGCGGGAGTACCAAGACACACTGGTCAATTCCATCATCTTCTCCATTCCAACTGAGAGAAGTGCTGCTAGTGCATTCCAAAGCAGCTCAGTGCGTCCAGGCAGTGGTGGAGGCTCTGCACAAAGAGGGAGCAGAAGCAGTGCCTCTGCCCAAGGCAAGACCAGTATGGCCCAACTGTGGCACAGTTTTCTGTGCCCCCCACAAAAGTCTACACCATCACAGACGGCTCCAGTCAGCAGGAGGCAACGGTTCCGTCAGATGGTGACAGACTACATGTCTTGCCCTCTTGCTGTACTCCCAGACGGCTCTTCCCCTTTCAAGTTTTGGGTCTCAAAGCTGGATACATGGCCAGAGCTAAGCCAGTATGCATTGGAGGTGCTGTCTTGCCCTGCGGCCAGTGTATTATCGGAACGTGTCTTTAGTGCTGCAGGTGGTGTACTAACTGACCGTCGCATGCGACTATCCTCCGATAACGTTGACCGGCTTACTTTCCTGAAAATGAACAAGGCCTGGATCTCGCAGGAATTTGCCACTCCTCCTCCTGATTAAATAATTAGGTCACTGTATACGTTATCCAGGTCTCCTGTTGTGTTCATCTTTCTACCACCTGAACTTAAATTCCTGTGCTCCAACACCGCCAGTTGAGGCTCAGAAGTGCCGTCTGCACAGTCAAAACATACGACCCAGTGTTATTGGGTTTCAGTAACGTCAGCTGATCCCCAGCTGTGTAGCCGGCAATGTGTCATGCGACCGCCACGCTGACACAACAACTGAAATGTAAGGGAATCTGTCCCCCCCCCCCAAGGCGTTTGTTACTGAAAGAGCCACCTTGTGCAGCAGTAATGCTGCACAAGGAAAAGGTAGCTATTTTTGTTTAGCTCCTTGCACACGCAGAACTAAACACTTATAAAATGTGTCCCCTGCAACCGTAAAACCGTCCCGGAGGTGGGACTTTCCTTCGTAATGTGACGCAGCACAGCCGTCATTCCTACCCCCCCGGCGCCGCGCACCGGCTCCTCAGCGTTGTTTTATTCCGTCCCGGAGCCTGCGCTGTTATGTTATCCCGTGGCCAGGCACACTTAGCGCTGCCCGTCTTCTGGCATCATTTGGTGTCAGGATGGCTGCGCCTGTGCGGCCGCGCTGGCAGAGAGCCCGCCTCGCAGTGTCTTCTGATTTAATCCCACTGGGGGCCTGGGATCCATGGACATGCGCAGTGCATATCTGAACCTCCACCTCTCACTCATTTCCCTATGGCTTCTTCAGACTGTTCGGTGTCAGCTGGTCCCTAATAGCATGCCACGGCCGTGACACCGCACAGTCTTAAGAAGCCGTAGGGAGGGGAGTGAGAGGCGAGGATATGCACTGCGCATGGCCATGGATCCCAGGCCCCCAGTGGGATTAAATCAGAAGACACTGCGAGGCGGGCTCTCTGCCAGCGCGGCCGCACAGGCGCAGCCAGCCTGACACCAAATGATGTCAGAAGATGGGCAGCGCTAAGTGTGCCTGGCCACGGGATAACATAACAGCGCAGGCTCCGGGACGGAATAAAACAACGCTGAGGAGCCGGTGCGCGGCGCCGGGGGGGGTAGGAATGACGGCTGTGCTGCGTCACATTACAAAGGAAAGTCCCACCTCCGGGACGGTTTTACGGTTGCAGGGGACACATTTTATAAGTGTTTAGTTCTGCGTGTGCAAGGAGCATGATGAAAAGAGCCACCTTTTCCTTTTGCATCTTTTGTGCTGCACAAGCTGGCTCTTTCAGCTACAAACGCCTTGGGGGGGGTTAAAGGTTCCCTTTCGACTTTCTCAGGCTTCGGCCTACATTGTGTTCCTCTGCTTTTCCACCTGTCCCTGGGCTCCAACACCGCCAGTTGCCGTCCAGAAGTGCTGTACGCACAGTCAACAGTCCCTCCTCTGTTATTGGGGTTCAGTAACGTCAGCTGTTCCCCTGCTGTGTGTGTGGCAATCCCTCCTACCTCCTCCAACCTCCTCCTCCTCCTCCACCTGTCCCTGGGCTCCAACACCGCCAGTTGCCGTCCAGAAGTGCTGTACGCACAGTCAACAGTCCCTCCTCTGTTATTGGGGTTCAGTAACGTCAGCTGTTCCCCTGCTGTGTGTGTGGCAATCCCTCCTACCTCCTCCAACCTCCTCCAACCTCCTCCTCCTCCTCCACCTGTCCCTGGGCTCCAACACCGCCAGTTGCCGTCCAGAAGTGCTGTACGCACAGTCAACAGTCCCTCCTCTGTTATTGGGGTTCAGTAACGTCAGCTGTTCCCCTGCTGTGTGTGTGGCAATCCCTCCTACCTCCTCCAACCTCCTCCAACCTCCTCCTCCTCCTCCACCTGTCCCTGGGCTCCAACACCGCCAGTTGCCGTCCAGAAGTGCTGTACGCACAGTCAACAGTCCCTCCTCTGTTATTGGGGTTCAGTAACGTCAGCTGTTCCCCTGCTGTGTGTGTGGCAATCCCTCCTACCTCCTCCAACCTCCTCCAACCTCCTCCTCCTCCTCCACCTGTCCCTGGGCTCCAACACCGCCAGTTGCCGTCCAGAAGTGCTGTACGCACAGTCAACAGTCCCTCCTCTGTTATTGGGGTTCAGTAACGTCAGCTGTTCCCCTGCTGTGTGTGTGGCAATCCCTCCTACCTCCTCCAACCTCCTCCTCCTCCTCCACCTGTCCCTGGGCTCCAACACCGCCAGTTGCCGTCCAGAAGTGCTGTACGCACAGTCAACAGTCCCTCCTCTGTTATTGGGGTTCAGTAACGTCAGCTGTTCCCCTGCTGTGTGTGTGGCAATCCCTCCTACCTCCTCCAACCTCCTCCAACCTCCTCCTCCTCCTCCACCTGTCCCTGGGCTCCAACACCGCCAGTTGCCGTCCAGAAGTGCTGTACGCACAGTCAACAGTCCCTCCTCTGTTATTGGGGTTCAGTAACGTCAGCTGTTCCCCTGCTGTGTGTGTGGCAATCCCTCCTACCTCCTCCAACCTCCTCCTCCTCCTCCACCTGTCCCTGGGCTCCAACACCGCCAGTTGCCGTCCAGAAGTGCTGTACGCACAGTCAACAGTCCCTCCTCTGTTATTGGGGTTCAGTAACGTCAGCTGTTCCCCTGCTGTGTGTGTGGCAATCCCTCCTACCTCCTCCAACCTCCTCCAACCTCCTCCTCCTCCTCCACCTGTCCCTGGGCTCCAACACCGCCAGTTGCCGTCCAGAAGTGCTGTACGCACAGTCAACAGTCCCTCCTCTGTTATTGGGGTTCAGTAACGTCAGCTGTTCCCCTGCTGTGTGTGTGGCAATCCCTCCTACCTCCTCCAACCTCCTCCTCCTCCTCCACCTGTCCCTGGGCTCCAACACCGCCAGTTGCCGTCCAGAAGTGCTGTACGCACAGTCAACAGTCCCTCCTCTGTTATTGGGGTTCAGTAACGTCAGCTGTTCCCCTGCTGTGTGTGTGGCAATCCCTCCTACCTCCTCCAACCTCCTCCTCCTCCTCCACCTGTCCCTGGGCTCCAACACCGCCAGTTGCCGTCCAGAAGTGCTGTACGCACAGTCAACAGTCCCTCCTCTGTTATTGGGGTTCAGTAACGTCAGCTGTTCCCCTGCTGTGTGTGTGGCAATCCCTCCTACCTCCTCCAACCTCCTCCTCCTCCTCCACCTGTCCCTGGGCTCCAACACCGCCAGTTGCCGTCCAGAAGTGCTGTACGCACAGTCAACAGTCCCTCCTCTGTTATTGGGGTTCAGTAACGTCAGCTGTTCCCCTGCTGTGTGTGTGGCAATCCCTCCTACCTCCTCCAACCTCCTCCTCCTCCTCCACCTGTCCCTGGGCTCCAACACCGCCAGTTGCCGTCCAGAAGTGCTGTACGCACAGTCAACAGTCCCTCCTCTGTTATTGGGGTTCAGTAACGTCAGCTGTTCCCCTGCTGTGTGTGTGGCAATCCCTCCTACCTCCTCCAACCTCCTCCAACCTCCTCCTCCTCCTCCACCTGTCCCTGGGCTCCAACACCGCCAGTTGCCGTCCAGAAGTGCTGTACGCACAGTCAACAGTCCCTCCTCTGTTATTGGGGTTCAGTAACGTCAGCTGTTCCCCTGCTGTGTGTGTGGCAATCCCTCCTACCTCCTCCAACCTCCTCCAACCTCCTCCTCCTCCTCCACCTGTCCCTGGGCTCCAACACCGCCAGTTGCCATCCAGAAGTGCTGTACGCACAGTCAACAGTCCCTCCTCTGTTATTGGGGTTCAGTAACGTCAGCTGTTCCCCTGCTGTGTGTGTGGCAATCCCTCCTACCTCCTCCAACCTCCTCCTCCTCCTCCACCTGTCCCTGGGCTCCAACACCGCCAGTTGCCGTCCAGAAGTGCTGTACGCACAGAGCCAAACACCTCGCCAATGTGTTAGTGGGGTTCAGCACCGCCAGCTGTTCCCCTGCTGTGTATACGGCAACGTGTACTGCGACCGCCACGCAGTCACAACAAGTTTACTTTAAGGGAACCTGTCCCCCCCCCCCCCAGGCGTTTGTTACTGAAGGAGCCACCTTGTGCAGCAGTAATGATGCAAAGGGAAAAAGTGCCTCTTTTCGTGGTGCTCCTTGCACATGCGGAACCTAACAGTTATGAAATGTGTCCCCTCACAGCGTAAAACCGTCCGGTAGGTGGAACTTTCCTTTGTCGTGTGACGCAGCACAGCCATCATTTTTACCCCCTTGGCGCCGTGCGCCGCCTCCTCAGCGTTGTTTGAATCTGTCCCGGAGCCTGCGCTGTTAGGTTAGCCCTTGGCCATGCACACATGTTGCGGTGCCCGTCTTCTGACATCATTTGGTGTCAGGCTGGCTGCGCCTGTGCGGGTGCGCTGGCCGAGATCCCGCCTCGCAGTGTCGTCTAATGTAATCCCACCGCGGGCCTGTGATCCGTGCCCGTGCGCAGTGCATATCCTCGCCTCTCACTCCCCTCCCTACGGCTTCTTCAGACTGTGCGATGTCAGCTGGTCCCTAATAGCATGCCACGGCCGTGACACCGCACAGTCTGAAAAAGCCGTAGGGAGGGGAGTGAGAGGCGAGGATATGCACTGCGCACGGGCACGGATCACAGGCCCGCGGTGGGATTACATTAGACGACACTGCGAGGCGGGATCTCGGCCAGCGCACCCGCACAGGCGCAGCCAGCCTGACACCAAATGATGTCAGAAGACGGGCACCGCAACATGTGTGCATGGCCAAGGGCTAACCTAACAGCGCAGGCTCCGGGACAGATTCAAACAACGCTGAGGAGGCGGCGCACGGCGCCAAGGGGGTAAAAATGATGGCTGTGCTGCGTCACACGACAAAGGAAAGTTCCACCTACCGGACGGTTTTACGCTGTGAGGGGACACATTTCATAACTGTTAGGTTCCGCATGTGCAAGGACCATAATTAAAAGAGCTAAGTTTACCTTTTCCAGCATTAGTGCTGTACACAATGGCTCTTTCAGCTACAAACGCCTGGGGGGGGGGGGTTAAAGGTTTCCTTTCAACTTGCTCGAGTGCAGGCTTCGGCCTACACTCCGCTCCCCCTGCTCCTCCTGCTGACCCTGGGCTCTAACACCGCCAGTTGGGGCCCGGTACTGCTAGCTGCACAGAGAAAAACACCAGCCAATGTGTCAGTGGGGTTCAGCACCGCCAGCTGTTCCCCTGCTGTGCAGCCGGCATCGTGTCCTGCAACTGCCACGCAGACACAAGAACTGAAATTGAAGGGAACCTGTCCCCCCTCCCCCAGGCGTTTTTACGTTATCCAGCCACCTTGTACAGCGGTAATGCTGCATGTGTGCAAGGTGGCTCAGAAACGTATTCTCCTCGCACATGTGGAACTGAAAACACGTCTAAAATGTGTCCTCTGTGTGACCATTTAACCGTCCCGGTGGTGTGACTTTCCTTTGTAATGACACGCTGCAACCCCCTTGGTAGCGCTGCCCGTCTTCTGGCATCATGGTTTGGCTGCCTGCGCCTCTGCGGCCGCCCTGACCCACACAACGCCCCTCGTTGTCTTAGTTATTGGGACTGCGAGGGTGTGATTGATGGGCATGATCAGTGCATCAGTTCGCCTGTCCCTCATCTCCTTCCGCCTTCTGCGGACTGTGCGGCTTCATGGCCGTGGCATGCGTTAAGGGACCAGATGACGCCGCACAGTCTGAAGCGGGTGTAAGGACCCGAGTGTGAGAGGCCAACATATGTGCTGCGCCAGGCCCTGAATCCCAGCCCCGCAGTGTTTTTACAATGTTAAGACACTGCGGGGCTGGGATTCATGGTCATCGCGAAACGCACCAGCCAACATTAAATGAGGTCAGAAGATGGGCAGCGCTAACAGCGCTAGGCCAGGGGATAACACGACAGCGCAGACTCCTGTACAGCAAATAACAACGCTCAGGAGGCTGCACCCAGCACCAAGGTGGGATTCTTGACATCTGTGCTGCGTCTCATTACAAAGGGAACTCGCGCCTCCAACACAGTTTGACTGTATAAAGGGCTAAATGTTATACGTGTTCCATTCAGCGTGTGCAAGGAGCCAAATTAAAAGAGCAACCTTTGACTTGTGCAGCACTACTGCTGCATAAGCTGTGGCTCTTCTACTTTCTAACCCCTGAGGGGGGGTTAAAGGTTACCTTTGAAATTGGTTCAAGTAGGCTTCGGCCTACACTCTGCTCCCCCTGCAGAGCCCGGGCTCCAACACCGCTAGTTGCTGTCCGGAAGTGCTGGCTGCACAGAGCCAAACACCTCACCAATGTGTCAGTGGGGTCCAGCACCGCCAGCTGTTCCCCTGCTGTGTAGCCGGCAACGTGTCCTGCGACCGCCACGCAGACACAACAGACCCAAAGCTGCCGCCAGTGCAGGCTTCGGCCTACACTCCCCTCCCCCTGCTCCTGCTCCTCCTCCTCCTGCTGACCCTGGGCTCTAACAAACCGCCAGTTGGGGCCCAGATGTGCTAGCTGCACAGAGAAAAACACCAGCCAATGTGTCAGTGGGGTCCAGCACCGCCAGCTGTTCCCCTGCTGTGCAGCCGGCAACGTGTCCTGCAAAAGCCACGCAGACACAAGAACTGAAATTGAAGGGAACCTGTCCCCCCTCCCCCAGGCGTTTTTACGTTATCCAGCCACCTTGTACAGCGGTAATGCTGCATGTGTGCAAGGTGGCTCAGAAACGTATTCTCCTCGCACATGTGGAACTGAAAACACGTCTGCAATGTGTCCTCTGTGTGACCATTTAACCGTCCCGGTGGTGTGACTTTCCTTTGTAATGACACGCTGCAACCCCCTTGGTAGCGCTGCCCGTCTTCTGGCATCATTGTTTGGCTGGCTGCGCCTCTGCGGCCGCCCTGACCCACACAACGCCCCTCGGTGTCTTATTTATTGGGACTGCGAGGGTGTGATTGATGGGCAGGATCAGTGCATCAGTTCGCCTGTCCCTCCTCTCCTTCCGCCTTCTTCGGACTGTGCGGCTTCATGGCCGTGGCATGCGATAAGGGATCAGATGACGCCGCACAGTCTGAAGCGGGTGTAAGGACCCGAGTGTGAGAGGCCAACATATGTGCTGCGCCAGGCCCTGAATCCCAGCCCCGCAGTGTTTTTACAATGTTAAGACACTGCGGGGCTGGGATTCATGGTCATCGCGAACCGCACCGGCCGACATTAAATGAGGTCAGAAGATGGGCAGCGCTAACAGCGCTAGGCCAGGGGATAACACGACAGCGCAGACTCCTGTACAGCAAATAACAACGCTCAGGAGGCTGCACCCAGCACCAAGGTGGGATTCTTGACATCTGTGCTGCGTCTCATTACAAAGGGAACTCGCGCCTCCAACACAGTTTGACTGTATAAAGGGCTAAATGTTATACGTGTTCCATTCAGCGTGTGCAAGGAGCCAAATTAAAAGAGCAACCTTTGACTTGTGCAGCACTACTGCTGCATAAGCTGTGGCTCTTCTACTTTCTAACCCCTGAGGGGGGGTTAAAGGTTACCTTTGAAATTGGTTCAAGTAGGCTTCGGCCTACACTCTGCTCCCCCTGCAGAGCCCGGGCTCCAACACCGCTAGTTGCTGTCCGGAAGTGCTGGCTGCACAGAGCCAAACACCTCGCCAATGTGTCAGTGGGGTCCAGCACCGCCAGCTGTTCCCCTGCTGTGTAGCCGGCAACGTGTCCTGCGACCGCCACGCAGACACAACAGACCCAAAGCTGCCGCCAGTGCAGGCTTCGGCCTACACTCCCCTCCCCCTGCTCCTGCTCCTCCTCCTCCTGCTGACCCTGGGCTCTAACAAACCGCCAGTTGGGGCCCAGATGTGCTAGCTGCACAGAGAAAAACACCAGCCAATGTGTCAGTGGGGTCCAGCACCGCCAGCTGTTCCCCTGCTGTGCAGCCGGCAACGTGTCCTGCAAAAGCCACGCAGACACAAGAACTGAAATTGAAGGGAACCTGTCCCCCCTCCCCCAGGCGTTTTTACGTTATCCAGCCACCTTGTACAGCGGTAATGCTGCATGTGTGCAAGGTGGCTCAGAAACGTATTCTCCTCGCACATGTGGAACTGAAAACACGTCTGCAATGTGTCCTCTGTGTGACCATTTAACCGTCCCGGTGGTGTGACTTTCCTTTGTAATGACACGCTGCAACCCCCTTGGTAGCGCTGCCCGTCTTCTGGCATCATTGTTTGGCTGGCTGCGCCTCTGCGGCCGCCCTGACCCACACAACGCCCCTCGGTGTCTTATTTATTGGGACTGCGAGGGTGTGATTGATGGGCAGGATCAGTGCATCAGTTCGCCTGTCCCTCCTCTCCTTCCGCCTTCTTCGGACTGTGCGGCTTCATGGCCGTGGCATGCGATAAGGGATCAGATGACGCCGCACAGTCTGAAGCGGGTGTAAGGACCCGAGTGTGAGAGGCCAACATATGTGCTGCGCCAGGCCCTGAATCCCAGCCCCGCAGTGTTTTTACAATGTTAAGACACTGAGGGGCTGGGATTCATGGTCATCGCGAAACGCACCGGCCGACATTAAATGATGTCAGAAGATGGGCAGCGCTAACAGCGCTAGGCCAGGGGATAACACGACAGCGCAGACTCCTGTACAGCAAATAACAACGCTCAGGAGGCTGCACCCAGCACCAAGGTGGGATTCTTGACATCTGTGCTGCGTCTCATTACAAAGGGAACTCGCGCCTCCAACACAGTTTGACTGTATAAAGGGCTAAATGTTATACGTGTTCCATTCAGCGTGTGCAAGGAGCCAAATTAAAAGAGCAACCTTTGACTTGTGCAGCACTACTGCTGCATAAGCTGTGGCTCTTCTACTTTCTAACCCCTGAGGGGGGGTTAAAGGTTACCTTTGAAATTGGTTCAAGTAGGCTTCGGCCTACACTCTGCTCCCCCTGCAGAGCCCGGGCTCCAACACCGCTAGTTGCTGTCCGGAAGTGCTGGCTGCACAGAGCCAAACACCTCGCCAATGTGTCAGTGGGGTCCAGCACCGCCAGCTGTTCCCCTGCTGTGTAGCCGGCAACGTGTCCTGCGACCGCCACGCAGACACAACAGACCCAAAGCTGCCGCCAGTGCAGGCTTCGGCCTACACTCCCCTCCCCCTGCTCCTGCTCCTCCTCCTCCTGCTGACCCTGGGCTCTAACAAACCGCCAGTTGGGGCCCAGATGTGCTAGCTGCACAGAGAAAAACACCAGCCAATGTGTCAGTGGGGTCCAGCACCGCCAGCTGTTCCCCTGCTGTGCAGCCGGCAACGTGTCCTGCAAAAGCCACGCAGACACAAGAACTGAAATTGAAGGGAACCTGTCCCCCCTCCCCCAGGCGTTTTTACGTTATCCAGCCACCTTGTACAGCGGTAATGCTGCATGTGTGCAAGGTGGCTCAGAAACGTATTCTCCTCGCACATGTGGAACTGAAAACACGTCTGCAATGTGTCCTCTGTGTGACCATTTAACCGTCCCGGTGGTGTGACTTTCCTTTGTAATGACACGCTGCAACCCCCTTGGTAGCGCTGCCCGTCTTCTGGCATCATTGTTTGGCTGGCTGCGCCTCTGCGGCCGCCCTGACCCACACAACGCCCCTCGGTGTCTTATTTATTGGGACTGCGAGGGTGTGATTGATGGGCAGGATCAGTGCATCAGTTCGCCTGTCCCTCCTCTCCTTCCGCCTTCTTCGGACTGTGCGGCTTCATGGCCGTGGCATGCGATAAGGGATCAGATGACGCCGCACAGTCTGAAGCGGGTGTAAGGACCCGAGTGTGAGAGGCCAACATATGTGCTGCGCCAGGCCCTGAATCCCAGCCCCGCAGTGTTTTTACAATGTTAAGACACTGCGGGGCTGGGATTCATGGTCATCGCGAACCGCACCGGCCGACATTAAATGATGTCAGAAGATGGGCAGCGCTAACAGCGCTAGGCCAGGGGATAACACGACAGCGCAGACTCCTGTACAGCAAATAACAACGCTCAGGAGGCTGCACCCAGCACCAAGGTGGGATTCTTGACATCTGTGCTGCGTCTCATTACAAAGGGAACTCGCGCCTCCAACACAGTTTGACTGTATAAAGGGCTAAATGTTATACGTGTTCCATTCAGCGTGTGCAAGGAGCCAAATTAAAAGAGCAACCTTTGACTTGTGCAGCACTACTGCTGCATAAGCTGTGGCTCTTCTACTTTCTAACCCCTGAGGGGGGGTTAAAGGTTACCTTTGAAATTGGTTCAAGTAGGCTTCGGCCTACACTCTGCTCCCCCTGCAGAGCCCGGGCTCCAACACCGCTAGTTGCTGTCCGGAAGTGCTGGCTGCACAGAGCCAAACACCTCGCCAATGTGTCAGTGGGGTCCAGCACCGCCAGCTGTTCCCCTGCTGTGTAGCCGGCAACGTGTCCTGCGACCGCCACGCAGACACAACAGACCCAAAGCTGCCGCCAGTGCAGGCTTCGGCCTACACTCCCCTCCCCCTGCTCCTGCTCCTCCTCCTCCTGCTGACCCTGGGCTCTAACAAACCGCCAGTTGGGGCCCAGATGTGCTAGCTGCACAGAGAAAAACACCAGCCAATGTGTCAGTGGGGTCCAGCACCGCCAGCTGTTCCCCTGCTGTGCAGCCGGCAACGTGTCCTGCAAAAGCCACGCAGACACTTGCTCTTGGACCTTCTGCTCCCCATCCTGGTTCCAGTACCGTCAGCTGGTTCCGGGCAGAGCCTTTGGCTTAGGTGCCTCCCTTTGGTATCCGAGTTCCACCAACGTCAGGTGGTCCTTGGTAGTGCTTTCAGGCACGGGTACCTCCTGCTTAGTAACCGGGTTCCAGTAACGTCAGCTGGTCCTCGGTAGTTCCATTGGCTCTTGGACCTTCGGCTACCCATCCGGGTTCCAGCACCGTCAGCTGGTTCTCGGCAGTGTCTTTTGCTCTTGTACCTTCTGCTCCCCATCCTGGTTCCAGTACCGTCAGCTGGTTCCGGGCAGAGCCTTTGGCTTAGGTGCCTCCCTCTGGGTATCTGAGTTCCACCAACGTCAGGTGGTCCTTGGTAGTGCTTTCAGCACAGGTACCTCCTGCTTAGTAACCGGGTTCCAGTAACGTCAGCTGGTCCTCGGTCGTTCCATTGGCTCTTGGACCTTCGGGTAGCCATCCGAGTTCCAGTTCCATCAGCTGGTTCTCGGCATTTTCTCAGCCTTCTTGTACCTTCTGCTACATTTCCAAGTTCAAGAGACTAAACACGATGACCCGGAAGACCACCCCTAAGATGACGACGACACCAGAGACGACAACCACCGTGATGACGACGACCCTGGAGACGATGACCCTGAAGACCACCCCGATGACGACGACCCCGGAGACCACCCCGATGACGACGACCCCGGAGACGACGACCCTGGAGACGACGACGACCTGGAAGACCGAGAAGCAGAAGAACAAGAGGCTGCAGAACAAAGAGCAGAAGGACATTAAGCATAACACAAAATATCAGAGCAAAAAATATTATGTAAATTATAAGCAGAAGAAGACTAAGCAGTGTATGGGGGTGAGTCCGTTCCTCCTCGTGGTGCCCCTGGATAAAGCCTGATGCTGCAGGCCAAACTGAACGCGGACAAATGTAACTGTTTTGTGACAGGCAGAACGGAAGGTGTAATCTTCAAACTTTTATAGATAACAACTACGGGAATGCCTGTCACAAATAAGAATATGATGAAGAAGTAGAATATGATGAAGATAATAGTAAACTAAAAACAATATGAACAATGTAACCCAAAAAATAATAGGTAGAAGATGAAGAAGAAGATGAATAAGGTGAAGAAGTTGATGTCAAAGAAGCTGATGATGAGGATAATTAAGAAGAAAGCGTGGGAGAAGTAAAAAAAAAGGTGAAGGGCGTGGAATCAGTGAAACATCAATATCTGACATTAAAAAAAAAATTAACATAGTCAAATTCTTTCTAACGCCGAACGTCATAAAAAAAAACGCAAAATCCTGCTATTCTATTACATTGGGCTAAACCTCTGTGCCTTTAATATCTCCGCCACGTCCCCCAATACATCCTACATTATTCTTAGTTGTTTTCCTTCATGTAGAATGAACCTACAAGTGTATAAAGGGTTTATTTTAATTCCGATATTTTCGTCCCATTGACTTGCATTGGGATCGGGTATCGGTATCGGATTAGATCCGATACTTTGACGGTATCGGCCGATACTTTCCGATACCGATACTTTCCGATATCGGAAGGTATCGCTCAACACTAGTTATCAGGAGTTGTAGGCCAAAATCATCAGTATTAAAACAATAAAAGACCTGACAAATTTCAGTTGGTGGATAATGAATCTATAATATATGAAAGTTTAATTGTAATCATTACATTATGGTAAATAATGAAATTTAACACTATATGCTAATTTTTTGAGAAGGACCTGTATACTCACCTCCATTGTAAAACAAACAAAACAGTCCACCTTAAGAAACAGTCATCAACTTTTTCTTTAAATCTGTGTAAGGCTATGTGCACAAGTTCAGGATTTTTCACTTTTTTCCCCTATAAAAACACGATAAAGACCCTTAAAAAACGCATACATATGCATCCCATCATTTATAATGCATTCCACAATTTGTGCATACGTTGCGTTTTTTTCCACGAAAAAAGCACATCGCAGTAAAAAACGCAGCATGTTCATGAATTTTCCGCTATATAATGCATTGGGAAAGCTCCGGAATAAAAAACGCAAAAAAAAACGCAAGCGGATTTCCTGCAGAAAAAGTCCAGTTTTGTTTAGGAAAATTCTGCAGAAAATCCTGACGTGTGCACATAGCCTAAATGTTAATTTAGTGCAGTGTCAGTGTGTTAATGGACTCACAGATCGCAGTCTTCTCCAGTATACAGCGTTGCTCCTCTTCTAAGTCACCTGAGGGCTATTCAGACTCTACAGGTCACACTGTGCTCTGTGACCCATAAGTGGCTTTTACAATATAAGTCTATGGAGCATGGGAACAAGGCTCAAAATGAGGATCCATTGACTTACATTGTAAAGAGACTGGCAGGTAATATACAGGAGCTTCTCACAAAATTACAATATCATCAAAAAGTGAATTTATTTAATTTCTTCGATACAAAAAGTGAAACTCCTATATTATATAGAGTCATTACACACAGGAGGATTCTTTTAGGGTGCGTGTCCACGGTCCGGATTGAGCGGAAAACCCGCTCCACCCAAAGCCCCACCCCCTTCTGTACGAGCGGTGATTCCGGATGTGTTCATTGCACACATCCGGAATCACCGCACCTCACACATAGGGCCCTGTGTTTTACCTTGCGGAGACGGATCATTACCGCAAGGTGAACAGACATGGTGTGTTCTAAAAAGACGCGCCGCGTGTCCATAATCGCAGGGCCGCCGGGTGCATGTTCGCACGCATAGTGGAGACGGGATTTCATAACATCCCCTCCACTATGCTGTAACATCTGGACGCTGCGGGTTGAACACTGCGGTTGTACGCAGCTTACAATCTGCAGCTAATCCGGATGTAATCCAGCCCGTGGTATGTGATATATCAGTTACATATCATCTGTATACACATCAAATATAATTTCTCAGAGGGGCCACGTGACAGACCATGACTGTCGTGGAGGCCAAACCAATAAGCTGAAATAATTCTGCTCAGGGCAGAGCAAAGTTCTGCGCATGTGCGGGCAAAGGCCAAAGAGCGCTGACGCATGAGCATTATACAGTAGTACTGTGCTGTGCCCTCAGCAGGGCAGACAGAAGAGCGCCTGCACAGCAGGAGCACAATGGGGAACACTGTGTGGATGACATAGGATGCATCACCCAAACGAAGGAGGGAAGGAGAACACCATCGCAAGATGAGAGGAGGCACAAGACCAGCGGCGTCCATCGGACCGGACTGCCCAGTAGGTGAGTATAATAAAACCTATTTTTTTACGTCACAGGGCGTCATATACACAGCATTAGAACACTGTCACATGGGGCTGAAAGGTGGTGGTCATAGGTTATATGGTAATAACCTGGTGACAGGTTCCCTTTAAGTATGCTGACATCTCCCGTATATACAGTATGAGTCCACACACAGCCCGCCATATGAGGTATGAGCCTCCACATAACTTCTTTATCTGCAGCATGAGCTGTCACATAACCCCTTATATGGAGTGTGAGCTCAACAGGTTCCCCCTATATACAGTATGAGCCCTCACATAGATCCTTATATTTAGTGTGAGTCCTCACATAGCCCACTATGTACAGTATGAGCCGCCTCATAGACACTTAAAAAAAATGTGAGCCCCCACACGTCCCTCTATGTTTCGTATGAGCCCTCACATGGCCTCTCTATATACAGTATGAGCCCCAAATAGCCCCCTATATTCAGTATGAGCCCCTATATAGTATGAGCCCTCACATATCCCCTATATATAGGTACACGTCCTACATATTAATGTATTTTAGCCAAGGTTTTGGGCAATAGATACTATGTATACTCATGCTGCTATATCGTATATCTATGCTGCTAAAATTCTAAATTATATGAGTTAATTTGCCTCAGTTTTCTTTCAGTACCATTTCCTGTTTTAAATCATTTTAATATTGAAATAATAATTTATATTTTTAATACAAGTTTTTGTCACTTCTATTTTATACCAGCAACCAATTGGTGCTTTAGGTATAAAGGTTGTATAGACATGAGATGATGTCTGGATGTCTGTAACACAGTATATTACAGTGATGGCGAAGCTTTTAGAGACCGAGTGCCCAAACTGCAATCTAAAACCCACTTATTTATCACAAAGTGCCAACACGGCAATTTAACCGCAATACTGAGGTTTTATATTAGAAAGACAACTCCTACATTAGCGCCCTATAGTGTCTATACTATAGAATAACAAAGAATGATGACCCCATCACAGTGTGATTTTCCAAAGGTAAACCCAACACAGCTCTCCATACAGTATAATCTGCACAAAATGTCCTCCATACAGTGTAATGGGCCTCACATAGTGCTCTATACAGCATAACGGGGCTCTGCATTGCCTTCCATACAGAATTATGGTCCCACATAGTGCTTGATACAGTATTGTGGTCCCAAATGATGCTCCATTCTGTATAATGGCCCCACATAGTGCTCCATACTGTATAATGGCCACACATGATGCTCCATACTGTATTCCATACTGTATAATGGCCACACATAGTGCTCAATACTGTATAATGGTCCCACATAATGCTCCATACTGTATAATGTCCCCACATGAAGCTCCATACTGTATAATGGCCACACATTGTGCTCCATACAGTATAATAGCCCCACATGATGCGCCATACTGTAAAATGGAACCAGATGATGCTCCATACTGAATAATGGCCCCACGTGATGCTCCATACTGTATAAAGGCCACACAGTGATCCATACTGTATAATGGAACCAGATGATGATCCATACTGTACAATGGCCCCACTTGATGCTTCATACTGTATAATGGACACACATAGTGCTCCATACTGTATAATGGCCACATATGATGCTGCAAACAGTATAATGGCCACACATGATGCTGCATACAGTATAATGGCCACACATCATGCTGCATACAGTATAATGGCCACACATCATGCTGCATACAGTATAATGGTCCCATGTGACGCTGCATATAGTATAATGGCCTCACATTAAAAAAAAATCCACTTACCTCTGCCCGTTCCAACGCTGATCTGGTCTCTTCATCTATCAGTCCTACCTGTGGGCACGAGCGCCATCTTGGCAATAGTGCCGCAACCACTCTTCTCAGCCCGCACGCCATCCTCGTCCTCAGCCCGTGCGAGATCCCCGTCCTCAGCCCGTGCGCAGACTGATGGAACGGCGCGTGGCCTGATGGGGGAGTTAGGAGCAGAGGAGAGTGGCTGCAGCACCGACGCTAGGGAAGAGAGTGGTGGCAGCGATAGTGCTGAGATGGTGCACGTGCCCATCTGGAGGGCTCTGTGTGCCCCCTCTGGCATGCGTGCCATAGGTTCACCACCACTGGTATATTACACACCAGTCATACACTAATCTGTGTAGTAATGTCCTATACTATGAGCACATGCCTGCAGTGTTATATGCACTGATCACACAGGAAACTGGCTGCAGACCTCACATTATAATGTATGGAATTATATGTGACATATAATGTTCTGGAGCCAGGCTCAGGAGCAGTCAGTGCAGGATGACTCTGTATACTGGGGTCTGACCCTGACTGGGAGTTATTGCTGCAGTTTGAACTTTCCTGCAGATCGGGTGACGCTGGAGCCTATGACTCCCACTGACAGATCGACCTGAGCTGCATGAAAGTTCACACTGGTGCAATAAATCCTCACACCGTGCTTCAGAGCCTCCGACGCAGGATCCGGCCCTGTCCTTGACCTCTTGCCCCGGCCCCCCTGCTGACCTCTTCTCTGAAGCTGCTCTGTCTCATACCAGAGGATGACAGGAAGCATCCTGGCCAGCGCGCTGCTGAGGTGAGATCAGAAGACACGCCCACACAGTGTGCAGAAGAGTGGGCATGTCTACAACACAGGGATGGCCGCCCGGCATTTGTACATGTTAGTACAGTGCCACTAGCCTTCCTCTAGGCAGCAAAGGGCCGGGCAACCCACAACTGCTGCCGGGGGGACCAGCCTGGGGGGCACTTGCCCCTTTGCCATCTGGCCCAGTCCGCCCCTGCCTGTTAGGGTCATGGGGTGTTCACTATCATCGTTAGGAAAGGCCAGGTGAAACAAATTTGCCAGCATTATAAAAACCCAGCCTTATCTTGTGCCAAAAAACTGCAGCCATGGGTTCTCCTAAGCAGCTCCTTAGCACTCTGAAAATTTAAATGGTAGAGGCCCACAAAGCAGGAGAAGGCTATTAGAAGATAGCAAAGCATTTTCAAGCTGCCTTTTCCTCTGTTCGAAATGTAATTAAGAAATGGCAGTTAACAGGAACATTGGAGGTCAAAATTTTAGCGAGAGTTTCTCATAAGATTGCTAGAGAGGCAAATCAGAATCCTCACTTGACTGCAAAAGACCTTCAGAAAGGGTTTACAGACTCTGGAGTTGTACATTTTTCTACTCTTCAGAGGCACATGCACAAATATGGCCTTCATAGAAGAGTCATCAGAAGAAACCCTGTCCTGTGTCCTCCTCAACATAAAATTCAGCATCAGAAGTATGAAAAAGAACATCTAAACACGACTGATGTATTTTGGAAGCAAGTCCTTCCGGACTGATGAAGTTCAAATATAACTCTTTGGCCACAATGATCAAAGGTATGTGTTGTGAATTCTCCTTTTGGGCTCCCTCCGGTGGTTGTAGGTGGTAATGCAGTTGCCCCTGAGTTGCAGTCCTGGTCAGGTGTATCTGCTGATTGCAGTTCTGACTGGGGTATTTAGGCTTGCAGGATTCATTAGTCCTTGCCAGTTGTCAATTGTTGTTGGGAGGTGTTGGACCTCTGCTTGGTTCCTCCTGCCTTTCTGCCAAATCAGCAAAGATAAGTGTCTGGTTTTTTTTTCCTGTGGCACACATGCTATGTGCTCCACAAGTCAGTGCTATTCTTTGTGTTTTCTTGTCCAGCTTAGATTGTGTCAGCATTTTCTCAGTCTTGTTGGATTCTCTGGAGTGGCAGATATACATTCCATGTCTTTAGTTAGATTGTGGAACTTTTTGTATTATCTGCTGTGGATACTTTTGGAAGGGTTTTAATACTGACCGCCTAGTAATCTGTCCTATCCTTTCCTATTTAGCTAGAGTGGCCTCTTTTGCTAAATCCTGTTTTCTACCTGCGTGTGTCTATTCTTCTCCTACTCACAGTCATTATTCGTGGGTGGCTGCCTATCCTTTGGGGGTCTGCTCTGAGGCAAGGTAGCATTCCTATTTCCATCTATAGGGGTATTTAGTCCTCCGGCTGTGTCGAGGTGTCTAGGGTATGTTAGGCACACCCCACGGCTACTTCTAGTTGCGGTGTTAGTTCAGGATTTGCGGTCAGTACAGGTTCCACCGAATCCAGAGAAAGTTTCATGCGGCTCCAAGGTCACCAGATCATAACAGTACAACTGGCCCATAATGAGTTAAATGCATCTCAGAAGAAGGGAAGAAAGGTGTTGAGCCATTTTTTTTTCTGTAGTCTGTTTTGTCTTTTCTTCCCTCTTTATTTATGGGTGGCTGAGGAGTCTTGTGCCAGCATGGATGTTCAGGAATTAGCTTCTCGTGTAGACCAGCTTGCTGCTAGGGTACAGGGTATTTCTGATTATATTGATCAGACTCCTGCTTTAGAGCCGAAGATTCCTACTCCTGATTTGTTTTTTGGTGATAGGTCCAAATTTTTGGGTTTTAAAAACAATTGTAAACTGTTTTTTGCTCTGAGTCCGCGATCCTCCGGTGATTCCATTCAGCAGGTTAAAATTGTCATCTCCCTGCTGCGTGGTGATCCACAGGATTGGGCATTTTCCCTGGAATCTGGGAATCCGGCCTTGTTTAATGTATATTCCTTTTTTCAGGCTTTAGGATTATTATATGATGAACCGAATTCTGTGGATCAAGCGGAGAAAACCTTGTTGGCCCTGTCTCAGGGTCAAGAGGCGGCAGAATTGTATTGTCAGAAATTTAGAAAATGGTCTGTGTTGACTAAATGGAATGATGATGCTTTGGCGGCAATTTTCAGAAAGGGTCTTTCTGAATCCGTTAAAGATGTTGTGGTGGGGTTTCCCACGCCTTCCGGTCTGAGTGATTCTATGTCTCTGGCCATTCAGATTGATCGGCGCTTGCGGGAGCATCAAACTGTGCGCGCTGTGGCGTCGTCCTTAGAGCAAAGTCATTGTGGCGACGCTTCTCATGTCATTTCAGTCTGCCCTAAGCGGACAAAAAGGATCGTTAGTTCATTTACTATCAGTACTGTACAACCTAAATTTCTGTTATCGGTGTCCTTGATCTGCTCATTGTCATCATTTTCTGTCATGGCATTTGTGGATTCAGGCGCCGCCTTGAACTTAATGGATTTTGAGTTTGCCAGGCGTTGTGGTTTTCCCTTGCAGCCTTTGCAGAACCCTATTCCTTTAAGGGGGATTGATGCTACACCTTTGGCTAAAAATAAGCCCCAGTTTTGGACACAGGTGACCATGCACATGGCGCCAGCCCATCAGGAAGATTGTCGATTTCTGGTGTTGCATAATTTGCATGATGTTATCGTGCTGGATTTCCCGTGGTTGCAGGTACATAATCCTGTGTTGGATTGGAAATCTATGTCTGTGACTAGTTGGGGTTGTCAGGGGGTTCATAATGATGTTCCTTTGATGTCAATCTCCTCTTCTTCCTCTTCTGAAATTCCAGAGTTTTTGTCTGATTTTCAGGATGTATTCGATGAGCCCAACTCCAGTTCCCTTCCACCGCATAGGGACTGTGATTGTGCGATTGACTTGATTCCAGGCAGTAAGTTTCCTAAGGGCCGACTTTTCAACCTGTCTGTGCCTGAACATACCGCCATGCGGAGTTATGTTAAGGAGTCTTTGGAGAAAGGGCATATTCGGCCATCTTCTTCACCGTTGGGAGCAGGTTTTTTTTTGTTGCTAAGAAGGATGGCTCCTTGAGACCTTGTATTGATTATCGCCTCTTGAATAAGATCACGGTCAAGTTTCAATACCCTTTACCTTTGCTTTCCGATTTGTTTGCTAGGATTATGGGGGCTAGTTGGTTTACGAAGATTGACCTTCGGGGGGCATATAATCTTGTTCGTATTAAGCAGGGTGATGAATGGAAAACTGCGTTTAATACGCCCGAAGGCCATTTTGAATACCTTGTGATGCCATTCGGGCTCACTAACGCTCCATCTGTTTTTCAATCCTTCATGCATGATATCTTCCGGACTTATATTGATAAATTCTTGATTGTATATTTGGACGATATTTTGATTTTTTCCGATGATTGGAAGTCTCATGTGGAACAGGTCAGGATGGTATTTCAGATCCTTCGTGACAATGCCTTGTTTGTGAAGGGGTCTAAGTGTCTCTTTGGGGTGCAGAAGGTTTCTTTTATGGGCTTTATTTTTTCTCCCTCATCTATGGAGAGGGATCCGGTTAAGGTTCAGGCCATTCATGATTGGATTCAACCCACATCCATGATGAGCCTTCAGAAATGTTTGGGTTTTGCAAATTTTTATCGCCATTTCATTGCTAACTTCTCCAGCGTGGTTAAACCCTTGACTGATTTGACGAAAAAAGGCGCTGATGTGGCGAATTGGTCCTCTGCGGCTGTCTCTGCCTTTCAGGAGCTTAAACGCCGATTTACTTCTGCTCCGGTGTTGCGCCAACCAGATGTTTCTCTTCCATTTCAGGTTGAGATTGATGCTTCTGAGATTGGGGCAGGGGCCGTTTTGTCTCAGAGGGATTCTGTTGGTTCTTTGATGAAACCGTGTGCCTTCTTCTCCCGCAAGTTTTAGCCTGCTGAACGCAATTATGATGTCGGCAATCGGGAGTTGTTGGCTATTAAGTGGGCGTTTGAGGAGTGGCGACATTGGCTTGAGGGAGCTAAGCACCGTATTGTGGTCCTGACCGACCATAAGAATTTGATTTACCTCGAGTCTGCCAAACGGCTGAGTCCTAGACAGGCTCGATGGTCCTTGTTTTTTTCCCGTTTTGATTTCGTGGTTTCGTATCTTCCGGGTTCTAAGAATATTAAGGCTGATGCCCTTTCTAGGAGTTTTTTGCCTGATTCTCCTGAGGTCCTTGAACCGGTCGGCATTCTGAAAGAAGGGGTGGTCCTTTCTGCCACTTCCCCTGATTTACGGCGGGTTCTTCAGGAATTTCAGGCTGATAGACCGGACTGCTGTCCTGTGGGGAAATTGTTTGTTCCTGACAGATGGACTAGTAGAGTGATTTCTGAGGTTCACTGTTCTGTGTTGGCTGGTCATCCTGGTATTTTTGGTACCAGAGATTTGGTTGGTAGGTCCTTTTGGTGGCCTTCGTTGTCACGTGATGTGCGTTCTTTTGTTCAGTCCTGTGGGACTTGTGCGCGGGCCAAGCCTTGCTGTTCCCGCGCTAGTGGGTTACTTTTGCCATGGCCGGTCCCTGAGAGGCCCTGGACGCATATGTCTATGGATTTTATTTCTGATCTTCCGGTTTCCCAGAGGATGTCGGTTATCTGGGTTGTTTGTGACCGGTTTTCTAAGATGGTTCATTTGGTGCCTTTGCCTAAATTGCCTTCCTCTTCAGAGTTGGTTCCGTTGTTTTTTCAGCATGTGGTTCGTTTGTATGGTATTCCGGAGAATATTGTGTCCGACAGAGGTTCCCATTTTGTTTCTAGGTTTTGGCGGGCCTTTTGTGCTAGGCTGGGCATTGATTTGTCTTTTTCTTCTGCATTTCATCCTCAGACAAATGGCCAGACCGAGCGAACTAATCAGACTTTGGAGACATATTTGAGATTCTTTGTGTCTGCCGATCAGGATGATTGGGTGGCCTTTTTGCCATTGGCCGAGTTTGCCCTTAATAATCGGGCTAGTTCGGCTACTTTGGTTTCGCCTTTTTTTTGTAATTTTGGTTTTCATCCTCGTTTTTCTTCTGGGCAGGTTGAGCCTTCTGACTGTCCTGGTGTGGATTCTGTGGTTGACAGGTTGCAGCAGATTTGTGCTCATGTGGTGGACAATTTGGTGTTGGAGGAGGAGGCTCAACGTTTTGCTAACCGTCGTCGGTGTGTTGGTTCCCGGCTTCGGGTTGGGGATTTGGTTTGGTTGTCTTCCCGTCATGTTCCTATGAAGGTCTCTTCCCCTAAGTTTAAGCCTCGGTTTATTGGTCCTTATAGGATTTCTGAGATTATTAATCCGGTGTCTTTTCGATTGGCGCTTCCGGCCTCTTTTGCTATCCATAATGTCTTCCATAGATCTTTATTGCGGAAATATGTGGTGCCCGTTGTTCCCTCTGTTGATCCTCCGGCCCCTGTTTTGGTTGATGGGGAGTTGGAGTATGTGGTTGAGAAGATTTTGGATTCTCGTTTTTCGAGGTGGAGGCTTCAGTACCTTGTCAAATGGAAGGGTTATGGCCAGGAGGATAATTCTTGGGTTTTTGCTTCTGATGTCCATGCTGCTGATTTGGTTCATGCTTTTCATCTGGCTCGTCCTGATCGGCCTGGGGGCTCTGGTGAGGGTTCAGTGACCCCTCCTCAGGGGGGGTACTGTTGTGAATTCTGCTTTTGGGCTCCCTCCGGTGGTTGTAGGTGGTAATGCAGTTGCCCCTGAGTTGCAGTCCTGGTCAGGTGTATCTGCTGATTGCAGTTCTGACTGGGGTATTTAGGCGTACAGGATTCATTAGTCCTTGCCAGTTGTCAATTGTTGTTGGGAGGTGTTGGACCTCTGCTTGGTTCCTCCTGCCTTTCTGCCAAATCAGCAAAGATAAGTGTCTGTTTTTTTTTCCTGTGGCACACATGCTATGTGCTTCACAATTCAGTGCTATTCTATGTGTTTTCTTGTCCAGCTTAGATTGTGTCAGTATTTTCTCAGTCTTGTTGGATTCTCTGGAGTGGCAGATATACATTCCATGTCTTTAGTTAGATTGTGGAACTTTTTGTATTATCTGCTGTGGATATTTTTGGAAGGGTTTTAATACTGACAGCCTAGTAATCTGTCCTATCCTTTCCTATTTAGCTAGAGTGGCCTCTTTTGCTAAATCCTGTTTTCTACCTGCGTGTGTCTATTCTTCTCCTACTCACAGTCATTATTCGTGGGGGGCTGCCTATCCTTTGGGGGCCTGCTCTGAGGCAAGGTAGTATTCCTATTTCCATCTATAGGGGTATTTAGTCCTCCGGCTGTGTCGAGGTGTCTAGGGTTTGTTAGGCACACACCACGGCTACTTCTAGTTGCGGTGTTAGTTCAGGATTTGTGGTCAGTACAGGTTCCACCGACTCCAGAGAAAGTTTCATGCGGCTCCAAGGTCACCAGATCATAACAGGTATGTGTGGAGAAAAAAGGGCACAGAATTTCAGGAAAAGACAAATTCAATAAAATTTCATCAAATTCTTGATGCAAACAACATCATCTCTAAGAAATCTGAAGATGAAAAGAGAATGGTTCTACAAATAGATAGTGAACCTAAACGCACATCAAAATCCAAAATAGACTATCTTAAAAGGCGCAAGCTGGAGGTTTTACAATTGCCCTCACTGTTCCCTGATCTGAACATCATTGAAAATCTGTGACTAGACCTCAAAATAGCAGTGCATGTAAGACGAGCCAAGAATATCACAGAACTATAAGTATTTTCCAAGGAAGAATGGATGAAAAATCCCTCAAACAAAATTGAAAGACTCTTGTCAGGCTACAAAAACCGTTTACAAGCTGTGATACTTGCAAAAGGGGGTGCTAGTAGATACTAACCATGCAGTGTGCTCTTACTTTTCCCTGGGCCCATTTTCCTTTTGGTAATTTTTAACTTTTTAAAATTAAAAAATTTAGAGATCATTTTATCTTCAACTTGCTTAACTGTTGACAATAACAGTAATTTTGACAAGAGGTGCCCAAACTTTTACATGTTACTGTATCTATTGTTTATCTTTGCACATCTAACACCTAAACATCTGTTATTTCTGTTCTGCAAACTATTCCATTACGTGTCATACTGATGTGGCACACGAATGTCATAGACGGATACACGGATAGCACACTGATGGCACAAAGATTATACACACAGACATGGATAGTACCAGAACTGCTTTTTTCCAGTACCGGAAATATCAGGACATGTGAAGGGGGTCTAAATGTGTATTTTGTTGAACTGATGCTTTTTGAAAGCAAAGGGACTGGTCATACCAAATATTAATTCAATTTAATTATCTCTTTTGTTCATTCACTTTGCATTTTGTTAATTGATAAAAACAGACTGTAAATAGTTTTATTTTTGAAACCTTTCTTACTTTGCTGCATGTTTTCCACCTGCCTAAACATTTGCACAGAACTGTATAAAGCCCAACCAAAATTCCATCCAATACATCTACTATTAAGCTGGACTTTATGTATGGGAAGCTGACCTTGGAATCAGGGGACACACATTTTAATCATGGGACCCCATATCCAAAGGTCTAATTGGGTCCCCTCAAATAAAAAATATTTGGCAGGATATCCATCCGAGGACACACATTTAGTTGAAATGTATTGCAGTGCAGAGAACCGCTGGGTCCCTGCACTGCAGTATACGCAGCTGGCCAATCAGAGGCCTATAGCTGATGTCAGCGTGCAAGTGACTGGCGGCCCATGATAATGACATCATGCGTTACCCGCCGCTGAGGTCTGCAGAAGGCTTTTGCACTGGGTTTAGAAGAAAATGCACCATGTCGTGTGAATAGGGGAATGTGAGTAGAATCATTTTTTTTTTTTAATATTTGTTAGAGAAGAGCAGCAGAATATGGACATTTTTACTGGAAGAAGCCCAGGATAGGGGGCATTATAACATTGCATTATAATTGAGGACAGATTTTACTTGGAGGGGTTCAGGATGGGGGACATTATACCAGGAAACAGACATTACACCAGGAAGGGTCCCAGGATGGATGGCATTATACCCAGAAACGAAGACATTATACTAGGATGGGGGACATTATTATTGGACTATTGGAATGTGCCTGAGATGGGGGACACTATACCAGGAAAAAGCCCTGGCTAGAGGACATTATACCTGGAAGGGGTTCAAGATAGGGGGACATTATTACATGAAGATGTCAGGAGGGAGGACATTATTACAAGAAGTGGCCAGGATGGTGGACATTATTTCAGGAAAGTGACACAGGATGGGGAACAAAATTATAGGAAGTGGGACATTGTGTCAGGACTCTGAACTTTTTTTACTTTTTGTGCATTACTGCCCTTTTCCAAGATGGCGTAATTGGTCTCATGTGCACTGTGTCTTCCTGCTATAAAACTCCACCCCAGCCTTCAGTCTGTGCTAGAGTATTCTGCCTTGCATCCAGCTCCTGACCTCTGATTACTCCCTGGCTATATACCTGCTCCTGTGAACCTGTGTGGTGATCCTGCTACTCTGCTCTGAGTTCCTGCTGCATACTCCAGTTTCCAGTAATCCTCCTTCATCTGCTGCTCGTGTTTACTTCCATCTGCATTTGCTGGACATGTAAGCTGTTGCTGCTCTGCAAAAACCTGAGACTATTAACCAGGCCTCCCTGGTTGAGCTAAGATATGATTTGAACTGCCTTATAAGCTTATCTATCTGTGTTTGGACTAAGACAAGGACTTATTCGTGTCAAGTATCCTCAAGAATAACTGTGCTTCATAGACTTTCTGCGTGTTTGCATTTTCCTCCGAAGTTCCCTATAGACTGCTAAGCTGCGTTTTATATTTACACCAAGTGTTGTGGACTTGAGTTTCTCTCTGCACCTGTTTGAATCACCGTGTGATAATATAGACTTTACCACTTATAAAACTGTGCCCTGTAGTTGTCTTGTTCCACGCAAAGAGTCTCCTGAGTTATCCCCTATAATTATTACACATTGTTACATGAAAGGGCGAACACATAGACACATCTGAAAAACATGCAGGGGGATGGCCCAGTACCAAATTTTACATCGGGTTTATCGACCTCCAGTTACCCCACTAGATGCATATCAAATTTATTTGGTCAACATAAAATCTGTAAGCTGAAAAGAGCAGGAGATTCATTCATCTCTCTAGGTTACACCAAAGTTATTCTATGGTGCCATCCTCTTACTTCAGAGATTGTTGACAATTAGAAAATACTGTCACTGGTCAACACAAAAAAAGAATCAGCAAAGGTAATATGTCTGTTTTATGTTTGATGTGCTGATTCCAAAAATATGCTTAGTTTTGCTCTATCTCATAAAGTTTATTTGCATTTCTTTGCTTGTCTTACTTAATTGTGCATTTTCTTACAGGGACAACATCATTAAAGGTTTTAGTGATTTTTGTGGGAAGGAGTATTGACAATGCAGTCAACCAATGACTGCTTCTCGGAAAGTCACTTGTTATGGGGAGGAGCTAAGTGTTATGAGGCGGTAAGATTTAAGCCAGTTAGAAAAGGATGGTGATGGCAACAAGGACTGGTATGTGAGACTCTGACAGGAGACAGGCCTCTACAGGGATCTGAGCCCTGCCACAGGGAGATAGAAGGGAAGGCAGCGGACAGCCACCATTGAGAGGATTTTCACTGCATTTCTGGTAGGGCAAGCCACCTCAGAGGGAAGAAAACAGCTCAGCCACTGAGGTGTAACTGAGTGAGGGTCTCCACAGAGAGAGAACCTGAAATGAAGCCAATATCACACTGAGAAACTGCCTGTCTGCACATGTTCATCTGTAGGAATAGGCTGACCCGTTTACCTCACAACTGTATATAGTTATCTATCAGATTACCTCCAGCAAAATCAGTTCTAAATACAAGCTGCCGCTGTCATCTCTCGGAAAATATCTACATATAGTCAGTGGGCTCATCACATTTTTTCTTTAGTTTGTCACCACCATTGAACTGAACTTACTCTACTGTTTGATCTGATTTAAAGGAGAAAAATGCCCCAATAGTGTATCAATCATCCGAACAGATTCTGCTATGTGTGTGGTTCTTTTACACCAAAAGGCCAAGTACATTCAATCACTCATGATATTAAAAAGATGTACCAGATGTACTTTACGTGTCCACATAGTGACCGAGACAAAAGCTGGGTCCCTCATGTGATATGCTCAAGTTGTACAAATAATCTTTGTGACTGGTTGAATATCAGGAAAGTGGCTATGCCATTTGCTGTTCCCATGATTTGGAGAAAACCCAAAAATCATAGTAATGACTGCTACTTTTGTTTTGTGAAACTGAAGGGCTTTTCTACAAAGAACAAACATAAGATTAATTATTCTGAACTTGAATCTGCGATTAGGCCAGTTCCACATGATGGTACCTTGCCAGTTCCTGTACCACCGTTGTCTGGATTGGATGAAAATGAAGTAGAATATGAAGGCTATGGAGCTGAAGCTACTGGCAAAGACATGGAAACCTCAAGTCAAGATGAGTATGTACCTGATGGAGCAGCCAAGCAGCCAGAAACTTTACTCAACAAGAATTAAATGATCTCATCAGAGACCTTTCATTATCAAAAGATAAAGCTGAACTTCTTGCATCTAGGTTGAAACAGAAGAATCTTCTTCATGATGATGTCAAAGTGCGTTATTACTGAAAAAGAAGTAACACTTTAACACAATTTTTCACAGTTGATGGACCAATGGTGTACTGTAACAATGTGAATGGCCTCTTAGAAAAACTGAATCAAAAGTATTTTGCTGCAGATTGGCAATTATTTATTGACTCGTCCCAGAGAAATTTGAAAGCAGTGTTGCTTCACAATGGAAACATGAAACCATCAATCTCTATTGCTCACTCGTGCCATCTAAAGGAAAGTTATGAAAATCTGTCAGTTGTTTTGTATGCTATACAATATAAGCATCATCAATGGAATATCTGTGGAGATTTGAAAGTGATTGGTCTGCTAATAGGAATGCAATGAGGTTTCACAAAATATTGTTGCTTCTTTGTTTATGGGACAGTAGAAATACTGTAGAGCATTGTGTTCATCGTGATTTGGGACAGAGAAACATCTGTGCTCCAGGTAGAGACAATGTTCACAATAATCCTTTAGTTGCTCCAACAAAAACCTTTCTTCCTCCACTACATATAAAGTTGGGATTGATTAAAAACTTTGTGAAAGCCATGGCAAAGACAAATTCACAAGGGTTCCAGTACATTTCACAGAAATTCTCTAGCATTTCACCAGCGAAACTAACGGAAGGGGTATTTGTTGGTCCTCGGATCAGAGAGCTTTTGAGAGATGATGTGTTTGAAGGAACTCTAAATGATAAGGAATTGAGATCTTTGAAAAGCTTCAAGTGGATCTGTGAAAACTTCTTAGGAAAAAAAATCTCCAGAATATGTTGAAGGTGTTGAGGAACTGCTAAATAGTGGTGAGCGAGTGTACTCGTTGCTCGGGTTTTCCCGAGCATGCTCGGCTGGTCTCCGAGTATTTGTGAGTAGGGTTGAGCGACTTTCATTTTTTTAAGATCGAGTCTGGTTTTGTGAAACCCGATTTAGTCCAGAGTCGAGTCGAGTGAAGTCGGCCGATTATCGCTAAAAGTCGGGGATCGACCGAAACACGAAACCCAATGCAAGTCAATGGGGAAGCATAGCCGGCAGTGAGTGGAGGCCAGGAAAACACCTACAGTGCACATTTTACTGCCAAAAACATCCATTCTTGTTTTCTGAAGCTTGTCAATCTTAATTAACTTTATAATAATAGTTGGGCACTGGAAATTGGGGGTCATTTGGCAAAAGTTGTGGGGGTAGGGCTGGTTCAAGGTTTTAGTGGGCCCAGGAAACATGGACTACGTCATGGCGGTGGAGCAGGGAGAGGTAAGTATTTCAACGTTGCAAGTGCTGTGATCCTGAGCAAGCAGGGGGGGCCCACTCGTTCGCATTGGCACTGGCACAGGGCCCCTCAAAGTACGGCGGTGTGTTTGCATGGCGGGGGCGCCTCCCACCAGCAGCGACACTTTTGCGTACTCTGAGTGGCCCTGTGCCAGTGACGTCGCCAACGAGTATGCCCCCCCACCTGATGAAGGAACCTGCACTTTCATCTGCACCTTCCTCTTTGTCCCTGTGTAAGGTGGTATAATATGCGGGAAGGGGAACCTTACTTACAGCAGGGTCAGATTCTGGCTGTGTAGAGTACAAGGGGAATGTAGTGGTCTAGGTCAATGTACCAGCAGACTCATCTAGCAGTGGCTGGGCAATGGGCAGGATGATGAGGAAACAGATATAGGGCCAAAGAATAAAGTAGGCTAAATGCAGATCAAAATTGGTAACAGGACTAAACAGGCGGCATTGCTTTGTTCAGTGGAGTAGCAAACCCAAGAGCAGCAGACACTGTTTCAAGGGCCTAACCACACTAGTAGGCCAAATGCAGTTTAATATCTGATAGTATAGGCCGAAAGCCAGAATGTGGAAGCTCAGCTTTGTTCAGTTGAGGGCAACACCAGGCAGGGGCAGACACCGTTAGTAGGCCGGAACCACCATTTTGATTTTTAAAAAACACTTAATGAGAGCCAGAAGGTTGAAGCTCAGCTTTATTCAGTTGAGGGCAACACCAGGCAGGGGCAGACACCGTTAGTAGGCCGGAACCAGCAATGTGTTTAAAAACAGCAGTTAATCAGAGCCGGAAGGTAGAAGCTCAGCTTTATTCAGTTGAGGGCAACACCAGGGAGGGGCAGAAGCCGTTAGTAGGCCCTAACCACCATTTTGTTTTTTAAAAAACACTTAATGAGAGCCAGAAGGTTGAAGCTCAGCTTTATTCAGTTGAGGGCAACACCAGGCAGGGGCAGACACCGTTAGTAGGCCGGAACCAGCAATGTGTTTAAAAACAGCAGTTAATCAGAGCCAGAAGGTAGAAGCTCAGCTTTATTCAGTTGAGGGCAACACCAGGGAGGGGCAGAAGCCGTTAGTAGGCCCTAACCACCATTTTGTTTTTTAAAAAACACTTAATGAGAGCCAGAAGGTTGAAGCTCAGCTTTATTCAGTTGAGGGCAACACCAGGCAGGGGCAGACACCGTTAGTAGGCCGGAACCAGCAATGTGTTTAAAAACAGCAGTTAATCAGAGCCGGAAGGTAGAAGCTCAGCTTTATTCAGTTGAGGGCAACACCAGGGAGGGACAGAAGCCGTTAGTAGGCCCTAACCACCATTTTGTTTTTTAAAAAACACTTAATGAGAGCCAGAAGGTTGAAGCTCAGCTTTATTCAGTTGAGGGCAACACCAGGCAGGGGCAGACACCGTTAGTAGGCTGGAACCAGCAATGTGTTTAAAAACAGCAGTTAATCAGAGCCGGAAGGTAGAAGCTCAGCTTTATTCAGTTGAGGGCAACACCAGGGAGGGACAGAAGCCGTTAGTAGGCCCTAACCACCATTTTGTTTTTTAAAAAACACTTAATGAGAGCCAGAAGGTTGAAGCTCAGCTTTATTCAGTTGAGGGCAACACCAGGCAGGGGCAGACACCGTTAGTAGGCCGGAACCACCATTTTGTTTAAAAACAGCAGTTAATCAGAGCCGGAAGGTAGAAGCTCAGCTTTATTCAGTTGAGGGCAACACCAGGGAGGGGCAGAAGCCGTTAGTAGGCCCTAACCACCATTTTGTTTTTTAAAAAACACTTAATGAGAGCCAGAAGGTTGAAGCTCAGCTTTATTCAGTTGAGGGCAACACCAGGCAGGGGCAGACACCGCTAGTAGGCCGGAACCACCATTTTGTTTAAAAACAGCAGTTAATCAGAGCCGGAAGGTAGAAGCTCAGCTTTATTCAGTTGAGGGCAACACCAGGGAGGGGCAGAAGCCGTTAGTAGGCCCTAACCACCATTTTGTTTTTTAAAAAACACTTAATGAGAGCCAGAAGGTTGAAGCTCAGCTTTATTCAGTTGAGGGCAACACCAGGCAGGGGCAGACACCGTTAGTAGGCCGGAACCACCATTTTGTTTTTTAAAAAACACTTAATGAGAGCCAGAAGGTTGAAGCTCAGCTTTATTCAGTTGAGGGCAACACCAGGCAGGGGCAGACACCGTTAGTAGGCCGGAACCAGCAATGTGTTTAAAAACAGCAGTTAATCAGAGCCGGAAGGTAGAAGCTCAGCTTTATTCAGTTGAGGGCAACACCAGGGAGGGGCAGAAGCCGTTAGTAGGCCCTAACCACCATTTTGTTTTTTAAAAAACACTTAATGAGAGCCAGAAGGTTGAAGCTCAGCTTTATTCAGTTGAGGGCAACACCAGGCAGGGGCAGACACCGTTAGTAGGCCGGAACCAGCAATGTGTTTAAAAACAGCAGTTAATCAGAGCCGGAAGGTAGAAGCTCAGCTTTATTCAGTTGAGGGCAACACCAGGGAGGGGCAGAAGCCGTTAGTAGGCCCTAACCACCATTTTGTTTTTTAAAAAACACTTAATGAGAGCCAGAAGGTTGAAGCTCAGCTTTATTCAGTTGAGGGCAACACCAGTGCAGGGGCAGACACCGTTAGTAGGCCGGAACCAGCAATGTGTTTAAAAACAGCAGTTAATCAGAGCCGGAAGGTAGAAGCTCAGCTTTATTCAGTTGAGGGCAACACCAGGGAGGGACAGAAGCCGTTAGTAGGCCCTAACCACCATTTTGTTTTTTAAAAAACACTTAATGAGAGCCAGAAGGTTGAAGCTCAGCTTTATTCAGTTGAGGGCAACACCAGGCAGGGGCAGACACCGTTAGTAGGCCGGAACCAGCAATGTGTTTAAAAACAGCAGTTAATCAGAGCCGGAAGGTAGAAGCTCAGCTTTATTCAGTTGAGGGCAACACCAGGGAGGGAAAGAAGCCGTTAGTAGGCCCTAACCACCATTTTGTTTTTTAAAAAACACTTAATGAGAGCCAGAAGGTTGAAGCTCAGCTTTATTCAGTTGAGGGCAACACCAGGCAGGGGCAGACACCGTTAGTAGGCCGGAACCACCATTTTGTTTAAAAACAGCAGTTAATCAGAGCCGGAAGGTAGAAGCTCAGCTTTATTCAGTTGAGGGCAACACCAGGGAGGGGCAGAAGCCGTTAGTAGGCCCTAACCACCATTTTGTTTTTTAAAAAACACTTAATGAGAGCCAGAATGTTGAAGCTCAGCTTTATTCAGTTGAGGGCAACACCAGGCAGGGGCAGACACCGTTAGTAGGCCGGAACCACCATTTTGTTTAAAAACAGCAGTTAATCAGAGCCGGAAGGTAGAAGCTCAGCTTTATTCAGTTGAGGGCAACACCAGGGAGGGGCAGAAGCCGTTAGTAGGCCCTAACCACCATTTTGTTTTTTAAAAAACACTTAATGAGAGCCAGAAGGTTGAAGCTCAGCTTTATTCAGTTGAGGGCAACACCAAGCAGGGGCAGACACCGTTAGTAGGCCGGAACCACCATTTTGTTTTTTAAAAAACACTTAATGAGAGCCAGAAGGTTGAAGCTCAGCTTTATTCAGTTGAGGGCAACACCAGGCAGGGGCAGACACCGTTAGTAGGCCGGAACCAGCAATGTGTTTAAAAACAGCAGTTAATCAGAGCCGGAAGGTAGAAGCTCAGCTTTATTCAGTTGAGGGCAACACCAGGGAGGGGCAGAAGCCGTTAGTAGGCCCTAACCACCATTTTGTTTTTTAAAAAACACTTAATGAGAGCCAGAAGGTTGAAGCTCAGCTTTATTCAGTTGAGGGCAACACCAGGCAGGGGCAGACACCGTTAGTAGGCCGGAACCAGCAATGTGTTTAAAAACAGCAGTTAATCAGAGCCGGAAGGTAGAAGCTCAGCTTTATTCAGTTGAGGGCAACACCAGGGAGGGGCAGAAGCCGTTAGTAGGCCCTAACCACCATTTTGTTTTTTAAAAAACACTTAATGAGAGCCAGAAGGTTGAAGCTCAGCTTTATTCAGTTGAGGGCAACACCAGGCAGGGGCAGACACCGTTAGTAGGCCGGAACCACCATTTTGTTTTTTAAAAAACACTTAATGAGAGCCAGAAGGTTGAAGCTCAGCTTTATTCAGTTGAGGGCAACACCAGGCAGGGGCAGACACCGTTAGTAGGCCGGAACCACCATTTTGTTTTTAAAAAACACTTAATGAGAGCCAGAAGGTAGAAGCTCAGCTTTATTCAGTTGAGGACAACTTGAATTAGGGACTGCATACAGACTTAGCAGGCTGTCCCCTGTGTGGACCATGCATCCAATACATTAACCCATTGAGCCACAAAGGACACGTAACCTTCCGTGGCCATGCCTACAGGTCCATGTGTCTGTTGTCAGGTGTACCTTTGTCAGTGTAGGCCTATTGGAAGGAGGGACCGCAGACAGGCTTCAAAGGCCTAACACAATAAAATGGGCTGGCTGTAGGCACTTTAAAATTGGTTCCAGGGGTACACGGGCAGCAGTGGTCTGGTCAGTGGAGGCCTAGTGGAAGGAGGGACCGCAGACAGGCTTCGAAGGCCTAACACAATAAAATGGGCTGGCTGTAGGCACTTTAAAATTGGTTCCAGGGGTACACGGGCAGCAGTGGTCTGGTCAGTGGAGGCCTAGTGGAAGGAGGGACCGCAGACAGGCTTCGAAGGCCTAACACAATAAAATGGGCTGGCTGTAGGCACTTTAAAATTGGTTCCAGGGGTACACGGGCAGCAGTGGTCTGGTCAGTGGAGGCCTAGTGGAAGGAGGGACCGCAGACAGGCTATCAAAGGCCTAAAATAACAAACAATAGGCTCATGGCAGTTTTACAGCGGTTACATGGATACACGGGCAGGCAGCTGGTGATGAGTGGAGGAGTATTTAAAGTAGGGACCGCAGACAGGCTATCAAAGGCCTAAAATAACAAACAATAGGCTCATGGCAGTTTTACAGCGGTTACATGGATACACAGGCAGCTTGGTGGTGAGTGGAGGAGTATTTAAAGTAGGGACCGCAGACAGGCTATCAAAGGCCTAAAATAACAAACAATAGGCTCATGGCAGTTTTACAGCGGTTACATGGATACACGGGCAGGCAGCTTGTGATGAGTGGAGGAGTATTTAAAGTAGGGACCGCAGACAGGCTATCAAAGGCCTAAAATAACAAACAATAGGCTCATGGCAGTTTTACAGCGGTTACATGGATACACAGGCAGCTGGTGATGAGTGGAGGAGTATTTAAAGTAGGGACCGCAGACAGGCTATCAAAGGCCTAAAATAACAAACAATAGGCTCATGGCAGTTTTACAGCGGTTACATGGATACACAGGCAGCTTGGTGGTGAGTGGAGGAGTATTTAAAGTAGGGACCGCAGACAGGCTATCAAAGGCCTAAAATAACAAACAATAGGCTCATGGCAGTTTTACAGCGGTTACATGGATACACGGGCAGGCAGCTGGTGATGAGTGGAGGAGTATTTAAAGTAGGGACCGCAGACAGGCTATCAAAGGCCTAAAATAACAAACAATAGGCTCATGGCAGTTTTACAGCGGTTACATGGATACACAGGCAGCTGGTGATGAGTGGAGGAGTATTTAAAGTAGGGACCGCAGACAGGCTATCAAAGGCCTAAAATAACAAACAATAGGCTCATGGCAGTTTTACAGCGGTTACATGGATACACAGGCAGCTTGGTGGTGAGTGGAGGAGTATTTAAAGTAGGGACCGCAAACAGGCTATCAAAGGCCTAAAATAACAAACAATAGGCTCATGGCAGTTTTACAGCGGTTACATGGATACACGGGCAGGCAGCTGGTGATGAGTGGAGGAGTATTTAAAGTAGGGACCGCAGACAGGCTATCAAAGGCCTAAAATAACAAACAATAGGCTCATGGCAGTTTTACAGCGGTTACATGGATACACAGGCAGCTTGGTGGTGAGTGGAGGAGTATTTAAAGTAGGGACCGCAGACAGGCTATCAAAGGCCTAAAATAACAAACAATAGGCTCATGGCAGTTTTACAGCGGTTACATGGATACACGGGCAGGCAGCTGGTGATGAGTGGAGGAGTATTTAAAGTAGGGACCGCAGACAGGCTATCAAAGGCCTAAAATAACAAACAATAGGCTCATGGCAGTTTTACAGCGGTTACATGGATACACAGGCAGCTGGTGATGAGTGGAGGAGTATTTAAAGTAGGGACCGCAGACAGGCTATCAAAGGCCTAAAATAACAAACAATAGGCTCATGGCAGTTTTACAGCGGTTACATGGATACACAGGCAGCTTGGTGGTGAGTGGAGGAGTATTTAAAGTAGGGACCGCAGACAGGCTATCAAAGGCCTAAAATAACAAACAATAGGCTCATGGCAGTTTTACAGCGGTTACATGGATACACGGGCAGGCAGCTGGTGATGAGTGGAGGAGTATTTAAAGTAGGGACCGCAGACAGGCTATCAAAGGCCTAAAATAACAAACAATAGGCTCATGGCAGTTTTACAGCGGTTACATGGATACACAGGCAGCTTGGTGGTGAGTGGAGGAGTATTTAAAGTAGGGACCGCAGACAGGCTATCAAAGGCCTAAAATAACAAACAATAGGCTCATGGCAGTTTTACAGCGGTTACATGGATACACGGGCAGGCAGCTGGTGATGAGTGGAGGAGTATTTAAAGTAGGGACCGCAGACAGGCTATCAAAGGCCTAAAATAACAAACAATAGGCTCATGGCAGTTTTACAGCGGTTACATGGATACACAGGCAGCTGGTGATGAGTGGAGGAGTATTTAAAGTAGGGACCGCAGACAGGCTATCAAAGGCCTAAAATAACAAACAATAGGCTCATGGCAGTTTTACAGCGGTTACATGGATACACAGGCAGCTTGGTGGTGAGTGGAGGAGTATTTAAAGTAGGGACCGCAGACAGGCTATCAAAGGCCTAAAATAACAAACAATAGGCTCATGGCAGTTTTACAGCGGTTACATGGATACACAGGCAGCTGGTGATGAGTGGAGGAGTATTTAAAGTAGGGACCGCAGACAGGCTATCAAAGGCCTAAAATAACAAACAATAGGCTCATGGCAGTTTTACAGCGGTTACATGGATACACAGGCAGCTTGGTGGTGAGTGGAGGAGTATTTAAAGTAGGGACCGCAGACAGGCTATCAAAGGCCTAAAATAACAAACAATAGGCTCATGGCAGTTTTACAGCGGTTACATGGATACACGGGCAGGCAGCTGGTGATGAGTGGAGGAGTATTTAAAGTAGGGACCGCAGACAGGCTATCAAAGGCCTAAAATAACAAACAATAGGCTCATGGCAGTTTTACAGCGGTTACATGGATACACAGGCAGCTTGGTGGTGAGTGGAGGAGTAGTGCAAGGAGTGTCTGTCCCAGTACTCCCAAAATATAAATAGATGTTAATGTCTCGCAAAACAACCAAAACAAAAAAAAAGGTGGCATACTTAGGTATAGGGGTGGGCTCATCTACTGAGTTTCTGACATAGTAATTTGGCAGTAACTATTTAATGGTGCCAATATAGGACACAGACACAGACTACTTTAAGTTGCATCATAGATGTCTACAAATTTGTATTGTCAGTGCCAGACATTGAATGATGTCAGCGAATAGACTAAAGATTGGTGGAGCTGTGCGACATAATTTTGCACGTGGTAGAGCACATTTTGAGCTGGGGTAGGGGGGAACTCTCTTGAGGCCGGCGGGACCGCCCCAGGGCCCCTCATGTTACAACGGTGTGTCTGACGTTGGGTGCGCACCGCCACCGCCAGAGACACTACATTGTACTATGAGGGACCCAGTAGCAATGCCGTCAACCAAAAGCGAGCACACCCACCTCTTCAGACAAACAGCAGTCTCACGGGTGCTTGCGCCAAGTCGCGATACCACGGCCCCGTGTGGGGAGTTTTGCCATTTAGGGAGGTGTAAACATGTCGTATGCTGTACAATCAGCTGCAGCAAATTAGACATTAGAAAAGTAATTCACAGGCAAGAGCTTTTCATAGGAAAGCTAGGTGTCGGCCGGGCAAGGTGGGGCAAAAGATTTCGAAATCCAGTTGTGGTTCATTTTAATGAATGTTAGATCGTCAACATTTTGGGTAGCCAGACGAGTCCTTTTTTCGGTTAATATTGAACCTGCAGCACTGAATACTCTTTCTGATAGGACACTTGCTGCCGGGCAAGCAAGCTCCTGCAATGCATATTCTGCCAATTCTGGCCAGGTGTCTAATTTGGAGGCCCAGTAATCTAATGGGAATGACGGTTGAGGGAGAACATCGATAAGGGATGAAAAATAGTTAGTAACCATACTGGACAAATGTTGTCTCCTGTCACTTTCAATTGATGCAGCAGTACCTGTCCTGTCTGCGGTCATAGCAAAATCACTCCACAACCTGGTCAGAAAACCCCTCTGTCCAACGCCACTTCTGATGTGTGCACCCCTAACACTCCTAGTCTGCTGCCCCCTGGAGCTCGTGTGAGAACGATCACGTGCGCTGTGTGCTGGGAATGCCTGAAGCAAACGGTCAACAAGAGTTGATTGTTTGGTTGCTAATATTAGTTCCAAGTTCTCATGTGGCATAATATTTTGCAATTTGCCTTTATAGCGTGGATCAAGGAGGCAGGCCAACCAGTAATCGTCATCGTTCATCATTTTCGTAATGCGTGTGTCCCTTTTTAGGATACGTAAGGCATAATCCGCCATGTGGGCCAAAGTTCCAGTTGTCAAATCTCCGGTTGTGATTGGTTGAGGGGCAGTTGCAGGCAAATCTACGTCACTTGTGTCCCTCAAAAAACCAGAACCCGGCCGTGACACGCAACCAATTTCCTGTGCCCCCGGGAAAGGTTCGGCATTAAAAATATACTCATCCCCATCATCCTCCTCGTCCTCCACCTCCTCTTCGCCCGCTACCTCGTCCTGTACACTGCCCTGACCAGACAATGGCTGACTGTCATCAAGGCTTTCCTCTTCCTCTGGTGCAGACGCCTGCTCCTTTATGTGCGTCAAACTTTGCATCAGCAGACGCATTAGGGGGATGCTCATGCTTATTACGGCGTTGTCTGCACTAACCAGCCGTGTGCATTCCTCAAAACACTGAAGGACTTGACACATGTCTTGTATCTTAGACCACTGCACACCTGACAACTCCATGTCTGCCATCCTACTGCCTGCCCGTGTATCCTCCCACAAATAAATAACAGCACGCCTCTGTTCGCACAGTCTCTGAAGCATGTGCAGTGTTGAGTTCCACCTTGTTGCAACGTCTATGATGAGGCGATGCTGGGGAAGGTTCAAAGACCGCTGATAGGTCTGCATACGGCTGGCGTGTACAGGCGAACGTCGGATATGTGAGCAAAGTGCACGCACTTTGAGGAGCAGGTCGGAGAACCCAGGATAAGTTTTCAATAAGCACTGCACCACCAGGTTTAAGGTGTGAGCCAGGCAAGGAATGTGTTTCAGTTGGGAAAGGGAGATGGCAGCCATGAAATTCCTTCCGTTATCACTCACTACCTTGCCTGCCTCAAGATCTACTGTGCCCAGCCACGACTGCATTTCTTGTTGCAAGAACTCGGACAGAACTTCCGCGGTGTGTCTGTTGTCGCCCAAACACTTCATAGCCAATACAGCCTGCTGACGCTTGGCAGTAGCTGGCCCATAATGGGACAACTGGTGTGCAACAGTGTCATCTGCCGATGGAGTGGTTGGCAGACTGCGTTCTGTGGAAGAGCTGTAGCTTCTGCAGGAGGACGAGGAGGAGGAGGAGGAGGGGGTGCGAACGCCTACAGCCAACTGTTTCCTAGACCGTGGGCTAGGCACAACTGTCCCTAAATTGATGTCGCCTGTGGACCCTGCATCCACCACATTCACCCAGTGTGCCGTGATGGACACATAACGTCCCTGGCCATGCCTACTGGTCCATGCATCTGTAGTCAGGTGCACCTTTGTACTCACAGATTGCTTGAGTGCATGGACGATGCGCTGTTTAACATGCTGGTGCAGGGCTGGGATGGCTTTTCTGGAAAAAAAGTGTCGACTGGGTAGCTCGTATCGTAGTTCAGCGTACTCCATCAGGGCTTTGAAAGCTTCGCTTTCAACTAACCGGTAGGGCATCATCTCTAACGAGATTAGTCTAGCTATGTGGGCGTTAAAACCCTGTGTACGCGGATGCGAGGATAAGTACTTCCTTTTTCTAACCAGAGTCTCATGTAGGGTGAGCTGGACTGGAGAGCTGGAGATCGTGGAACTTTCGGGTGTGCCGGTGTACATGGCAGACTGAGAGACGGTTGGAGACGGTATTGTTTCCGCCGGTGCCCTAGATGCAATATTTCCTCCTACAAAACTGGAGATTCCCTGACCCTGACTGCTTTTGGCTGGCAAAGAAACCTGCACAGATACTGCCGGTGGTGCGGAAAATGGTGGCCTTACAGTGACGGAAGGGATGTTGCGTTGCTGACTAGCTTCATTGGCCGAGGGTGCTACAACCTTGAGGGACGTTTGGTAGTTAGTCCAGGCTTGAAAATGCATGGTGGTTAAGTGTCTATGCATGCAACTAGTATTTAGACTTTTCAGATTCTGACCTCTGCTTAAGCTAGTTGAACATTTTTGACAGATGACTTTGCGCTGATCAGTTGGATGTTGTTTAAAAAAATGCCAGACTGCACTCTTCCTAGACTCGGATCCCTTTTCAGGGATTGCAGACTGAGCTTTAACCGGATGGCAACGCTGTGCTCCAACAGGTTTTGGCTTTGACACGCGTTTTGGGCCAGATACGGGCCCGGCAGATGGAACCTGTTGCGATGTTGATGCCTGCTGCGGCACCTCCTCCACCTCCGCTTCTGAACTACTGCCGCCTGCACCCTGTTCCCCCAATGGCTGCCAATCGGGGTCAATAACTGGGTCATCTATTACCTCCTCTTCGAGCTCGTGTGCAACTTCGTCTGTGTCACTGTGTCGGTCGGTGGTATAGCGTTCGTGGCGGGGCAACATAGTCTCATCAGGGTCTGATTGTGGATCTGTACCCTGAGAGGGCAATGTGGTGGTCTGAGTCAAAGGAGCAGCATAGTACTCTGGCTGTGGCTGTGCATCAGTGCACTCCATGTCAGAATCTACTTGTAATGGGCATGGCCTGTTAAATGTTTCACTTTCTAAGCCAGGGACGGTATGTGTAAAGAGCTCCATGGAGTGACCCGTTGTGTCGCCTGCTGCATCCTTCTCTCTTGTTGTAGTTTTTGCTGAGGAGGACAAGGAAGCGACTTGTTCCTGACCGTGAACATCCACAAGCGACGCGCTGCTTTTACATTTACCAGTTTCGGAAGAGGAGGCAAAAGAGCTAGAGGCTGAGTCTGCAATGTAAGCCAAAACTTGCTGTTGCTGCTCCGCCTTTAAAAGCGGTTTTCCTACTCCCAGAAAAGAGAGCGTTCGAGGCCTTGTGTAGCCTGACGACGAAACTGGCTCCACAGCTCCAGACTTAGGTGGAATATTTTTATCCCCACGACCACCTGATGCTCCACTACCACTACCATCATTACCAGCTGACAATGAACGCCCACGACGACCTCTTGCACCAGACTTCCTCATTGTTTTAAAATCTTAACCAAAGTAACTTTATTTGTTGCTGTCAAACAACTTACACGGTGAGCTATAACTTCAGTATGATTTCAATATCCCTTAACAGGTTGGTGAGACCACAAGGAAAATCAGGCACAATGTTACACACTCTGTTTTCTGTGGCACAAAATCACAGAGATGACACACACGCAGGACTGTCACTCAAGCACTAATGTCAATATTAATCTCCCACCTAATTTATGTTTTTTTTTTCTCAGGGAGACTTTAGAAACCAAATAATATTAAAAAACAAACAAAAAAAAAACAACAAAAAAAAGGCTTTCTATGGCCCACAATTAGAGAGAGAGAGGTGGCACACCCAGGAGTCAAGACTGGCGCACAAGCTGAAAGGGCAATATTACTCTCCCACTGTTTTTTTAAGTTTTTTTTTATTATTTTCAGGGAGACTTTAGAAACCAAATAATATTAAAAAAACCAAAAAAATAAATAGCCTTTCTATGGCCCACTGAATGAGAGAGAGAGGTGGCACACCCAGGAGTCAAGACTGGCACACAAGCTGAAAGGGCAATATTACTCTCCCACTGTTTTTTTAAGTTTTTTTTTTATTATTTTCAGGGAGACTTTAGAAACCAAATAATATTAAAAAAACCAAAAAAATAAATAGCCTTTCTATGGCCCACTGAATGAGAGAGAGAGGTGGCACACCCAGGAGTCAAGACTGGCACACAAGCTGAAAGGGCAATATTACTCTCCCACTGTTTTTTTAAGTTTTTTTTTTTTTATTTTCAGGGAGACTTTAGAAACCAAATAATATTAAAAAAACCAAAAAAATAAATAGCCTTTCTATGGCCCACTGAATGAGAGAGAGAGGTGGCACACCCAGGAGTCAAGACTGGCACACAAGCTGAAAGGGCAATATTACTCTCCCACTGTTTTTTTAAGTTTTTTTTTTTTTATTTTCAGGGAGACTTTAGAAACCAAATAATATTAAAAAAACCAAAAAAATAAATAGCCTTTCTATGGCCCACTGAATGAGAGAGAGAGGTGGCACACCCAGGAGTCAAGACTGGCACACAAGCTGAAAGGGCAATATTACTCTCCCACTGTTTTTTTATGTATTTTTTGTTTTTTAAGGGAGACTTTAGAAACCCAATAATATTTAAAAAAAAAAAAAAAAAAAAAGGCTTTCTATGGCCCACTGAATGAGAGAGAGAGGTGGCACACCCAGGAGTCAAGACTGGCGCACATGCTGAAAGGGCAATATTACTCTCCCACTGTTTTTTTAAGTTTTTTTTTTATTATTTTCAGGGAGACTTTAGAAACCAAATAATATTAAAAAAACCAAAAAAATAAATAGCCTTTCTATGGCCCACTGAATGAGAGAGAGAGGTGGCACACCCAGGAGTCAAGACTGGCACACAAGCTGAAAGGGCAATATTACTCTCCCACTGTTTTTTTAAGTTTTTTTTTTTTATTTTCAGGGAGACTTTAGAAACCAAATAATATTAAAAAAACCAAAAAAATAAATAGCCTTTCTATGGCCCACTGAATGAGAGAGAGAGGTGGCACACCCAGGAGTCAAGACTGGCACACAAGCTGAAAGGGCAATATTACTCTCCCACTGTTTTTTTATGTATTTTTTGTTTTTTAAGGGAGACTTTAGAAACCCAATAATATTTAAAAAAAAAAAGGCTTTCTATGGCCCACTGAATGAGAGAGAGAGGTGGCACACCCAGGAGTCAAGACTGGCACACAAGCTGAAAGGGCAATATTACTCTCCCACTGTTTTTTTATGTATTTTTTGTTTTTTAAGGGAGACTTTAGAAACCAAATAATATTTAAAAAAAAACAAAAAAAAAAAGGCTTTCTATGGCCCACAATTAGAGAGAGAGAGGTGGCACACCCAGGAGTCAAGACTGGCGCACAAGCTGAAAGGGCAATATTACTCTCCCACTGTTTTTTTAAGTTTTTTTTTTTTTATTTTCAGGGAGACTTTAGAAACCAAATAATATTAAAAAAACCAAAAAAATAAATAGCCTTTCTATGGCCCACTGAATGAGAGAGAGAGGTGGCACACCCAGGAGTCAAGACTGGCACACAAGCTGAAAGGGCAATATTACTCTCCCACTGTTTTTTTATGTTTTTTTTTTTTCAGGGAGACTTTAGAAACCAAATAATATTAAAAAAACCAAAAAAATAAATAGCCTTTCTATGGCCCACTGAATGAGAGAGAGAGGTGGCACACCCAGGAGTCAAGACTGGCACACAAGCTGAAAGGGCAATATTACTCTCCCACTGTTTTTTTATGTATTTTTTGTTTTTTAAGGGAGACTTTAGAAACCCAATAATATTTAAAAAAAAAAAAAAAAAAAGGCTTTCTATGGCCCACAATTAGAGAGAGAGGTGGCACACCCAGGAGTCAAGACTGGCACACAAGCTGAAAGGGCAATATTACTCTCCCACTGTTTTTTTATTTATTTTTTTTTTCAGGGAGACTTTAGAAACCAAATAATAAGAAAAAAAATAAATAAATAAATAGGCTTTCTATAGCCCACTGAATAAGAGATAGCACACACAGCAGTGGCACACAAGCCCTGACTGAGGCCAATATTTTTCTACCACTGATTGATGTAGTGTTTTTGTGTTGAGGTAGAATTTAGAACACAAATCACGGAAAAAATAAATAGGCTTTCTATGGCCCACTCAGTGAGAGATGGCACACACAGGGATGGCACTGTAGCAGAAATGCCAATCTTAATCTCCCACAAAAAAAAAAAAAAAAACAGGGACTGTCCTACAATTACTATCTCCCTGCAGTAATGTAAGCCAGGTATGGCAGGCAGCAATAGGAGTGGACTGATGCACAAATTAAATAAAAAGTGTGGACAAACAAAAAAGATAGCTGTGCAGAAAGGAACAAGAGGATATGTGCTTTGAAAAAAGCAGTTGGTTTCCACAGTGGCGTACACACAGCAATACAGCTATCACGGAGCCTTCTAGGGCAGCCCAATGAGCTACAGCGCTGAGGAAAAAAAAAAAAAAATAGCTTCCACTGTTCCTGCACACCGAAGGTGGTGTTGGACAGTGGAAATCGCTACAGCACAAGCGGTTTGGTGGTTAGTGGACCCTGCCTAACGCTCTCCCTGCTTCTGACGAAGCGGCAGCAACCTCTCCCTAAGCTCAGATCAGCAGCAGTAAGATGGCGGTCAGCGGGAACGCCCCTTTATAGCCCCTGTGACGCCGCAGACAGCAAGCCAATCACTGCAATGCCCTTCTCTAAGATGGTGGGGACCAGGATCTATGTCATCACGCTGCCCACACTCTGCGTTCACCTTCATTGGCTGAGAAATGGCGCTTTTCGCGTAATTGAAACGCGACTTTGGCGCGAAAGTCGCGTACCGCATGGCCGACAAGCACAGGGGTCGGATCGGGTTTCATGAGACGCCGACTTAGCCAAAAGTCGGCGACTTTTGAAAATGATCGACCCGTTTCGCTCAACCCTATTTGTGAGTGCTTGGAGATTTAGGTTTTGTTGACACAGCTGCATGATTTACGGCTGCATGATATGCTCGCTCATCACTACTGCTAAATGCATACCAGTGTCTTGGATGTCGCATGTCTCTGAAAATTTTGCATTCACATTTAGATTTCTTCCCTCACAATCTTGGGGATGTAAGCAATGAACAAGGCGAGCAGTTTCACCAGGACATTAAAGTAATGGAACACTGGGTTTTTGGGAATGACTTAATGATGGCAGATTAGTGTTGGTTGTTATATAGGGAAAACCCTGAAAAATCGTATCAACGACAGTCTAATGTCAATTACTTTTATTGTTTGCTCATACTTTAGTTTCTATGTTTGCATGTGAAATTATTTTGGTTCAATAAAAACTGTTTTGTAAGGTGAAGCATTTTTTTCTGATATGTAGATTACTGGTTTCTTAATGTTGCCAGTATATTTCCTATACCTTATAATAATGATGCTGCTCCATGGAAACTATACGTGCTACAGAAAAACTATAGACATTTTTTAAATCAGGATATAAAGATGATTTAGAAAAGTACAAAGTCACCTGCAATGATTGCAAAAAATATTTTTTTGTAGACCTGTGTTATTAATAGAAATGTTGAGGGTTATCTGGCTGCTAATAAACAGTCATTTGTAAAAATGTAAATAAATTGCTTAATCATGTAATTTTTTAGTACTTAACTATTGTTTATAATAAATCTTATATTTGTTTTAATTACAGTAATAAATGTTCAGGAGTAGCGTTGAGCGAAACGGATCGGTCATTTTCATAAATCGCCGACTTTTAGGCAAAATCGGGTTTCATGAAACCCGAACCGATCCTAGTGTGGGATCGGCCATGCGGTCGGCGATCAGAGCGCCAAAGTCGCATTTCGTATGATGCTGTTACCGCCGTTTTTCATCCAATGAAGGAGGACGCAGAGTGTGGGCAGCGTGATGACATAGGTCTCTGTCCCCACCATCTTAGACAAGGGCATGGCAGTGATTGGTTTGCTGTCTGCGGCGTCACAGGGGCTATAAAAGGGCGTGCACGCTGACCGCCATCTTATTTCTGCCGATCTGAGCATAGGGAGAGGTTGCTGCAGTTAGTCAGAAGCAGGGACAGAGTTAGGGAGGAAATATAAACCCCCAAACCGCTTGTGCTGGAGCGATTTTCACTGTCCCACACCACCTTTTTGTGCAGGGACAGTGGAGGTCATACTTTAGTGCAGCAGCTGCATAGCTGTGTGCACGGTGCTGTGCAAACCAACTGCTTTTTTCAAAGCAAAAATCCTGTTGCTCCTTTCTGCACAGTTACCTGTCTTGTTTATTTGTCTACCAATTTTTTGGTTCAGCAGTCCTTTTTATTGCTGCCATACTTGTCCTGAGATCATTGTAGGAAGCTTGTTATTTCAGTAATTTTTTTTTTTTTTTATAATAATTACAGCCACTTTCTGCCACGTTCATAGTGTTGTGTTATACCACTGGGCCAGAGTTGTGGTTCAGTGTCTCCCCCCAAAAGTGAGATAGTAATTCTCACACAGTTTATATTCTGCTGTACTGCTAGTGTGTCGTATATCAGGCAGCCACTTTCTGCCACGTTCATAGTGTTGTGTTATACCACTGGGACAGAGTTGTGGTTCAGTGTCTCCCCCCAAAAGTGAGATAGTAATTCTCACACAGTTTATATTCTGCTGTACTGCTAGTGTGTCGTATATCAGGCAGCCACTTTCTGCCATGTTCATAGTGTTGTGTTATACCACTGGGACAGAGTTGTGGTTCAGTGTCTCCCCCCAAAAAATGAGGAAGTCTGGTGGAAGAGGCCGTGGGCGGGGGTTGCCAGCTAGTACTGATGGTGGTGGTGGTGCTGCATCTGGTGGTAGTGGCAAAAGCACAGTAGCACCTAAGGCTGGAGGTGTTGAGCCTGCGTCATCGTCTGGCTACACAAGGCCTCGAAGGCTCCCTTACCTGGGAGTAGGAAAACAGCTTTTAAAGCCGGAGCAGCAGGAAAAAGTTTTGTCTTTCCTTGCTGACTCAGCCTCTAGCTCTTTCGCCTCCTCTTCCCAAGGTTCAAAATCTAAGAGCAGCCAGTCGTCAATGGATGCTTCCAGTCTGGAAAAAGACGTTTCCTTGTGTCCTTCACCCAAACCAAAAGTGAAGGATGCATCAGGCGACACTACAGGTTACTCCATGGAGCTCTTTACCCATACCGTGCCAGGTTAGAAAGGGAAATTGTACACTGCCCATTACAAGAAGAATTGGACATGGAGTGCACTGATGCACAGCCACAGCTAGATTATGATGCTGTTCCATTGACTCAGATCACTACATTGACCTCGCAGTTTCCTGAGCCAGAATCTGACCCTGATGAGACTATGGTGCCCTGTCCCGAACGCTATAGCACCGGCTTACACGGTGACACTGAGGAAGGTGCACATGACATTGTGGAGGAGGAGGTGATAGATGACCCAGTTCTTGACCCAGATTGGCATCCATTGGGGGAAGAGGGTGCTGCTGGCACTAGCTCACAAGCGGAGGAGGGTTATCCGCAGCAACACCAATCTACATCGCAACAGCTGTCTTCAGCCAGTCCCGTATCAGGCCCAAAACGTGTGACAAAAACAGTTTTAGGACAGCGTGGCCAACCGCTGAAAGTTGCACAGCGTGCAATGCCTGAAAAGGAATTCCATAGTAGGAAGAGTGCAGTGTGGCATTTTTTTGACCAAGATCCCAATGATCAGTCTAAAGTGATCTGTAAGAAATGCTCAAAGACCTTTAGCAGAGGGAAGATTCTTCAAAATTTAAATACAACGTGCATGCGTAGACATTTAACCAGCATGCACTTGCAAGCCTGCACTAATTACCAAATGTCCTGTACCGTTGGTGCACCTGGTCAGAATGAAGGTAGTCAGCAACACTACATTGCTTCCCTCACTGTAAGCCCACCGGTTCACACACCACCAGCAGCAAATGTGGAGGGATCGTAGCAAGGCCAAAGCAGGCAGGGAATCAGAAGGTTATTGGTAGGAAGCACTGTATGTAGGACAACATCACCAACTGTCTCTCAATCCGCCATGCCCACCACCACCACCGCTAGTTCCAACATCTGCAGGTCTCCTGTCCAGCTCACCCTAGAACAGACTCTCATGAGGAAAAGAAAGTACTCATCCTCTCATCCACATACACAGGGTTTGAATGCCCACATTGCCAGATTAATCTGGTTAGAGATGATGCCCTACCGTTTGGTCAAAAGCAAAGCTTTCAAAGACCTGATGGCCTATGCAGTACCACGCTATGACCTACCCAGTCGCCACTTCTTTGTGAGAAAAGGCATCCCAGCCCTCCACCAGCATGTCAAAGACCGCATTGTCCATGCACTGAGGCAGTCTGTCAGTGGAAAGGTGCACCTCACCACAGATGCATGGACCAGTAGGCATGGCCAGGGGCGTTACGTGTCCATCACGGCACACTGGGTTAATGTGGTGGATGCAGGGTCCACAGGGGACAGCCATAGTGGGACAGTTCTGCCTAGCCCACGGTCTAGGAAACAGTTGGCAGTAGGCGTTCCACACCCCTCCTCCTCCTCCTCCAGAAGCGACAGCTCGTCCACAGAGCGCAGTCGCCTGGCAACTCCATCCGCAGCTGCCAGTGTTGCACACGAGGTGTCTCATTATGGAACAGCTAGTGGTAAGCGTCAGCAGGCTGTGTTGGAAATGAAGTGTTTGGGCAACAACAGACACACCGCGGAAGTACTGACCGAGTTCTTGCAGCAAGAAAGTGAGTCATGGCTGGGCAGTGTACATCTTGAGGCAGGCAAGGTAGTCAGTGATAACGGAAGGAATTTTATGGCTGCCATAGCCCTTTCACAACTTAAACACATACCTTGTTTGGCTCACACTTTGAACCTGGTGGTGCAGTGCTTCCTGAAAAATTATCCGGAGTTACCAGCCCTGCTCCTGAAGGTGAAGGTGCGAAAACTTTGTTCGCACATCCGCCGGTCGCCCGTACACTCCAACCGTATGCTGAACCATCAGCGATCGCTAAATCTTCCACAGCAACGCCTAATTATAGATGTTGCAACAAGGTGGAACTCCACACTGCACATGGTTCAGAGGCTGTGTGAACAGAGGCGTGCTGTCATTTATTTGTGGGAGGATACGCATACATGGGCAGGCAGTTGGATGGCAGACATGGAGTTGTCTGGTGTGCAGTGGTCGAAGCTACAAGACCTCTGTCAAGTCCTTCAGTGCTTTGAGGAATGCACACGGCTGGTAAGTGCAGACGACGCCATCATAAGCATGAGCATCCCACTTATGCGTCTGCTGATGCAAAGTTTGACGCACATTAAGGAGCAGGCGTCTGCAGCCGAGGAGGAGGGAAGCCTTGATGACAGTCAGCCATTGTCTGGTCAGGGAACTGTCCAGGACGAGGTGGCGGACGAAGAGGATGAGGAGGAGGATGATGGGGATGAATATGTATGGGAGGAGGGAGCTTCTCAGGGGGCAATAGAAACTGGTGCAGTTGCAAGGTCTGGTACAGGTTTCTTGCGGGACACTTGTGATGTAGATTTGCAAGAAAGTGCTCCTCAACCCAGCAGAAGCAGTGAATTGACACCTGGAACATTGGCCCACATGGCTGAGTATGCCTTGCGTATCCTAAAAAGGGACCCCCACATTGTCAAAATGATGACCGATGACTAGGGTTGAGTGAAACGTATCGTTCATTTTCATAAGTCGCCGACTTTTGGCAAAGTCGGTGTCTCATGAAACCCGACCCGATCCCTGTGTGGGGTCGGCCATGCGGTACGCGACTTTCGCGCCAAAGTCGCGTTTAAATGACGCTAAATGCGCCATTTCTCAGCCAATGAAGGTGGACGCAGAGTGTGGGCAGCGTGATGACATAGATCTCAGTCCCCACCATCTTAGAGAAGGGCATTGCAGTGATTGGCTTGCTTTCTGCGGCATCACAGGGGCTATAAAGGGGCGTTCCCACCGACCGCCATCTTACTGCTGCTGATCTGAGCGTAGGGAGAGGTGCCGCTTCGTCAGAAGCAGGGATAGTGTTTTGCAGGGTACATTCACCCCCAAACCGCTTGTGCTGTAGCGATTTCCACTGTCCAACACCACCTTTTGTTTGCAGGGACAGTGGAAGCTACATTTTTTTTTCCTCAGCGCTGTAGCTCATTGGGCTGCCCTAGAAGGCTCCCTGATAGCTGCGTTGCTGTGTGTGTACGCCGCTGTGCAAACCAACTGCTTTTTTCAAAGCACAAATACTGTTGTTCCTTCCTTTCTGCACAGCTATCTTGTTTGTTTGTCCACACTTTTGTGTGCAGCAGTCCTTTTTATAGCTGCCTGCCATACTTTTCTGAGACTACTGCAGGGAGATAAAGATTGGCAAGTCTGCCTCTGTGCCAGTGCTGTGTGTGGCATCTGTCTCTCATTGTGTGCCACAGAAAACCTAGTGTGTAATACTGGGCCTTTTTTTTTTTTTTTTAATTCTCCCTGAAAAAAATAAAAATAAATAGTGGGAGATAAAGATTGGCAAGTCTGCCTCTGTGCCAGTGCTGTGTGTGGCATCTGTCTCTCATTGTGTGCCACCGAAAACCAGTGTGTAATACTGGGCCTTTTTTTTTTTTTGTAAATTCTCCCTGTAAAAAAAAAAATAGTGGGAGATAAAGATTGGCAAGTCTGCCTCTGTGCCAGTGCTGTGTGTGGCATCTGTCTCATTGTGTGCCACCGAAAACCAGTGTGTAATACTGGGCCATTTTTTTTTTGTAAATTCTCCCTGTAAAAAAAAATAAATAATGGGAGATAAAGATTGGCAAGTCTGCCTCTGTGCCAGTGCTGTGTGTGGCATCTGTCTCTCATTGTGTGCCACCGAAAACCAGTGTGTAATACTGGGCCATTTTTTTTTTAGGTAAATTCTCCCTGTAAAAAAATAAATAAATAGTGGGACATAAAGATTGGCAAGTCTGCCTCTGTGCCACTGCTGTGTGTAGCATCTGTCTCTCATTGTGTGCCACCGAAAACCAGTGTGTAATACTGGGCCTTTTTTTTTGTAAATTCTCCCTGTAAAAAAAATATAAATAGTGGGAGATAAAGATTGGCAAGTCTGCCTCTGTGCCAGTGCTGTGTGTGGCATCTGTCTCTCATTGTGTGCCACCGAAAACCAGTGTGTAATACTGGGCCATTTTTTTTTTTTGTAAATTCTCCCTGTAAAAAAAAAAAATAGTGGGAGATAAAGATTGGCAAGTCTGCCTCTGTGTCAGTGCTGTGTGTGGCATCTGTCTCTCATTGTGTGCCACAGAAAACCTAGTGTGTAATACTGGGCCTTTTTTTTTTTTTTTGTAAATTCTCCTTGTAAAAAAATAAATAAATAGTGGGAGATAAAGATTGGCAAGTCTGCCTCTGTGCCAGTGCTGTGTGTGGCATCTGTCTCATTGTGTGCCACCGAAAACCAGTGTGTAATACTGGGCCATTTTTTTTTTTGTAAATTCTCCCTGTAAAAAAAAATAAATAATGGGAGATAAAGATTGGCAAGTCTGCCTCTGTGCCAGTGCTGTGTGTGGCATCTGTCTCTCATTGTGTGCCACCGAAAACCACTGTGTAATACTGGGCCTTTTTTTTTTTTTTGTAAATTCTCCCTGTAAAAAAAATAATAAATAGTGGGAGATAAAGATTGGCAAATCTGCCTCTGTGCCATTGCTGTGTGTGGCATCTGTCTCTCATTGTGTGCCACCGAAAACCAGTGTGTAATACTGGGCCTTTTTTTTTTTTTTATAAATTCTCCCTGTAAAAAAAAAATAAATAGTGGGAGATAAAGATTGGCAAGTCTGCCTCTGTGCCAGTGCTGTGTGTGGCATCTGTCTGTCATTGTGTGCCACCGAAAACCAGTGTGTAATACTGGGCCATTTTTTTTTTTTGTACATTCTCCCTGTAAAAAAAATAAATAAATAGTGGGAGATAAAGATTGGCAAGTCTGCCAATGTGCCAGTGCTGTGTCTGGCATCTGTCTCTCATTGTGTGCCACCGAAAACCAGTGTGTAATACTGGGCCATTTTTTTTTTTTTGTAAACTCTCCCTGTAAAAAAATAAATAAATAGTGGGAGATAAAGATTGGCAAGTCTGCCTCTGTGCCATTGCTGTGTGTGGCATCTGTCTCTCATTGTGTGCCACCGAAAACCAGTGTGTAATACTGGGCCTTTTTTTTTTTTTTTGTAAATTCTCCCTGTAAAAAAAAAATAAATAGTGGGAGTTAAAGATTGGCAAGTCTGCCTCTGTGCCAGTGCTGTGTGTGGCATCTGTCTCTCATTGTGTGCCACCGAAAACCAGTGTGTAATACTGGGCCTTTTTTTTTGTAAATTCTCCCTGTAAAAAATAAATAAAGAGTGGGAGATAAAGATTGGCAAGTCTGCCTCTGTGCCAGTGCTGTGTGTGGCATCTGTCTCTCATTGTGTGCCACAGAAAACCAGTGTGTAATACTGGGCCATTTTTTTTTTTTTGTAAATTCTCCCTGTAAAAAAATAAAGAAATAGTGGGACATAAAGATTGGCAAGTCTGTCTCTGTGCCAGTGCTGTGTGTGGCATCTGTCTCTCATTGTGTGCCACCGAAAACCAGTGTGTAATACTGGGCCTTTTTTTGTGTAAATTCTCCCTGTAAAAAAAAAATAAATAGTGGGAGATAAAGATTGGCAAGTCTGCCTCTGTGCCATTGCTGTGTGTGGCATCTGTCTCTCATTGTGTGCCACCGAAAACCAGTGTGTAATACTGGGCCTTTTTTTTTTTGTAAATTCTCCCTGTAAAAAAATAAATAAATAGTGGGAGATAAAGATTGGCAAGTCTGCCTCTGTGCCAGTGCTGTGTGTGGCATCTGTCTCTCATTGAGTGCCACAGAAAACCAGTGTGTAATACTGGGCCATTTTTTTTTGTTTGTAAAGTCTCCCTGTAAAAAAATAAATAAATAGTGGGACATAAAGATTGGCAAGTCTGTCTCTGTGCCAGTGCTGTGTGTGGCATCTGTCTCTCATTGTGTGCCACCGAAAACCAGTGTGTAATACTGGGCCATTTTTTTTTTTGTAATTTCTCCCTGTAAAAAAATAAAGAAATAGTGGGACATAGAGATTGGCAAGTCTGCCTCTGTGCCACTGCTGTGTGTGGCATCTGTCTCTCATTGTGTGCCACCGAAAACCAGTGTGTAATACTGGGCCTTTTTTTTTTTTTTTGTAAATTCTCCCTGTAAAAAAAAAAAAATAGTTGGAGATAAAGATTGGCAAGTCTGCCTCTGTGCCACTGCTGTGTGTGGCATCTGTCTCTCATTGTGTGCCACCGAAAACCAGTGTGTAATACTGGGCCTTTTTTTTTTTTTGTAAATTCTCCCTGTAAAAAAAAAATAAATAGTGGGAGATAAAGATTGGCAAGTCTGCCTCTGTGCCAGTGCTGTGTGTGGCATCTGTCTCTCATTGTGTGCCACCGAAAACCAGTGTGTAATACTGGGCCATTTTTTTTTTTTTGTAAATTCTCCCTGTAAAAAAATAAATAAATAGTGAGACATAAAGATTGGCAAGTCTGCCTCTGTGCCAGTGCTGTGTGTGGCATCTGTCTCTCATTGTGTGCCACCGAAAACCAGTGTGTAATACTGGGCCATTTTTTTTTTAATTCTCCCTGTAATAAAATAAATAAATAGTGGGACATAAAGATTGGCAAGTCTGCCTCTGTGCCAGTGCTGTGTGTGGCATCTGTCTGTCATTGTGTGCCACCGAAAACCAGTGTGTAATACTGGGCCTTTTTTTTTTTTTATAAATTCTCCCTGTAAAAAAAAAATAAATAGTGGGAGATAAAGATTGGCAAGTCTGCCTCTGTGCCAGTGCTGTGTGTGGCATCTGTCTGTCATTGTGTGCCACCGAAAACCAGTGTGTAATACTGGGCCATTTTTTTTTTGTAAATTCTCCCTGTAAAAAAAAAAATAAATAGTGGGAGATAAAGATTGGCAAGTCTGCCAATGTGCCAGTGCTGTGTGTGGCATCTGTCTCTCATTGTGTGCCACCGAAAACCAGTGTGTAATACTGGGCCTTTTTTTTGTAAATTCTCCCTGTAAAAAAATAAATAAATAGTGGGAGATAAAGATTGGCAAGTCTGCCTCTGTGCCATTGCTGTGTGTGGCATCTGTCTCTCATTGTGTGCCACCGAAAACCAGTGTGTAATACTGGGCCTTTTTTTTTTTTGTAAATTCTCCCTGTAAAAAAAATATAAATAGTGGGAGATAAAGATTGGCAAGTCTGCCTCTGTGCCAGTGCTGTGTGTGGCATCTGTCTCTCATTGTGTGCCACCGAAAACCAGTGTGTAATACTGGGCCATTTTTTTTTTTTGTAAATTCTCCCTGTAAAAAAAAAAAATAGTGGGAGATAAAGATTGGCAAGTCTGCCTCTGTGTCAGTGCTGTGTGTGGCATCTGTCTCTCATTGTGTGCCACAGAAAACCTAGTGTGTAATACTGGGCCTTTTTTTTTTTTTTTGTAAATTCTCCTTGTAAAAAAATAAATAAATAGTGGGAGATAAAGATTGGCAAGTCTGCCTCTGTGCCAGTGCTGTGTGTGGCATCTGTCTCATTGTGTGCCACCGAAAACCAGTGTGTAATACTGGGCTATTTTTTTTTTTTTTTGTAAATTCTCCCTGTAAAAAAAAAATAAATAGTGGGAGATAAAGATTGGCAAGTCTGCCTCTGTGCCAGTGCTGTGTGTGGCATCTGTCTCTCATTGTGTGCCACCGAAAACCAGTGTGTAATACTGGGCCTTTTTTTTTTTGTAAATTCTCCATGTAAAAAAATAAATAAATAGTGGGAGATAAAGATTGGCAAGTCTGCCTCTGTGCCAGTGCTGTGTGTGGTATCTGTCTCTCATTGTGTGCCACAGAAAACCAGTGTGTAATACTGGGCCATTTTTTTTTTTGTAAATTCTCCCTGTAAAAAAATAAATAAATAGTGGGACATAAAGATTGGCAAGTCTGTCTCTGTGCCAGTGCTGTGTGTGGCATCTGTCTCTCATTGTGTGCCACCGAAAACCAGTGTGTAATACTGGGCCATTTTTTTTTTTTTGTAATTTCTCCCTGTAAAAAAATAAAGAAATAGTGGGACATAAAGATTGGCAAGTCTGCCTCTGTGCCACTGCTGTGTGTGGCATCTGTCTCTCATTGTGTGCCACCGAAAACCAGTGTGTAATACTGGGCCTTTTTTTTTTTGTAAATTCTCCATGTAAAAAAATAAATAAATAGTGGGAGATAAAGATTGGCAAGTCTGCCTCTGTGCCAGTGCTGTGTGTGGTATCTGTCTCTCATTGTGTGCCACAGAAAACCAGTGTGTAATACTGGGCCATTTTTTTTTTTTGTAAATTCTCCCTGTAAAAAAATAAATAAGTAGTGGGACATAAAGATTGGCAAGTCTGTCTCTGTGCCAGTGCTGTGTGTGGCATCTGTCTCTCATTGTGTGCCACCGAAAACCAGTGTGTAATACTGGGCCATTTTTTTTTTTTTGTAATTTCTCCCTGTAAAAAAATAAAGAAATAGTGGGACATAAAGATTGGCAAGTCTGCCTCTGTGCCACTGCTGTGTGTGGCATCTGTCTCTCATTGTGTGCCACCGAAAACCAGTGTGTAATACTGGGCCTTTTTTTTTTTTGTAAATTCTCCCTGTAAAAAAAATAAAATAGTTGGAGATAAAGATTGGCAAGTCTGCCTCTGTGCCACTGCTGTGTGTGGCATCTGTCTCTCATTGTGTGCCACCGAAAACCAGTGTGTAATACTGGGCCTTTTTTTTTTTTTTTGTAAATTCTCCCTGTAAAAAAAAAATAAATAGTGGGAGATAAAGATTGGCAAGTCTGCCTCTGTGCCAGTGCTGTGTGTGGCATCTGTCTCTCATTGTGTGCCACCGAAAACCAGTGTGTAATACTGGGCTATTTTTTTTTTCTGTAAATTCTCCCTGTAAAAAAATAAATAAATAGTGGGACATAAAGATTGGCAAGTCTGCCTCTGTGCCAGTGCTGTGTGTGGCATCTGTCTCTCATTGTGTGCCACCGAAAACCAGTGTGTAATACTGGGCCTTTTTTTTTTTTTTATAAATTCTCCCTGTAAAAAAAAAATAAATAGTGGGAGATAAAGATTGGCAAGTCTGCCTCTGTGCCAGTGCTGTGTGTGGCATCTGTCTGTCATTGTGTGCCATCGAAAACCAGTGTGTAATACTGGGCCATTTTTTTTTTGTAAATTCTCCCTGTAAAAAAAAAAATAAATAGTGGGAGATAAAGATTGGCAAGTCTGCCAATGTGCCAGTGCTGTGTGTGGCATCTGTCTCTCATTGTGTGCCACCGAAAACCAGTGTGTAATACTGGGCCATTTTTTTTTTTTGTAAACTCTCCCTGTAAAAAAATAAATAAATAGTGGGAGATAAAGATTGGCAAGTCTCTCTCTGTGCCATTGCTGTGTGTGGCATCTGTCTCTCATTGTGTGCCACCGAAAACCAGTGTGTAATACTGGGCCTTTTTTTTTTGTAAATTCTCCCTGTAAAAAAATAAATAAATAGTGGGAGATAAAGATTGGCAAGTCTGCCTCTGTGCCATTGCTGTGTGTGGCATCTGTCTCTCATTGTGTGCCACCGAAAACCAGTGTGTAATACTGGGCCTTTTTTTTTTTTTTGTAAATTCTCCCTGTAAAAAAAAAATAAATAGTGGGAGTTAAAGATTGGCAAGTCTGCCTCTGTGCCAGTGCTGTGTGTGGCATCTGTCTCTCATTGTGTGCCACCGAAAACCAGTGTGTAATACTGGGCCTTTTTTTTGTGTAAATTCTCCCTGTAAAAAAATAAATAAATAGTGGGAGATAAAGATTGGCAAGTCTGTCTCTGTGCCAGTGCTGTGTGTGGCATCTGTCTCTCATTGTGTGCCACCGAAAACCAGTGTGTAATACTGGGCCTTTTTTTTGTGTAAATTCTCCCTGTAAAAAATAAATAAATAGTGGGAGATAAAGATTGGCAAGTCTGCCTCTGTGCCAGTGCTGTGTGTGGCATCTGTCTCTCATTGTGTGCCACCGAAAGCCAGTGTGTAATACTGGGCCTTTTTTTTTTTGTAAATTCTCCCTGTAAAAAAATAAATAAATAGTGGGAGATAAAGATTGGCAAGTCTGCCTCTGTGCCAGTGCTGTGTGTGGCATCTGTCTCTCACTGTGTGCCACAGAAAACCAGTGTGTAATACTGGGCCATTTTTTTTTGTTTGTAAATTCTCCCTGTAAAAAAATAAATAAATAGTGGGACATAAAGATTGGCAAGTCTGTCTCTGTGCCAGTGTTGTGTGTGGCATCTGTCTCTCATTGTCTGCCACCGAAAACCAGTGTGTAATACTGGGCCATTTTTTTTTTTTGTAATTTCTCCCTGTAAAAAATAAAGAAATAGTGGGACATAAAGATTGGCAAGTCTGCCTCTGTGCCAGTGCTGTGTGTGGCATCTGTCTCTCATTGTGTGCCACCGAAAACCAGTGTGTAATACTGGGCCTTTTTTTTTTTTTTTGTAAATTCTCCCTGTAAAAAAAAAAAAATAGTTGGAGATAAAGATTGGCAAGTCTACCTCTGTGCCACTGCTGTGTGTGGCATCTGTCTCTCATTGTGTGCCACCGAAAACCAGTGTGTAATACTGGGCCTTTTTTTTTTTTTTTTTTGTAAATTCTCCCTGTAAAAAAAAAATAAATAGTGGGAGATAAAGATTGGCAAGTCTGCCTCTGTGCCAGTGCTGTGTGTGGCATCTGTCTCTCATTGTGTGCCACCGAAAACCAGTGTGTAATACTGGGCTATTTTTTTTTTTATGTAAATTCTCCCTGTAAAAAAATAAATAAATAGTGGGACATAAAGATTGGCAAGTCTGCCTCTGTGCCAGTGCTGTGTGTGGCATCTGTCTCTCATTGTGTGCCACCGAAAACCAGTGTGTAATACTGGGCCATTTTTTTTTTAATTCTCCCTGTAATAAAATAAATAAATAGTGGGACATAAAGATTGGCAAGTCTGCCTCTGTGCCAGTGCTGTGTGTGGCATCTGTCTCTCATTGTGTGCCACCGAAAACCAGTGTGTAATACTGGGCCTTTTTTTTTTTTTGTAAATTCTCCCTGTAAAAAAAAAAAAAATAGTGGGAGATAAAGATTGGCAAGTCTGCCTCTGTGCCATTGCTGTGTGTGGCATCTGTCTTTCATTGTGTGCCACAGAAAACCAGTGTGTAATACTGGGCCATTTTTTTTTTTTTTTATTCTCCCTGAAAAAAAAAAAAAAATAGTGGGAGATTAAGATTGGCATTTCTGCTTGAGTGCCGGTCGTGTGTGTGCCATCTGTCTCAAATTATTGGGGCACAGAAAACCTAGTGTGTAACATTGGGCCTGGTTTTCCTTTCAGTGTCAGCCACCTATAAAGGTGTATATAAATCCTACAGAAGTTAGAGTTCACCTTATAAGTTGTTTTACAGTAACAAATACCATTACTTTGGTTACGTTTTGCAAACAATGAGGAAGTTTGGTGGAAGAGGTCGTGGCCGTGGGAGGTCATTGTCAGCTGGTAATGATGGTAGTGGTGGTGGAGCATCAGGTGGTCGTGGTAAAAGCAGTACAGCACCTAAGTCTCGAGTTGTTGAGCCAGGTTCGTCATCTGGCTACACAAGGCCTCGAACGCTCCCTTTTCTGGGAGTAGGAAAACCGCTTTTAAAGCCAGAGCAGCAAGAACAATTTTTGGCTTTCCTTGCTGACTCAGCCTCTAGCTCTTTTGCCTCCTCTTCTGAAAGTGCAAAATGTAAAAGCAGCGCGTCGTTAGTGGATGTTCACGGTCAGGGACAAGTCGCTTCCTTGTCTTCTTCACCCAGAACAAGAGAGAAGGATGCGTCAGGAGACACAACGGGTTACTCCATGGAGCTCTTTACACATACCGTTCCTGGGTTAGACAGTGAAACAGTTAACAGGCCATGCCCATTAGAAGTTGAATCGGACATGGAGTGCACTGATGCACAGCCACAGCCAGATTACTATGCTGTTCCTTTGACTCAGACGAGAACATTGCCCTCGCAGTGTACTGAGCCAGAATCAAACCCAGCTGAGACTATGGTGCCCCGTCACGAAAGCTATACCACTGGCTTACATGGTGACACAGACGAAGTTGCACACGACATAGAAGAGGAGGTCATAGATGACCCAGTTGTTGATCCCGATTGGCAGCCATTGGGGGAACAGGGTGCAGGCGGCAGTAGTTCTGAAGTGGAGGAGGATGAGGAGCCACAGCAGGCATCAACATCACAACAGGTTCCATCTGCCGGGCCCGTATCTGGCCAAAAACGCGTGGCAAAACCAAAACCAGTTGGAGGACAGCATGGCCATCCGGTTAAAGAAGCTCAGTCTGCAATGCCTGAAAAGGTATCCGATAGTAGAAAGAGTGCAGTCTGGCATTTTTTTAAACAACATCCAAATGATCAGCGCAAAGTCAACTGTCAAAAATGTTCAACTACCTTAAGCAGAGGTCAGAATCTTAAAAGTCTAAATACAAGTTGCATGCATAGACATTTATCCACCATGCATTTGCAAGCCTGCACTAACTACCAAACGTGCCTAAAGGTTGCAGCACCCTCGGCCAATGAAGCTAGTCAGCAACGCTACATCCCTTCCCTCACTGTAAGCCCACCATTTCCCGCAACACCTGCAGTATCTGTGCAGCTTTTGTCTCCAGGCCAAAGCAGTCAGGGAATCACCAGGTTTGTAGTAGGAAACACTGCATGTAGGGCACCGGCAAGAATACCATCTCCAACCCTCTCTCAGTCTGCCATGTCCACTGGCACCACCGCTAGTTCCACGATCTCCAGCTCTCCAGTCCAGCTCACCCTTCATGAGACTCTTGTTAGGAAAAGGAAGTACTCATCCTCGCATCCGCGTACACAGGGTTTGAACACCCACATTGCTATACTAATCTCATTAGAGATGATGCCCTACCGGTTAGTTGAAAGCGAAGCTTTCAAAGCGCTGATGGACTATGCTGTACCACGCTACGAGCTACCCAGTCGACACTTCTTTTCTAGAAAAGCCATCCCAGCCCTCCAACAGCATGTTAAAGACCGCATCGTCCATGCACTCAGGCAGTCTGTGACCACAAAGGTGCACCTGACAACAGATGCATGGACCAGTAGGCATGGCCAGGGACGTTATGTGTCCATCACGGCACACTGGGTGAATGTGGTGGATGCAGGGTCCACAGGGGACAGCAATATTGGGACAGTTCTGCCTAGCCCACGGTCAAGGAAAGAGTTGGCTGTAGGCGTTCGCCCCCCCTCCTCCTCTTCCTCCTCCTCCTGCAGAAGCGAGAGCTCGTCCACAGACCGCAGTCGCACATCCACTCCATCCGCAGCTGCCACTGATGCACACCAGGTGTGCCATTATGGGACAGCTAGTGGCAAGCGTCAGCAGGCTGTATTGGCAATGAAGTGTTTGGGCGACAACAGACACACCGCGGAAGTTCTGTCCGAGTTCTTGCAGAAAGAAACTCAGTCATGACTGGGCACTGTACATCTTGAGGCAGGCAAGGTAGTGAGTGATAACGGAAGGAATTTCATGGCTGCCATAGCCCTTTCCCAACTGAAACACATTCCTTGCCTGGCTCACACCTTAAACCTGGTGGTGCAGTGCTTCCTGAAAAGTTATCCGGGGTTACCCGACCTGCTCCTCAAAGTGCGCAGACTTTGCTCACATATCCGCCATTCGCCTGTACACTCCAGCCGTATGCAGAACTATCAGCGTTATTTGAACCTTCCTCAGCATCGCCTAATCATCGACGTTGCAACAAGGTGGAACTCGACACTGCACATGCTTCAGAGAGTGTGCGAACAGAGGCGTGCTGTTATGTATTTGTGGGAGGATACACGGGCAGGCAGTTGGATGGCAGACATGGAGTTGTCAGGTGTGCAGTGGTCGAAGCTACAAGACCTGTGTCAAGTCCTTCAGTGTTTTGAGGAATGCACACGGCTGGTTAGTGCAGACAATGCCATAATAAGCATGATCATCCCCCTAATGCGTCTGCTGATGCAAAGTTTGACGCACATAAAGGAGCAGGCATCTGCAGCCGAGAAAGAGGAAAGCCTTGATGACAGTCAGCCATTGTCTGGTCAGGGCCGTGTAGAGGACGCGGTAGCGGGCGAAGAGGATGAGGAGGACGAGGAGGATGATGGGGATGAGTACTTTTTTAATGAGGAAGCCTCTCCTGGGCCAACAGAAATTAGTGGCGTTGCAAGGCCGGGTTCTGTTTTTTTAAGGGAGACAAGTGACGTAGACTTGCCTGTAACTGCCCCTCAAACCAGCACAACCGCAGATTTGACAACTGGAACTTTGGCCCACATGGCGGATTATGCCTTACGTATCCTCAAAAGGGACCCACGCATTATTAAAATGATGACCGATGACGATTACTGGTTGGCCTGCATCCTTGACCCTCGCCATAAAGGCAAATTGCAAAATATTATGCCACATGAGAACCTCGAACAAATATTAGCAACCAAACAAGCAACTCTTGTAGACCGTTTGATTCAGGCATTCCCAGCACACAGCGCCGGTGATGGTTCTCACACGAGCTGCAGGGGGCTACAGGGCAGAGGTGTTAGAGGTGCACAAATCAGAAGTGGCGTTGGACAGAGGGGTTTTCTGACCAGGTTGTGGAGTGATTTCGCAATGACCGCAGACAGGACAGGTACTGCAGCATCTATTCAAAGTGACAGGAGTAGTGTTGAGCGATACCGTCCGATACTTGAAAGTATCGGTATCGGAAAGTATCGGCCGATACCGGCAAAGTATCGGATCTAATCCGATACCGATACCCGATACCAATACAAGTCAATGGGACTCATGTATCGGACGGTATTCCTGATGGTTCCCAGGGTCTGAAGGAGAGGAAACTCTCCTTCAGGCCCTGGGATCCATATTAATGTGTAAAATAAAGAATTAAAATAAAAAATATTGCTATACTCACCTCTCCGACGCAGCCTGGACCTCACCGAGGGAACCGGCAGCGTTGTTTGCTTAAAATGCGCGCGTTTCCTGCCTCCCGCGACGTCACGGCTTCTGATTGGTCGCGTGCCGCCCATGTGGCCGCGACGCGACCAATCACAGCAAGCCGTGACGTAATTTTGAGGTCCTGGAAGCCTAATTCTAGGCATTCAGGATTTTAAAATTACGTTCCGGCTTGTGATTGGTCGCGTCGCGGTCACATGGGCGACGCGACCAATCACAAGCCGTGACGTCACGGGAGGCAGGAGACGCGCGCATTTTTAAAATTACGTCACGGCTTGTGATTGGTTGCGTGCCGCCCATGTGGCCGCGACGCGACCAATCACAGCAAGCCGTGACGTAATTTCAGGTCCTGAATGCAGAAATAGGCATTCAGGACCTGAAATTACATCACGGCTTGCTGTGATTGGTCGCGTCGCGGCCACATGGGCGGCACGCAACCAATCACAAGCCGTGACGTAATTTTAAAATGCGCGCGTGTCCTGCCTCCCGTGACGTCATGGCTTGTGATTGGTCGCGTCGCCCATGTGACCGCGACGCGACCAATCACAAGCCGGAACGTAATTTTAAAATCCTGAATGCCTAGAATTAAGCTTCCAGGACCTCAAAATTACGTCATGGCTTGCTGTGATTGGTCGCGTCGCGGCCACATGGGCGGCACGCGACCAATCAGAAGCCGTGACGTCGCGGGAGGCAGGAAACGCGCGCATTTTAAGCAAACAACGCTGCCGGTTCCCTCGGTGAGGTCCAGGCTGCGTCGGAGAGGTGAGTATAGCAATATTTTTTATTTTAATTCTTTATTTTACACATTAATGTTGTATTTTACACATTAATGTTGTTTCGATACCGATACCCGATACCACAAAAGTATCGGATCTCGGTATCGGAATTCCGATACCCGCAAGTATCGGCCGATACCCGATACTTGCGGTATCGGAATGCTCAACACTAGACAGGAGACAACATTTGTCCAGTATGGTTACTAACTATTTTTCATCCCTTATCGATGTTCTCCCTCAACCGTCATTCCCATTTGATTACTGGGCATCCAAATTAGACACCTGGCCTGAATTGGCAGAATATGCATTGCAGGAGCTTGCTTGCCCAGCAGCTAGTGTGCTATCAGAAAGAGTATTCAGTGCTGCTGGTTCAATATTAACCGAAAAAAGGACTCGTCTGGCTACCCAAAATGTGGATGATCTAACCTTCATTAAAATGAACCACTCCTGGATTTCAAATTATTTTGCCCCACCTTTCCCGGCTGACACCTATTTTTCCTATAAAAAGGTCTTGCTTGTGCACTTGTCTTACTTAATGTTCCAATCTCTTAATTTGCAGCAGCTGTTTGTCCAGCATACAACATGTTTACACCTCCCTCAATGGGAAAACTCCCCCCACGGGGCCGTGGTCTCGCCACTTGGCGCAAGCACCCATTAGAGTGCCGTTTGTCTGAGGAGGTGGGTGTGCCCGCTTTTGGTCGACGGCACTGCCACTGGGTCCCTCATAGTACAATAAAGTGTCTCTGGTGGTGGTAGCGCGCACCCAACGTCAGACACACCGTTGCAACATGAGGGGCCCTGGGACGGTACCGCCGGCCACAAGAGAGTTCACCCCCCCAGCTCAAACTGTGCTCTACCACGTGCAAAATTATCTCTCACAGCTCCACCAATGTTTAGTCTATGCGCTGACATCATTCAATGCCTGGCACTGACAATACCAATTTGTTGACATCTATGATGCTAGTTAAAGTAGTCTGGGTCAGTGTCCTATATTGACACCAGTAAATACTTACTGCCAAATTACTATGTCAGAAACTCAGCAGATGAGCCCACCCCTGTACCTAAGTATGCCACACTTTTTTTGTTGTTGTTGTTTTGCGAGACATTAACATCTATTTATTTTTTGTGAGTACTACCTGTGTCAGACACTCCTTGCAATCGTCCTCCGCTGACCACACCAATGCTGCCTGTGTACCCCTGCGAGATAACTCTAAGTGCCTTGAGCCTATTTTTAGTTATTTTAGGCCTAGTAAGCCTGTCTGCGGTCCCTCCTTGCAATCCTCCTCCACTGACCACAACAATGCTGCCTGTGTACCCATGTAGCCTATTTAAAACTGCATATAGCCTATTTTTATTTATTTTAGGCCTAGTAAGCCTGTCTGCGGTCCCTCCTTGCAATCCTCCTCCACTGACCACAACAATGCTGCCTGTGTACCCCTGCAAGATAACTCTAAGTGCCTTGAGCCTATTTTTATTTATTTTAGGCCTAGTAAGCCTGTCTGCGGTCCCTCCTTGCAATCCTCCTTCACTGACCACAACAATGCTGCCTGTGTACCCCTGCGAGATAACTCTAAGTGCCTTGAGCCTATTTTTATTTATTTTAGGCCTAGTAAGCCTGTCTGCGGTCCCTCCTTGCAATCCTCCTCCACTGACCACAACAATGCTGCCTGTGTACCCCTGCGAGATAACTCTAAGTAACTTGAGCCTATTTTTATTTATTTTAGGCCTAGTAAGCCTGTCTGCGGTCCCTCCTTGCAATCCTCCTCCACTGACCACAACAATGCTGCCTGTGTACCCCTGCGAGATAACTCTAAGTGCCTTGAGCCTATTTTTAGTTATTTTAGGCCTAGTAAGCCTGTCTGTGGTCCCTCCTTGCAATCCTCCTCCACTGACCACAACAATGCTGCCTGTGTACCCATGTAACCTATTTAAAACTGCATAGAGCCTATTTTTATTTATTTTAGGCCTAGTAAGCCTGTCTGCGGTCCCTCCTTGCAATCCTCCTCCACTGACCACAACAATGCTGCCTGTGTACCCATGTAACCTATTTAAAACTGCATAGAGCCTATTTTTATTTATTTTAGGCCTAGTAAGCCTGTCTGCGGTCCCTCCTTGCAATCCTCCTCCACTGACCACAACAATGCTGCCTGTGTACCCCTGCGAGATAACTCTAAGTGCCTTGAGCCTATTTTTATTTATTTTAGGCCTAGTAAGCCTGTCTGCAGTCCCTCCTTGCAATCCTCCTCCACTGACCACAACAATGCTGCCTGTGTAACCCTGCGAGATAACTCTAAGTGCCTTGAGCCTATTTTTATTTATTTTAGGCCTAGTAAGCCTGTCTGCGGTCCCTCCTTGCAATCCTCCTCCACTGACCACAACAATGCTGCCTGTGTACCCATGTAACCTATTTAAAACTGCATAGAGCCTATTTTTAGTTATTTTAGGCCTAGTAAGCCTGTCTGCGGTCCCTCCTTGCAATCCTCCTCCGCTGCCCACACCAATGCTGCCCGTGTACCCCTGGAACCTATTTAAAAGTTCATAGAGCCTATTTATATATTTTATTTAATATTAATAAAACCATGATGGACTACGCTGTACCATGCTACAAGCTAACCAGTCGACACTTCTTTTGCGAGAAAAGCCATCCCAACCCTCCACCAGCATGTAAAAGACCGCATTGTCCATGCACTCTGGCAATCTGTGAGTACAAAGGTGCACCTGACAACAGACGCATGGACCTGTTGGCATGGCCACGGAAGGTTACGTGTCCATTACGGCGCAATGGGTTAATGTGGTGGATGCATGGTCCACAGCGGACAGCCTACTAAGTCTGTCTGCAGTCCCTAATTCAAATTGTCCTCCACTGTATAAATCTGAGCTTCAACCTTCTGGCTCTCATTAAGTGCTTTTTAAAAAAAAAAAAATTGGTGGTTGGGGCCTACTAACGGTGTCTGCCGCTCCCTGGTGTTGTCCTCCACTGTATAAATCTGAGTTTCAACCTTCTAGCTCTCATTAAGTGCTTTTTAAAAAAAAATTGGTGGTTAGGGCCTACTAACGGTGTCTGCCACTCCCTGGTGTTGTCCTCCACTGTATAAATCTTAGCTTCAACCTTCTGGCTCTCATTAAGTGCTTTTTAAAAAAAATTTGGTGGTTGGGGCCTACTAACGGTGTCTGCCGCTCCCTGGTGTTGTCCTCCACTGTATAAATCTGGGCTTCAACCTTCTGGCTCTCATTAAGTGCTTTTTCAAAAAAAATTTGGTGGTTGGGGCCTACTAACGGTGTCTGCCGCTCCCTGGTGTTGTCCTCCACTGTATAAATCTGAGCTTCAACCTTCTGGCTCTCATTAAGTGCTTTTTAAAAAAAAAATTGGTGGTTGGGGCATACTAACGGTGTCTGCCGCTCCCTGGTGTTGTCCTCCACTGTATAAATCTGAGCTTCAACCTTCTGGCTCTCATTAAGTGCTTTTTTTAAAAAAAAAAGTTTGGTGGTTGGGGCCTACTAACGGTGTCTGCCACTCCCTGGTATTGTCCTCCACTGTATAAATCTGAGCTTCAACCTTCTGGCTCTCAATAAGTGCTGTTTTTTAAAAATTTGGTGGTTGGGGCCTACTAACGGTGTCTGCCGCTCCCTGGTGTTGTCCTCCACTGTATAAATCTGAGCTTCAACCTTCTGGCTCTCATTAAGTGCTTTTTAAAAAAAATTTGGTGGTTGAGGCCTACTAACGGTGTCTGCCGCTCCCTGGTGTTGTCCTCCACTGTATAAATCTGAGCTTCAACCTTCTGGCTCTCATTAAGTGCTGTTTTTTAAAAATTTGGTGGTTGGGGCCTACTAACGGTGTGTGCCGCACCTTGGTGTTGTCCTGTGTTATTTTCCTGACCTTTAATCTTCAGGCTTTCGGCCTTCATTTGTAATATTAAACTGCATAGGGCCTACTAATTGGGTTGGGCCTACTAACGGTGTCTGCCGCTCAAAGGTGTTCTCCTCCACTGAACAAAGCAGTGCCGCCTGTTTACTCCTGTTACCAATTTTGAACTTTATTTTGCCCACTTTATTATTTGGGCCTACTAACTGTGTCTGCCTCTCATTACAGTTGTCCTCCACTGAACTAAGCAATGCTGCCTGGTTAGTCCTGTTACCAATTTTGAATTGCATTTAGCCCACTTTATTATTTGGCCCTATATCAGTGTTTCCTCCTCATCCTGCCCATTGCCCAGCCGGTGCTACATGAGTCTGCTGGTACTTTGACCCAGACCACTACATTCCCCTTGCACGCTACACAGCCACAATCTGACCCTGCTGAATGTCAGGTTCCGCTTCCCGCATACTATACCACCTTCCACAGGGACAAAGAGGAAGGTGCAGATGAAAGTGCAGGTTTCTTTAACAGGTAGGGGGCATACTCGTTGGCGACGTCACAGGCACAGGGCCCCTCAGAGTACGCAAAAGTGTCGCTGCCGGTGGGAGGCGCCCCCGCCGAGCAAACACACCGCTGTACTTTGAGGGGCCCTGTGCCAGTGCCAATGCGAATGAGTGGGCCCCCACTGCTTGCTCAGGATCACAGCACTTGCAACGTTGAAATACTTACCTCTCCCTGCTCCACCGCCGTGACGTAGTCCACGTTTCCTGGGCCCACTAAAACCTTGAACCAGCCCTACCCCCCACAACTTTTGCCAAATGACCCCCAATTTCCAATGCCCAACTATTATTATAAAGTTAATTAAGATTGACAAGCTTCAGAAACAAGAATGGATGTTTTTGGCATTAAAATGGGCACTGTAGGTGTTTTCCTGGCCTCCACTCACTGCCGACTATGCTTCCCCATTGACTTGCATTGGGTTTCATGTTTCGGTCGATCCCCGACTTTTCGCGATAATCGGCCGACTGCACTCGACTCGACTTTGGACAAAGTCGGGTTTTGCAAAACCCGACTCGATCTTAAAAAAATGAAAGTCGCTCAACCCTAGTTAGCAATGAACCGGCGATAAAAATTTGCAAAACCCAAAAATTTCTGAAGGCTCTTCACGGATGTGGGTTGAATCCAATCATGAATGGCCTGAACCTTAACCGGATCCATCTCCATAGATGAGGGAGAAAAAATAAAGCCCAAAAAAGAAACCTTCTGCACCCCAAAGAGACACTTAGACCCCTTCACAAACAAAGCATTGTCACGAAGGATCTGAAATACCATCCTGACCTGTTCCACATGAGACTTCCAATCATCGGAAAAAATCAAAATATCGTCCAAATATACAATCAAAAATTTATCAATATAAGTCCGGAAGATATCATGCATGAAGGATTGAAAAACAGATGGAACGTTAGTGAGCCCGAATGGCATCACAAGGTATTCAAAATGGCCTTCGGGCGTATTAAACACAGTTTTCCATTCATCACCCTGCTTAATACGAACAAGATTATATGCCCCCCGAAGGTCAATCTTCGTAAACCAACTAGCCCCCTTAATCCTAGCAAACAAATCGGAAAGCAAAGGTAAAGGGTATTGAAACTTGACCGTGATCTTATTCAAGAGGCGATAATCAATACAAAGTCTCAAGGAGCCATCCCTCTTAGCAACAAAAAAAAAACCTGCTCCCAACGGTGAAGAAGATGGCCGAATATGCCCTTTCTTCAAAGACTCCTTAACATAACTCCGCATGGCGGTATGTTCAGGCACAGACAGGTTGAAAAGTCGGCCATTAGGAAACTTATTGCCTGGAATCAAGTCAATCGCACAATCACAGTCCCTGTGCGGTGGAAGGGAACTGGACTTGGGCTCATCGAATACATCCTGAAAATCAGACAAAAACTCTGGAATTTCAGAAGAGGAAGAAGAGGAGATTGACATCAAAGGAACATCATTATGAACCCCCTGACAACCCCAACTAGTCACAGACATAGATTTCCAATCCAATACAGGATTATGTACCTGCAACCACGGGAAACCCAGCACGATAACATCATGCAAATTATGCAACACCAGAAATCGACAATCTTCCTGATGGGCTGGTGCCATGTGCATGGTCACCTGTGTCCAAAACTGGGGCTTATTTTTAGCCAAAGGTGTAGCATCAATCCCCCTTAAAGGAATAGGGTTCTGCAAAGGCTGCAAGGGAAAACCACAACGCCTGGCAAACTCAAAATCCATTAAGTTCAAGGCGGCACCTGAATCCACAAACGCCATGACAGAAAATGATGACAATGAGCACATCAAGGACACCGATAACAGAAATTTAGGTTGTACAGTACTGATAGTAAATGAACTAGCGATCCTTTTTGTCCGCTTAGGGCAGACTGAAATGACATGAGAAGCGTCGCCACAATAATAACACAACCTATTCTGACGTCTGAATCCTTGTCGTTCCGTTCTAGACAAAATCCTATCACACTGCATTGGCTCAGGACTTTGCTCTAAGGGCGACGCCACAGCGTGCACAGTTTGACGCTCCCGCAAGCGCCGATCAATCTGAATGGCCAGAGACATAGAATCACTCAGACCGGAAGGCGTGGGAAACCCCACCATAACATCTTTAACGTATTCAGAAAGACCCTTTCTGAAAATTGCCGCCAAAGCATCATCATTCCATTTAGTCAACACAGACCATTTTCTAAATTTCTGACAATACAATTCTGCCGCCTCTTGACCCTGAGACAGGGCCAACAACGTGTTCTCCGCTTGATCCACAGAATTAGGTTCATCATATAATAATCCTAAAGCCTGAAAAAAGGAATCTACATTAAGCAAGGCCGGATTCCCAGATTCCTGGGAAAATGCCCAATCCTGTGGATCGCCACGCAGCAGGGAGATGACAATTTTAACCTGCTGAATGGAATCACCGGAGGATCGCGGTCTCAGAGCAAAAAACAGTTTACAATTGTTTTTAAAACCCAAAAATTTGAACCTATCACCAAGAAACAAATCAGGGGTAGGAATCTTCGGCTCTAAAGCAGGAGTCTGAACAATATAATCAGAAATACCCTGTACCCTAGCAGCAAGCTGGTCTACACGAGAAGCTAATTCCTGAACATCCATGCTGGCACAAGACTCCTCAGCCACCCATAAATAAAGAGGGAAGAAAAGACAGAACAGACTGCAGAAAAAAAATGGCTCAACACCTTTCTTCCCTTCTTCTGAGATGCATTTAACTCATTATGGGCCACCTCGACACAGCCGGAGGACTAAATACCCCTATAGATGGAAATAGGAATGCTATCTTGCCTCAGAGCAGACCCCCAAAGGATAGGCCGGCCCCCACAAATAATGACTGTGAGTAGGAGAAGAATAGACACACGCAGGTAGAAAACAGGATTTAGCAAAAGAGGCCACTCTAGCTAAATAGGAATGGAAAGGACAGATTACTAGGCGGTCAGTATTAAAACCCTTCCAAAAATATCCACAGCAGATAATACAAAAAGTTCCACAATCTAACTAAAGACATGGAATGTATATCTGCCACTCCAGAGAATCCAACAAGACTGAGAAAATACTGACACAATTTAAGCTGGACAAGAAAACACAAATAATAGCACTGAATTGTGAAGCACACAGCATGTGTGCCATAGGGAAAAAAACCAGACACTTATCTTTGCTGATTTGGCAGAAAGGCAGGAGGAACCAGGCAGAGGTCCTACACCTCCCAACAACAATTGACAACTGGCAAGGACTAATGAATCCTGCACACCTAAATACCCCAGTCAGAGCTGCAATCAGCAGACACACCTGACAAGGACTGCCACCCAGGGACAACTGTATTACCACCTACTACCACCGGAGGGAACCCAAAAGCCGAATTCACAACACAGAGCTATTTGAATATAAGGTATAGGTGCACCAAATACAAAGTGTTGCACTATGGAGATAAAATAAGGGTATAAATTGTACCAGAGTGAATCACTATAGCCACCTATTACATCATACTAAAGTGCCAGTTCATGATCAATGTAAAGACAACTACATTACCCTACAATAGGGTAATTGGACCTTAGTGTCCGAATTCCTAGGGGACCGCAGCAAGACAACACTATTGAAGCCAGAGCTGTGTGAAAAAGGTTGTTGGTTGGATAGCGAATAATACTTCCAGTTACTTGGCCACCACCAGCACCCTGTCTTCCACAAGGTCAAGTCTGAGTAGCCATGAATCTGGACCGCATATTACTCACCCCAATTCTCCTTCCTCCCACCATGCTGAATGCCCTGAGACAACTGATCCCACACTCGGACACTCCAGAGAGCTGTTCCCTTTTCCATTTATAGATTTGGCCCTCTCGCCCGGTCCACTTGAAGCGGGGCAAGATGAGATTCCATGTAGTCATGACCAAATAGTTGAGCAGCCACAGTCACAAGAGGTGGACGATGATGAGACACAATTGCCAGAAAGTCAGGAGGAGGACCAGGATGCGGAAGTGGAAGATGAGGTAGTGGATGATATAGTAACTGATCCAGTCTGGCAGAAGGACATATAGAGAGTGAGGACAGCAGCACACAGGGGGAGGTAGGCGTAGCACCCCTTCAGGCAGGAAGAAGCAGTGTGGTGGCTGCAGACAGAATGCGGGCAACCGTTCCCCGTAACACCAACATAACGGAAGTTGCCAGTCCAGCTGTTAGGTCTTCCAGAGTTTGTTTATTTTTTAAAGACTCTGTTGATAACCCCAAACAGGCCATTTTCAACACCTGTCATGCCAGCATCAGCAGGTGTAGCAAAACTACCAGCCTTACCACCACCAGCATGATCAGGCACATGGCATCAAAGCACCCGACTTTGTGGGCCCAACCCCAGGCTTCAGGAACAGAGTCTGCGGGTGACACCACTGCTTCTTTCACTGTTGTGCGTGAAAGCCAATTCCCTGTCCACGGTGCATGCGAAGATGCCTCCTGCCCTGCACCTGCTATTGCCCACACTCAAATAGCACCATCATCAAGCACGTCCACATCCTTGACCCAGCGCAACCTTCAGTTGTCCATACCCCAGTCATTGGAATGCAAGCAGAAATAAGCAACCAACACCCCACAGGCCACAGTACTAAATTCACACATTTCTTGTCTGCTTGCACTGGAAATGTTGTCTTTTAGGCTCGTGGAGACAGAATCTTTCCGCAACCTGATGGCGGCAGCCGTCCCAAGGGACTCGGTCCCCAGCCGCACTATTTCTCCTGCTGTGCTGTCCCAGCATTACACAAGCACATGTCCCACAATATTACCTGTGCCCTCAACAATGCAGTTAATGGGAAAGTCCACCTAACCATGGACACATGAACAAGTGCTTGTGGCCAGGGACGGTACATATCGCTGATGGCACACTGGGTTAACATAGTGGAAGCCGTTACCCATTCAGACCTTTTTGATGGAACACATCCTCCTGATGCCAAGGGTTGCAGCCCCTACGTCAATAAGGGTTGCCCCCACAGTCTACAGCTCCTGCAACTCCTCCTCCTCTTCAGCCTCCATCTCTGAGATGGGCACATCAGTCCCAAACTAAAAGCACTGCAGCACTGCCAAATCCAAGCAACAACAGGCTGTGCTGAGGCTAATCTGCTTAGGTGACAAACCGCACAATGCTGAAGACTTGTGGAAAGCTCTGAAAGAGCAGGCAGATCTGTGGCTGACACCGCTGAACCTCTAGCCAGGCATGGTTGTGTGTGACAATGGCAGGAACCTGGTGGTGGCTCTGAGGCGAGGCAAACTGACTGGTGGGAGGAAGGAGGATCAGGGTTAGGATTATGTGGTCCAGAATCAAGGCTACTGAGACTGGACAATGTGTAAAACAGGGTGGTGCTGGAATAGGGACTGGAACCATTATCTGCTGTCCATCTAAAAACTTTTTCACACTGGTATAGCTTCAAGAGTGGTGTTCTGCACCCCCTTACAAAGTGGGAAAGGAAGCTAGATTGGCATTATGTGTTTGTTTCTTGTGCTACCTCAGCAGGTACGGTTTCACCTTAGCCATGGCTTCGGACTCTGTGCTCACCATCAGCTTCATGTCCACTTTCCCATCCCTTACCACACGCCTTGCCCATTTTAAATTATGTATGATATATCCCTGTTGAGAAAATGTTGCAGTATTTCAATGCCAGAAAAATGTGCCCTCTTCAGATGGATGTATAAATCTGCATTATCAATATAGCAATGCTATTTGTAACCTAACAATTTTCTTGGTGTTTAAAGGCACAACTCTAGCACGATAAATGCCATATAACATTTCACTGCTGAAAAAATTGCAATATTACAATGCCAGACAAATTTGCCCACTTTAGATGGACATTTAAGATTGTAGTATCAATATAGCAATGCTATTTGTAACCAAACAATTTTTGGGGGGTGTTTTGAGGCACAACTCTAGCACAATAAATGCCCTAAAAATTTCACTGCTGAAAAAAATTTCAGTATTACAATGCCAGGACAATTTGCCCACTTCAGATGGATGTGTTAGACGGCAGTATCAATATAGCAATGCTATTAAGATTCAACCAAGTCTGGCTATATGCTTTTGACGCACAACTGTCATTGTAAAAATGGTTATAATATTTCTCTGCTCAGAAATTTGCAGGATTAACAGCATAAAGAATATTATTAGCCCTGAGGAGAGGTTTTGGTATGATTTTTAGGCTGCAGCATACAGGACATGCAATTCACCCTATCCTGTCCTACACTATCCCTTCAGCACAATCTCTCCCTGTGCTGCTAACAGCAGTATTACTATTGGTTATAATTAGACCTAAGGAGGGCTGTTGTTGTACTTGTAAGAAATATAAATGTGGTTGAATCACTGGCTAATACGCAGCTACAATTCTGTACTTCTTTCAGCAGCACCTCTTCCTGCTCTGCATGTTTCCAGGGTACAGTGTGATGAGCTAAACGCCTGATGATGCTATGCGGTCAGCCAATCACAGTAATGCCACTACCAATATGGCTATGGCATTACCGTGACTGTTAGGTAATCTCCACATGTTCCTTGGCTGTCTAAAAAGTGCCAAACATGCGTGGTGGGGACTTGAGCTCCAACTCAAACATTCAAAAAATACTCACCAGGTAACGAGCATCCCGAGCACACTGGTGCTCAAGTGAGTTACTAGTAGTGATGAGCACGCTGACTATTGGCTACTGTTGAGTCAAAGTTCTTCAAAAAACGATCTTCCTGATCTTACGTAGCTAAGAGGTAAAAAATGTTTGCCTGTTTTTTACTTTACCAATGCATTAACAGTCTGTCAGTGTGGTGTGATATTCAAAAGGTTGTTGGTTATTACTGGGTTGCCATACTCTATGGTGAGGTCAATTTGACATTACCAAGGCTGTACTTGTACAATTCTCAGAGTATTACACACATCTTTCCAGACCAATTAGAGTCTTTGTAGTATTGTGATTCACCACCAATCATTTTGCTACAAATTGATTTTTTTTGGAAAAATTAATGAAATGGTGCAAATTCGAGTTTCAAAAGATTTGATCATCTCTAATTGTCATCATCAGACTTGAAAATATGAAAAGTTGAATTTACAAATTTGGTACAGAAGTGAATAGAGATTAGCGAATATACTTGAGCTGATTTGAATTCTATAGGAATATTACAAAATTGCAGATTCATGAAAATGCTGATTTTGTTTTAATTCAATTTCATGTGGATTCAGCAAGTTGGCAGCCACAGGCTATTATTTTTCTAAACCAAAAGGTTTTTTAAAAAAACAAACAAAACAAAAGTACTTATACTCACCTTATCGCTCACCTCCTTCGAACCTTTACAAATCTTCTTATCTTCCCTGCAAGCGCTGAAATTGTGACCTTGTTAGTGCTTGTGCAGAACCGTTCTGAGCCTCCTCAGAGTTGTGGCCTAGAGTGAGGAAGCTCGGGGATTCAGTGCTCACGGCAGTGACAAGAAGTTGCGTCGAGGAACAAACAGGTGATGATGAGGAGCAAAGGGGATGAAGACGTGAGCGGGAAGGTGAGTACCGTATAAGTTGTTTTTTTCACATCTTACGCTTAATATGCTCTGGGGTCTCTCTCCAAACCCCAGATCATAATATAGGGTATTTAATTCCCAGATAGTAATAAATCAAATTTCCTAGAAATTTTCAAGCAAATTCAAATTTTGCTGATCTGCTTCGTTTCTAAAAGTGAAGTTTCACTATAACTTACTCTATGAACATTTTCTTTCTATGCCTAAATATTGGTAACATTCTTATCTAATCCACTCTGCTTTGCTTGTATGTCTGATGCAACACCTTGCCTCGAGCTTTGCTTTGCTATGAGTTTCCTGATAGTCTATAGATATAGTTTATTTTTGCACAGAACACCATTTCATCATTCATACTAGATGTTGTGCACAGAGCCGTCCCTGACTGACAAGGATGGGAGTGGACTGACTTAGGGCAGCGGGAACGTCATTGGCTGCACAGCTCTCCCACTGAATCAGCAACAGTTTCACGCTGCAAGCTGTGGCTTACTGACAAGCTGTCAGCTGACAGGCTAAGACAATGTACAACCCTGACTATTGTTAGGGGAGGGGGGAGGAGGGAGAGAGTAAAGCACTTCTGATGATGTCATAAAGGAAGAGAGCCAAGGAAATACACAAAACTATGCGACTCTACTTGATGGGGAAGGGGAATATCTGTACCTAGTTAAAAAAAATTAATCTGCAGCAGACTATGTGATTGGCATGCATCTCAGCACAATGCTTTTTAGCTATTTTATTTCCCAAATGGCAGTACTATCTAGACGCCTACAAGCCAGGAGCACAGGAGTCTTGAAATATGCTTGTAAAATAGCGCAGGCCAGGATCAATGCTTAGCCAGAAAGTTGTACATAAATTTCCCTGTGTTTACTCTCCAATATCCCAGAAGGGCCAAGATATCCTTACATTGCAAATCAATACAAAAGCAGAATACAAGGGAGCAGACACATTGAACGCCATTCAATCTGCACTAATGTGACGCTCGGACTGGAGTGAGCTGCCGTCTACCGTGAGGGTGTCATGAAGAAATCACTCAGTCATACTTTCTTCCTCGTCTTAATATAACACCTTTACATCACACCAGGGGAAAGGTCAAATTCATTTTTTTCTTCTCTGGGGTCACAAGTACTATTTATACTTCCAGGGCAGTTTCCTTTCCTAAGTGTTAGTATCCAGATGGCTGCCAAGTAGTCTAACTGAGAACAAATCAATACAAATCATGTGTATATTTTCACCTATTAATTTCCACTTAATAGCTAGGTAAACATACTTCTTCGAAACACATCATTGGTTTTAATGAAAAAAATGACTGATATTTCTAGCATAATGTCAGGATGGTGAAACAGGTGAGTGCTGCTGTGAGGTTGTAGAAAGAGGACATCTGCACATGTATGTGAAGCATCTCTTCAAATTGTGGTCATCTTATGTGTGCTGCCCAGGCGAGCTAATACTTACCAACCAGTATTGCAACATCAATGGTCATATTAATAAGAATTGAACACAAGAATATTACCTGTATGCCAATGTTGGCTCAGTGGTTCAAATCCCACCAAGGACAACATCTGCAAAAAGTTTTTGCGTTGGCTTTCTCCAAGTTCACTAGTTTGATCCCCACACGCCAAAAACATACTGATAGGGAATTTAGATTGTGAGCCCCAACCGGGACAGTGCCGATATTGCCTGTAAAGTGCTGTGGAATATGATGGCGCTATATAAGTAAGCATAATAAATATAAGGAGCAGCATAGCAGGTGAGTCACATAACTTTCTTCATTAGAGATAACTGTGTATTTAAACAATGCTTTGTGCAAGTAGCTTTGTTAATTGTGCCATATCTTGTCTGATCTCATTGGCCTCAAAAAATGTTAACCTCGCTGCTATTTCCTAAATGACGTTGACATGCAAGTCCGCACTATTCATCCCTGTGGACATTGAGCTTGGCTTTCCCTTACAATTCCTACTCCATAACTCTCCTCCACCCCTTTCTTTTTTCCAACAGAAGCACACACCCTGTCGAAATCAAATCACACACTTTCAAAGTTACTTTGCATTTACGCTTCCTACTTTCTTCACTATTAAAGAATGCAATATTTAACTCCTGCATCTCCCCTTTAAGACGGTGCAACAAGGCATGGAATATTTTTTTTGCATGTCAGGTTAGTGTAGAGCGCGATAGCAAGGGTTAAGTGAGACCGCCCCAGCTCTGTTGTGCGTATGCAATAATCTGTGTGGCTGCCTTGGCTGTCTGCCAGTGTGTTGCCTTGCCTCCACACACTCCCCCCCACCTTCCTCCCTTTTGCATGAAGTAGGATCCTTGAGCTGTTGCAGAGGCAGCCAACTGCTCCATATTTGGCTTCTATTACACATTTACATACTGGAGAGAGAGAGCTGTACTGCAGACATCATTTCTACTACAGTAGAGGAGACATACAAGACCTGTCTTACTGCGAGGGGGGGGGTAGAGTAACAAAAAAAAAAAAGAGGCAGCAGCTCAGACACCCTCTTCAACCAACAACCTCTCTACCGCACTTTACAGTAAGTCCATTTTTTCCTCTTTGCTCTTCTTTGTCGAATGTGGAAATATCGCCAGACAAGACGCTTCTATACATGCACACGTATTCCTGTGGATATTTATATACAGTACAACCTAAGCGACCATAAGCTGGGCTTTCCGTTCCTGCTTTGCAAGCCTCGAAAAAGAAGCAGCAGCAAACTGTAATCATCTGGAGGTACAAGCGTATTCTCTCTCTTTTATATTTTTTTTGATTTTTCACTCTTGGTGTCATAGATCGGTTAATAATTGTTCTCAATAAGGGTCGGAGAATAAACTCGGTGGATTAGACAAGGGTGAGTATTCTTTTTGTGGATGTGATGGGCCTTGACAGTGTACATTAACCCTTCCTGCACAATAGCTGTCTGTAGTGTTGTGTGGAGTTACAGCGGTTAACATTACTAGTAGTAGGGAAGAGATCGGTGTAGTCACCACTTCCCCTATGGGGTGCCGAAAAAAGTCTGCAAGGGGAGAACCTACGTGTGAATGTGTACGAGAGAAGAGACTTCACGTTTATGTCACCTCTGTCAATCCCCTCCTCCTGCTGTCTGATCTATCAGTCTGCTCTTGTACAGAGACCACCTGGTACCTCATTACTGGGGGGGCAGTCAGCTACAGCTCTCATGTCATTTCTATCATTTCATTCTTCATGGTCACTGAAGTCATTGCTGGTCATTTATTAATTCAGAAAGAGAAACAGACATGTAGTCTGCACCTGGCCTTATATTTAGGAAGTCGGTAAATATTCTACTTATGCTTTACGTGAGATCTCGGCCAAAACTAGACCCTAGGAGTGAAGAACAAGTTTGTTTTAGATATACTAAAGTGATATCACAAGCTGTTAGCAAAAAAAAGTATTTTCTAGTTCACTCCATGCCTGTAGGCCCAAATCTTTATTACTGTTAGGATTTTCCTATAGTTCACATTTATTATATATGGGAGGTGGGGTAGACACCACTTTGTTTGAGATCTGAAGTCTAAGTCCTGGTTTTAAAGTTAGGGCCTAATGCCTCCAGTAGATAAAAAGGCCAGCCTTGAGCACTTTAAATTCTCTCTGCTCCACCCCACTAAGCTAGGCTACGCATTAAAGGCTTCCACCGGGCCCTCCTGGAGAACAGTACGGACCCACTCAATCATTCAGACACGGAGTTACTGGCCTTTAATTATTATTCATCCAATAGTATCATAAAACTGCTAAAGACATAAAAAATTATAAGTAATCATATTAAAATAGAAAAAAAAACCTTCAAACTTAATTTTAAGAATTTACAATCGGAAGGTGTTAAGGGGCAGAGGAGATGGAGGGAGTTAGTTATTTTATAGTTTTGTATCAATAGTAAAGAGAAGTAAATGTGACATAAATGTATTGTTGTAATGATAATAGATATATAAGGAAACCTTATAACTTATTATTAGTTACTAAGACTATGATACATATGTCACTATGTACTACGTTTAATAGGATGTGACCAATACATAATGGTAGTGCACTGAAAAAGCAAGAGTGGGTGACTCGGAACTGGGCAAGCGTCTTTATCGCCCTAGACCATGGGTTTGTATCCAGAGTGAAGAATGATGGTCTTCTCATTGGTCTGGTCTTACAACTGTCTGTGTAGCATGTACGTGAAGCTCAGTGAGTAAGCATAGTGAAAGAGCTGTGTGTAGTGTAGTGTAAAGCTCCCTCCTCCCAGTGGGTGAGTACAGTGAGTCAGGCGTAGCTGGGAGGAGGATGCGGTGTGTGTGAAAGGAGACAGGGCCTTGGGGAAAGCTCTGCTAAGGGAAATGCTGCCTAGCTATGGCAAGGACAGACGTGTAAGAGAATGAGCAGATTGCATGACACAAGAGTGTGGATGAAGTTGTCAAGCACATTCTGAAGCCCTAAAGGTTTGTGTCAGCCATGGACTAAAGACTTGTGCAAAGACAAGTGTCTTTATATATAGCCTACTGTCAAGGTAATTTCATTTTCTTGTCTTGGGCTTCTTGTCATTCTGGTTGCAATGGGTTAAATATCCCACCTGTAATATCCATTCATTTTACCCGTTGTTCATCTGTGCAGTCTAAAAGTCATTTCCATCCATGTTTGCACAATGTGAGGCGTTTCGGTGTAAGAATTTTACCCTCATTATTATATCTGCCTTATAAAATAAATCGCCCTACTTACGTGTATTCTAATCATCTCTGAACAAGCGGTACAGACAGTTTAATTGTAGCCGCCTTGAAAGCTGCTAAGCCTTGTTCATATCACAGTGTCATTGCTTGCACTATGGGGGGTTTCCACCGTTTCCCAGGAAACAGGCTTTTCCGTGGAGTGGGCCCAAATCCTTCTACAAAGAAATAGGAGTACACATATATATGAACCCGTTCCTAGAAATGAAACCGGGGTCCGCCGCGATTTGATGCAAGCTGAGGAAAATCTGTCAGTCCTGCCCAGTGACCTCTTTCAGCGTGAATCAAATCAACAGTTAACTCTACATCTCCTGGTGTCTGATACTCGGACCGAGGGCACTAAGGCCTAGTGCTGATGGCCGGCTTACACATGTAGTATATCTAGGCCGACTATCACGATCACACGTTGCATTATTCAAGAAATCCATTTTTTGTGCCTCTCGGTCTTTCCCCACAAGGGGATGCAGCAAACATTATGTGTCTGTACATTCACGAAGATATGCTGCAAGCTGCATGTGCTAATGAAGCGATCATGTGATAAATAGTATCCGTGGACATAGTACTTTATCCGGTGAGATAATAAACGCCATTTACAAAGTGAGGAAACTACAGGACTCTGCTATAGACCAGCCAAAGGCCGAGTTCTTAGAACTCTTCAAAGATATGTTTAGCAATGGCTAAAATGCCCATTTAGCTGTGATATCACAATGTTGGTTGCTTCATAGGACTTCATGCAAATTCCAATATTACTCCAATTTCGTAACGGTAGACAAGGCCTCTTTTGTGTGTATGTGAACGCTAATACCAGCAGAAAAATGTTATCTGAATTATAACTAGAGAATAAAATGCCGGCCTTCATCTTGTGTAAAAGCTACAATTAGGGGCAACATTTTAGTATCTTTTAGAAAAAATATATTACAATAGGGTTTTTCGTTGCAAAATCATGTTGCATTTGCTGCTGACACATACATAGATACACACACATGAACACACACATGCACACAAACATAAATGAGTACACACACGTAAGCGCACACACAAAAATGCACACCCACAAGCACACACACGTAAGTGCACACACATATATACACATAAAAACACACATAAGTGCACACACACACATATACCCACACACACACACATAAATGAGGGCACACCATAAGTGCACATACAAACATATACACAGAAGCACACACATGCATACACACATAAATGAACACACACACACATATACACACAAGCACACACACATGCATACACACAAATGAGTACACAATCACACACATATACACATGAGTGCACACACGTGCACATATACACATATGCAAGTGCAAAAGCATACACATATAGGTGCACAGACGCACATATACATACAATTACATACATAAATGAGTACACACAAGCACACACACATAAGTGCACACACGCATATGTATACTCAAGCGCACACACATTCACACAAACATAAATAAGTTCACGCACACACACGTAAAGGCAAGCACATATACACATAACACAAACACACATACACATACACATAAATAAGTATACAAACAATCACACATGTAAGTGAACACAATCATACACACACATGCACACAAACATAAATGAGTACACACAAGCACATACATGTAAGTGCACAAACACACACAAATACACACAAGCATACCCACATGCGCACACACACAAATGAGTACACACAAGCACACACACATAAGTGCACACACACATGTATACACACACAAGCACACAGAAACATAAATGAGTACACACACAAGCACACATACATGTAAGCACACACTCACATATAAACACAAGCACAAACACACACATACACACACATAAATGAGTACGAGCACACAAGCACGCACATAAGTACTCACACACACACATAGCATATATGTTCCCCCATATCATACTTATGTCTTAACTTTATCGGAATAATAGCTTTAGCAAAAACTGTGGAAAAAAATATCTAGAATAATATTATACTTAATTATATACGACAAATATCTGATTTTTTCCCTTTATGTCACTTTTAGATTACAATAGGTTTGATCAGATGATTGTACACATTTTGCAGGCTGCACGCAGTAGCTGATAACTAAAAGGCCTATTTTCTTCACTGCTGCTGAGTGGCTGTCAAACAGTGCACACTAGAGAAGAGGATCAGGACTGGAAATGTTACCTGTACATTCTGAAATAGTAATGAAACAAAATCAGACATCTTTTATTTTAATTACAGCAAAAATTCCCAATTATTGTTGTGGACATATAATCATATTCTTAGAATATGTTACTAGCTTTCTAAGCTTGGACGGCAGAGGACACTAATATATCGTCTAGCTAAGATTTATTTCACTTCCTGACAATATACCCATATGTGATCGGTTGTCAGAAGAAAAAAAAATTCAATAGGGTGGATCTGTGACTTTCCCCTGCAATGTTGAACATGTTGTGAGATTTAGCAAGTTCATTATTCTATTCGTAGTATTTATGCTACCTGTGAATGGGGCCCTTGTAATAATTGCAGAATGATGGCAGAATCCTATTCATGGACTAACATTTCTAGGTATTTTTATCATAAGTTAGGGGGACAAAATATTTATTTTTCAGTGGATGGCCAAGGGGGTTACTCTGACAGTTGCGTCCATATCTCACCTTAACCATGTCCAATGAGGATAACGCAAATAGACAATGCAGGTAACCCGAAACTGAATAACCATGAGTTTGAAAAGAATAATTAAATATTGTGAAAAAGTAGAGTAATTAATTGATGATGATGATTTCAATAAAAAGACAAGACCATTTATAAAAGTATGATAAAAAAAATGAACCCTCACAAAGGGAACTATGGAACATCATAGATCCCTGAGAATCAAGTGGTATATATTCCTCTGAACAACAATATAGTTAATACAAAATGTATACACACTTGATGTCAAACCCTAAGCAAGCTTGCAGATATGAAAGTTTATAACATGATCTGGAAGCATGGAATTCATAGTATAAGCCAAACTAATACATAGACTTGTGTATATGTCTGCATAAAAATATCAACCGGAATCAATGCACTATATTAGCAATATAGATAGGGTCAGTCAGCTGTAAACATGAAGCCTATATAGTAGAAAAGACAAATCCAGAGTTAAACAAATAAAAGGCAAAAGGCCAAGTGCTAATAGAAAGTAGTCCAGATTTTTACCTCTCTCAATGAGCGTTTCGCACAAGATGCTTCATCAGGGGGTTCCCTCCATATACATGTAGTCTTTGGTGGATTTGGCTCATGTGTAGGCCTACCAGCAACAGCATTATACTTTTGTTCTGTTGAATTTAATATGCCATTTTTCTATTCGAATAATGACAACTAATAAGTGTCGTTAGACTATTGGCCTCTTTCAAGCAGAACACAGATGATAGTTTCTGGTAATTCAGAAGTCAGCTGACACATTTTCAGTAGTAAAACGCTAACTCTAGCACATCATTTATTTTCGGCTAAATGTATATTGACTATAATCTTGAAAAAATAATTTATGTATAAATTTTTTAGATTTAAAATATATTCCTCAATATTGTTGACTCTTAGAAGAAATTATAAGCAATCAGAAGACTATTACATAACTACACTAACTGTAATGCAAGAGAGATGGGAAGACAAATCTGTTTATATAATCCTACACTGCGTGTGTACAATGAAGCATTTACAGCAGCATTTATCTGCATATTCAGTGAAAATATAGAAAGAAAGTAATAGGTCTGATGACTTTGCTGCACTGAAAGACACAGCATAGCCTGCAGTCAGGTGCAGGGGCATATATAACAGTAAGAAAAGAAAACCTGAGTATTTGGCTTAAATTAAAAAAACATAAAATAGATATAAAAAGCATATTCCTTTGTAACAAATGCCGTATGGAATTTTAATAATGTATATGTAATATCGGCTATGTTATAGTAGTAGGCACAGTATGTATTATCACACAGCACAGTTCTATATATATATATATATATATATATATATATATATATATATACTGTATATATGTTAGTATATACAGTATATAAAACTTTAGGAAGTATTCTTATTCCACTTGCCCACTGGTATCACTTATCCATCAGGCCCAGCACTGCACATGTTGCACACACTATGCATGTCAGTGCTGCTGTTTTTTTTGCACAGTAATATAAAGTTCCATTTTGGTAGATTGCTAGACTTTTATTTTTATGAATTTTTAAAAAATATATATTATTCTAAAGTTTAACCTCTTATGTAAGTAGTTTGACACTGCCATCAATATCCATCTAAAGTATCTTTGTAAACGCTCGCTCCTTGGTTTCACTTTGTTTTAGTTTTGCTAAAATAGCCCAAAGAAGGTCAAATTCCAGTTCAGTCGTAGACATATTTCGCAGCATGTCACATCATCCACTGCATTCAGTACAGTCAAAAAAATCAGTTACTGTCCACTCAGAAAATGCAAACAAACAGGAAAAAAAAAAATCATGAAGACATTCTATTTAGGATGTGATATGCCTAAATGATCTAATACATTTCTTATCAATTCTATACATGTTTATACTTCTGCAAGAATTTCTTAGGAAGGGGAATTTTTAATTTGACACAATTACATCACTGAGATATAATATTGTGGAACAGACATGTAGGGGAACGCAGTGGCATTTTGTCCGCACCAAATATGCTCCTCCGACTATTTACCACTATACACATATGTAGATGACTTTGATAGCTGCTTTGTCTGGAATAAATCTGGTCGATAAGAGCCAAAGAGGAATCGTTCGCCATCGACAACAAAATCAGCCGCTGCTCTGCAAGACAAGAAAACAGAGACATTTCTGAAAAGAAATTTAGTCTATAAATGATATTTTCAAATTAAAAGTATGTTTTTATATATAAAGTGAAACATTTAGTAGGACTATAGTAGCACCAATAAGGCAAGAAGTCATTACTTCTGTAATATTTCTCATCTTATTCCCTTTGAGTGGTCGGTTAATCTTTATCAGCATTCTGCCAGCATTATAGGTGCTGAAGCTGACATTCCATCATCTCCCAACATTGATTGCTCTTACCATTGCCTGATAGCATTCTGGCAACAAACTGAAAGCCCACATCTTCTTTTTGACCGAGAGGAGAATAGAAGTGTAGACAACTATTTATCACATTTCCTGTAATCTGTGTCTCTGCTTAAGGATGGATTACGCTTGACAACAGGCAATAAACAAAGACTAAACGAAGCTACAAACATAAGGGAAATACCTACTTGATTGCACTTTAGACTAAATTTTGGGGTTGAAAACATCATTTTAGGTAAATTAAGTACTTCAATATTTTGTTTAAACAGACAACAGTGACAATTTAATGACAGTGACACACATCCTTATTTAAAGTGCAGCTTACAACTCCTATATAACTACAAGCACATATGGATGTCTTTGAGATGGTTTCCCTTGCTTAAGACCTTCCTCAATTAGCCAGAGCAAACACTTGCTGCAATATGTAGTTTCCTCTTTATTACATGCTGTTACATGATTACTCATTCATTTAAATGTGTGTTCTGTAATGTAATCTTTTCACTGCAAACTTATAAGATTCATCAATGGCAGGTCAGCATTTAAATAAGGAGGTTGAAGACAACCCCTTCCCTTAATTCAGAACCTAAATCATTTTCACTGGTGCTCCTCTTCAGACTTGCCCTCGAACTAAGGTGATGCTGCATACTAAAAAAATAGTCAGGAAATTGTTTGGCCCCATTGTACTTTATGGTATTAGACTTAAAGCACCGCTCCTGGGCTTTTTTTATTGTAGCACTGGAGTGGTGCTACTAATGTAATTTCCTTGTCCCTAGTCTTATACTTAGTTGTCATCTTCATCTGTTATCGGTGCTGCTCCTGTCGATCTCCAGCAGTTTGTGACCTGCAGATCTCTCCAGTGTTTGCTGGGTGATCCAGAAGTCACTTCTCAATGTAAGTTTATGAGAACCAGAATGTGACGAGAACAAGAAGCTCATAGACTTACATTGAGAGAGAAGTTGCAGTGCAGTTACAAGATGGTGGTACTGGAACGGTGCTAGGAAGAGCTGAAGATGGCAGCTAGTAAGTATAAGACTAGGGTCCGGGAAGAAAAACATGCTGGAGTGGTGCTTTAAGCTAGCCATACACATTATCCTGTTTCAGCTGATCGTTTGGTGGACAGCCATCTCAGTCGGATCTCCCATACCCAAGAGTGCTCATTTGGCCGAGTGCTCATGTTTTCTCTATGAGAAAACAGTCGCAAGAAATATCTGGTGGCTGCTTATTTCCGGGAGACAATGTGATCAGCAGTCCAAAATCAGAAGTGCCCATTTAACATCTCCACTGACGATCAGTTGGCCGGCGCTCTCATACACATTAGACTGTTGGCCGAATCCACTGAGATCTGCGGGCCAGACATTAGTCTAATGTGTATGGGAGCCTTTAGTACATTAAAGGCATTTGCCATATTGTTCAGGGTCAATCTCTCCTTTAACAACAACGTCCATGTGAAAAAAATGTCCTTTTATATGGAAAAAGTAAAGCTCGAGAATGATATACTGTATAAGCAGTGGTGCCACTATTCTGTTATCTTAAAGAGTAACATTCTCTTACTACAAAGGTTACAATAAAATGGCAATCTGTAAAAAGTGAAGGTATGTAATGTATGTTTAAGGTCTGGTTCATTAGATCAAAGGGGACTGCTGCCTTTGGTGGCAACCTCATATTTTTATGACAAGAACAATTGGAGGAACATTTTTTCTCCTCCCCACCGCCCACCTTGACTGATAGCTGCCGCTTGCACTGAGTAGCAATGAGGAGGGACACTGAGGAACTGTTAATTATACTAAATAAAAGGAAAGCATGTTTAACCCTTTAAAGACAAGGGAATTTTTCATTTTTGCACTTTTGATTTTTTCTCATCTTCTTTCAAGAGCATAACTTTTTTATTTTTCCATTGACATTGATGTACGAGGGCTTTTTTTTTTGCTGGACAAGCTGTACTTTGGAAATACACCACTTATTTTGCCATTCAACATACTGAAAAACAGTAAAAAGTCAGATGAAATAGTGAAAAAAATTACACCATTGCTTATTGAGGGTTTTGTTTTTAGGGCATTCATCTTGCGGTAAAAATGACCTGGAACCATGATTGTCCAGGTCGTTTCGATTATGGCAATACCAGGCTTACATCAATTTTTTTGTATTTAAGTGATTTAAAAAATTCTGAATTTTGTAAAACATTTTTTTTGCGTTTTGTTTCTCCGAGATTCGTAACATTGCATAGTGAGATGATGTTTTTACTTGCCAACTATATATTGCATTTTTATCAATATTATTTTTCTAGGAAGTTGAAGTGACAAAAAATGTATTCATTTTTTCCTTTCTTTTAACTGAGGAAAAGGAGGGGATCTGAATTATTATGTTTTTTAATATTTTTAAAAATGTCATTTAATTTTATTTTTTACAATATTTTCTAGTCCCCTTAAGGGACTTGAACCATCGGTGGTTTGATTGCTAATACTATAAACTGCAATAAAACAGTATTGTAAAATACAGTAAAAATAAATAGTATATAGTAAAATTCATGGTCTTCTCTGAAGCTCAGTGCCAGACCGGAGTAACACGAGTGTATCTCGACCGATGTGAGAGGATCGGATGTGATCAGATGCGATATGCTACTGACACTCGGCTCTGCTCTGCTGCGATCGGGGGCCGAGTGTCAATGCTCTGTGCTCCGATCCTCTCGCATGACAGGATTTGAGCACAGCTGCGGATGAGATGGAGAAAGTAATTTCTCATCTCTGTTGCCTGTGGGAATCGCTCTGCACTCAGGAGATAGCTGAGTGCAGTGTGATGTTTAACACACCCATAGACTTATATGGGTGCGTGCGAATTTGGCATGCAATCACAGCATGCTACTTTTTTTTACAGTCCGATTGCGATCAGATTGGAGCAGGAAAAAAACATTATTGAGAACAGAAGCATAGGATTAAATTGGTACGAATGCAATCCGATTTTTAATCGGATTAAGTTCGTCCAATTTCATCGCAAATGGGAGCGAGCCCTCATAGTAGTACCATGATGGCAGTGACATGGACCTTCAGCAGTCCTATGGCAACTTATCGGTCCTTCGTAATGATGTATCGGGGGCCAATGGGAGCAGTTATGCATTAGCATCTACGCCCATTCCATTTAAGGACCACTGTCAGAGATTGACAGCAGCAACTAAATGGTTAACAGCCGCAACTGGAACCCAGTTTACTCTACGCTCAGTCAATGGCTGTTAGAGACCGAATGTAATATAGCTGTCATCAGCTGAAAGTGGAAGGAAATCAGCCCCTGAGCCCCATCTACACATGCGGACCCCTGCCCAGGACTTTAACTGACGTTCTAAAGCAGGAATCTGTTAACTTTCATAAAGGATTATATAGTCATTCTATCATGGATTTTCAAAGTAAGATCACCAACATCACAGATTCTGTTTAATAATGTATATAGTTTGCATTGTGAAATTTGGTGACAGACTACTGCACTAGGCAGAACTTATGGGACCAAAGGTTATGTGCCTGCAGGTTCTAGGAGTACAAAATGAATTATTACAGTATGTAGGTTACCTAAGGTTCTGAGTTGGTGTTCTCTCCATTAAAGGTGTAGTATGTTTATGACTTTATCACCTTCATACTTTAGTTGTACTTTGACCAAAACTAAGTTATACATTATAGTGGCTTTCCTACTGTAGTTCACTTCTGGTTGTAAGTTTTGAGGATCCATATTTCTTTTTTTCTTCACGATTATTTTTCTCTATCAAATCAATTCAATGAAACATAATTTTGAATTACCGTAATATTATTTTCTTTTGATTTGAGCGAAAACTTACAGAACTCAAAACAGCCTTGTAGCGCAAAGTCTTTCATCATGTGCGAGATGTTAACATGAGAATGGAAATTCCTACACAGTATTCTACTTTCCTCGTCACGACAAAACACATAAGATTAGGTGGAGATGTGTCCTATTTGTTGACATGACAGCAATTAAAGTGACATATTGTATGGGACTGAAAAAGACACAACTAGTGTATCTTTATGGAAAAATGTTTTTTCCTTTTTAACAGTAAATAAAAGAATATTTATGGTAAATACATTGGAGAAAATATCTCTAAATTGTCTAAAAATGTGTCTATAATACAAAGAACTTGTAGTTGTATGTGATAAATAATGAATATGCCAGCACAGGAGACATGGTAAAAGGAGTAAAAGGGGGAAAAGACATGTATGATGATAAGGGAGGAAAGAAAACAGGGTGAGGAGGGTCAGGAAGGTTTCCTGAGCATGAGAATTTAAAGAATGTCCACAAATCTAGTGATAAATGACAAGGACAGGCTGACGACATAAGGTAGCTACGTGATCGTAAAAAAATAGGGCTTATGTGAACTAAAAGTGATAGGTCAAATTGTTCATTAAAGCTGTAAGTTATTTTTGACTCTGTACTGAAAAAGTGCTTATCTGGCCTTAAGGTGCAAGTCTGTAGTCACTCTGTGTGACTGCAGACTTGTGAATCCTCACAGCCTGTGCACTGAGCAGTGTGAGGATTCTCACCACAAGAATGCGATTTCCATATATACGCTCATGGGCCCACTAGACGTGCACGTCCTTGCTCAATACAAGTGTATTGAGCTAGAATGGACACAACTAATTGGAATATGGCCAGAAACTTACAGAGAACATTGAGTTCAATGCCCCCAGATAATGTAAAAAAAGTTTGTGTGTATATATATATATATATATATATATATATATATATATATATATATATACACATATATATATATATATATATATCTAGCAAAAATTAAGAGACCACTGCAAAATGTTCAGTTTGTCTGATTTTTCTCTTTATAGGTATATTTTTAAGTAAAATGTAAATTGTTCTTTTAGTCTATAAACTTCTGACAACATGTGTCCGAATTTCCAAGCAATATATTTTGTATTTTTTTTCTGACAAAGAAAGATGGTCAAAATTAAAAAAAAAATCCAGCGCTTTCAGACCCCAAATAATGCAAAGAAAACAAGTTCATAATCATTTAGAAACAACAATACTAATGTTTTAACTCAGGAAGAGTTCAGAAATCAATATTTTGTGGAATAACCATGATTTTTAATCACAGCTTTCATGCGTCTTGGCCTGCTTTCCACCAGTCTTTCACATTGCTTCTGATGCAAAAATGTAAGCAGTTCTTCTTTGTTTGATAGCTTGTGACTATCCATCATCCTCTTGATTACATTCCAGAGGTTTTCAATGGGGTTCAGGTCTGGAGATTGGGCTGCCCATGGCAGAGTTTTGATGTGATGGTCTCCTAATTTTTGCCAGAGCTGTGTGTGTATATATATATATATATATATATATATATATATATATATATATATATATATATACTAGTTGTTTCCAGCCAGCTAACGCTCGGCATGCTCATTGCTATCTAATTAATGCTGCTAGTGATTAAACTAAAGTAAATAATGACAACATTCAATAGCGCTTATGCAGGTGGTAAATTAACTTAAAATGAAGTTAATAACAATAATAATAATTACAAATCAGAACTAACTAATACATTTTATTCACAGTGTAAAATCAAAAGCAAACTGGATTCGTGTGGTAATGTGTGGAGACAGAGCCTCGTGATAATGTGTGGGGACGGAGCCTCGTGTGGTAATGTGTGGGGACAGAGCCTCGTGTGGTAATGTGTGGGGATGCAGCCTCATGTGGTAATGTGTGAGGATGGAGCCTCGTGTGGTAATGTGTGAGGATGGAGCCTCGTGTGGTAATGTGTGGGGACAGAGCCTCGTGTGGTAATGTGTGGGGATGCAGCCTCATGTGGTGATGTGTGGGGATGCAGCTTCATGTGGTAATGCAGAGGGACGGAGCCTCGTATGGTAATGTGTGGGGACGCAGCCTCATGTGGTAATGCATGAGGGCGGAGCCTCATGTGGTAATGTGTGGGGACAGAGCCTCGTGTGGTAATGTGTGGGGACGCAGCCTCATGTGGTAATATGTGGGGACGGAGCCTCGTGTGGTAATGTGTGGGGACGGAGCCTCGTGTGGTAATGTGTGGGGATGGAGCCTTGTGTGGTAATGTGGGGGGGCGGGATTATGTGGTAATATGGTGGGGGGTGGGATTGTGTGTGGTAATGTGGTGGGGGGCAGGATTGTGTGTGGTAATGTGGTGGGGGTGGGATTATGTGTGGTAATGTGTTGGGGGGCGGGATTGTGTGTGGTAATGTGGTGGGGGGCAGGATTGTGTGTGGTAATGTGGTGGGGGCAGGATTGTGTGTGGTAATGTGGTGGGGGTGGGATTATGTGTGGTGATGTGTGGGGGCGGAGCTACTGTGCAGGGGGTGGGATTAGCGAGTAATCATGATGCCTCTTATATATGTAGATAATAAGATAACCAACACTGTATGTGTTAATCAATATACAAAACAGTTCTATAAATACATATAACATGATCATATAATTAGTAATAAGCAACAGGATGGTAAGGATGAACGGACATGGTGAAGACATGGCACAGAGGCACTAAATTATGGCGGGTGTCAGACAAGAACAAAAACATCAGGGCAGTAAAAGAATGTCTATAATGCGTCAATAAGTCCAAGTGTAATATCCCCCTAGGACTGTGGTCCTCATGCCCGTATCCAGCTTAATGACTGACTAGTGACTAGCCATGACTAGTGCTGCTTACCCATGTGGGATACTTAGTGCTTTCTGCCATGGCCCCGACGCGCCCTGGTGGGCTTCCTTGGGGGGGGCTGTGTGGACTAAGCTATAGCAGATTGTCTTATATTGGGACCTTCCCAGGTGTATCATATGGATGCCGCAATCGTGTCGGCGCATGGGAAGCAGATGCACGGCCGCTATTGCGTCACTTATGGCCATCCAGGAAGCAGATGCGGGTCATAGGAAAAACTTCCCATGACATCACTGAGCTGCACTGGACCAAGAAGATGGCTTCGGGGATGTTGTGGAACCACAACACATGCGCGCAATGTGGTGGACATTTTGCTGAAGGGAAGGAGTGTGGGCAATAAAAAAGGTGTATAGGTAAGTATAAGAGACCATAACATTAGATGGAAAAACAATTGTCAAACAGCATAACAGGATGATCAAAATGTAGAGGACAGACCTAATAACACAGGTATGACTTAGCATTTAGCTACAAAATACATATGACAGTTCGCTTGTATCCCCAAATGTTCAGTTGACTATCCAGCTGGAGATGTGGTGATGGAGCGATGGGGGTGAGAGGAACAATTTGAACCATCAGCAGAAATCCAGGGGAGAGAATACTGCATAAAAAACCCCTTTAAGTTTGCCTATAGATAGGGCCTTGAGTTCTTTGCAGTGTGAGCAGCAACGGGACTTGACACTGCAGTTATAACTTGGAGGAAGTTAGAAGTTTTATGCATTTTGCAGGGAGCACATTCTGCAGACATATACGGTAGTTACACTTAAGGGCAGGACAGCATCCAGTACTCTAAATAATGGGGTTACAGACTTTAAAAAAAAAACAGACTATAACAACACAGATCCAAAATATGTGTGGCCCCATGACACCCTAGTACTGGTTTGTAATTGAGGGAAACAAGCTTTTGCAAGAGAGTTGTGATATAACTTCAGTGCATTTTATACTGGCTTATATATTATTTATTATGCTTATTTATATAATGCCATTATATTCCACAGCACTTTACAGACACCATCATCACTGTCCCCGATGGGGCTCACAATCTAATTTCCTTATCAGTATGTCTTTGGAGTTTAGGAGGAAACCGGAGTACCCAGAGGAAATTCACGGAAACACGGGGAGAACATACCAGTTCCTTGTAGATGTTGTCCTTGGTGGGATTTGAACCCAGGACTTGTGTCTGGCTTTGGATGCATAGAATGAGGATTTAGCTGTTCAGGATTAGATAATTTACCATGGGGAGAGGGAGGGATTTCCCACTGAGGTGTTTTTGATAGGAATGTCTGACTCATGGGGATTAAAAATACTTTAGCTGTGATTTTAAAAAGGCAATATGAATGGAAAAATGTTGTGCAATTATGGAGAGGTAACGACAAATGATATATCTGTAGATAATTACACTGGAGCCATATTTACAGCATCCATAGAAATATATGGGCCCATGCTATTCCTTCTTATTTTTCCATATGAAATTGTAGGGAGTCTGTGAATAAAATATTTGTGCCATTCCCCAATAGATAATGATTAGTTGTATGGGACAATGCCTCCACAACGCAGCACCGTAGAAGGCTATCATAATTCAGCACATAGGCTGTTCCTCCCCAGACTCATTTGGACTCCATGTACTGCCACCCTGGCTCTGTGCACGCATTCTCTGCAATGGGTATGATGGCCGCACTCAGATCACTACGGACACACACATACTTACTGGTAAATCCCTTCATATTACTTTTTCAGCAGTAGTGTTACAGCTAACATTTTATGAAATAACGAGGAACATTAGGACATAAAGGGAGCCTGTCAGCAGGATTGTGCTCAGTAACCTACAGACAGTGTCAGGTCGGCACCGTTATACAGATTACAATGATACCAGGTTGATGAAATCCGTCTTGTGGTTGTTATGTAATATTGTTTGTAGTTTTGAGTTACTGATATGCTCGTGTTGCGGGGCGGCCCGTGGGGGGTCCTCATGTGGTGCTCTGATTACATATGCATCTGTATGGCTTATGACAGGTCACTGGTCCGGCAGTGACCTGCCTCCTATTTTGCATACTGCATAGAATATTATGGAGTTCGAAAAAAAATTAATTTAACTTCATCAAAACAAGCGCATGAGCTTTCTGATAGATGCTACTGCGAAAGTGCCATATTGGCACCATTTTGCTACAGCCACATTTTTTTTCTCCAGCAAAATTGCGGCAGCGCAGACAGTAGCATCTATCAGCAAGCAATAGATGCTATTGTACATGTGCCACTGTTACTGCCATTTGAAAGTAAAAATTTTTTTTTTACTCAACAGTATTATTTGCGTTTTGCGATACATGATACTGCACATGTGCCGAATGTAATTTTTTTTTCTAACTGCACATTATTCTGTGCATTTTGTAAAATAGGGGGCATGTCAGTGAGGGATCAGTGACCTGTCATAAGCCCATAAAGATGAATACCTAATCAGAGCACCACATGATGACCCCCACAGGCCGCTCTGCAGCACAAGCATATCATTAACTCAGAACCGAAAATAAAGACTAAACAACAACCACAAGACGGATTTCATCAACCAAGGTATCATTTTAATCAGTATAACGGCGCCGACCTGACACTGTCAGTAGTTTACTGAGCAATATTCTGCTGACAGGTTCCCTTTAACTAAAGGGTGAGATCTGATGCTAATTTATAATTTACGAAATGTGTATTTTTCTTTCAAAACGAGATGTCCGTTTCAGATGCTTGGGTTTGATGTTCCAAAAGATTGTAGCATGGTCTTTGTGTCTCGCCCTCTTTCTTGCTTATCATATCGAAATTTCATGTTAGCAGCAAAGGCCTTTCTTTGTGCTGACGTTCTCTCTGATCAATCATCTGGCTGCCATGGTAATAGACAGTATTCATCAGGTGTGTTTTGTCTTTAGGCAGCCTTCGTTAGCAGCTGCGTTCTCCCGTGCGGTAAATCATGGATTTCATAATATCAGTAATTACTATCCTGATCTGGTTGGTAAATGTATTCCATGATCAAGATCCTAATACACAAGATTGAATATCATACACCTATAAAGCTGATTCATGGCCAACAGATACATGTTCATTTTACTATTATGGATTATTTTTAACAAATCATCCAGCACTTGGCATACCGAGAGCACTTCATCTTTATGCCAGCTGGTAATGGGAGTTTATTTTTCTGTTTAGTCCCTATTTGTTTTTTCATTTAAATGGCATTTTCTCTTACAAGCATCTCGAGACCCGAATACAAAAAGGAGCTTGCTTTGACGCAGTGGGAGAAAAATAGCAAAAATAGTGCAATAAAAGCAATGCTGTCATCTATAGTATCTCAGATGGCATTTTCCTAATGCACAGTGGAAAAATGCAAACTAGTTTGTTAGTTCATCCATAGGTGTAACCTAAAGTTACTAGCCTCCCACCTACCATGTGCCAGAGAGGTCATTGGATCCCCGTGAAGACTGCTGCTACCTCTACACCCACTATGCCCAATTGGTCTTTAATAGCAAGTAATGATGTAAGATTTCTCGTATAGCGATTGTCAAAACTACTTTTTTATTACTATTATGCATTGCCTATATAGCGCCATCATATACCCCAGCGCTTTAGAGACATTACCATCACTGTCTCCATTGGGGCTCACATCTAAATTCCCTATCAGTATGTCTACAGAGTATGGGAAGAAACCGGAGAACCCAGAGGAAACCCACGCAAACACGGGGAGAACATAAAAACTCCTTGCAGATGTTGTTCTTAGTTGGACTTGAACACTTGAACCCAGGACCCCATCGCTGTAAAACAACAGTGCTAACCACTGAGCCACTGTGCTTTATTTTTTATTTTTTTATATTTTTGTATTGGAAATGGACATATATTTGTGCTGTGCACTTTAAATATTTGGTAACTAGACCTAGTATATTATAGGAGTATGTTTGCATTAAGTAATTATACCACAAGATGCTATAGCACAATACAATTAAATAAAAAAATACTAAAATCATAAAATCATGACAACCCAAATATAAAATACATGTCTCGGCCTGTAATCCAGGTTTTCATATTGTAATCTTTCTCCATTAACTATAAAAATCAGAAAATGGGCTATTATTTTAATCAAGTTTTTTTGTAAAATATATTTTTAAACATTTTTTGCAATGTTTTTTAATATCACAATATGTATTGCAATCTCCACACTGGGCACTGGGGTTATTTTTGCCTCAAACTTCTTGTTCTTTACATAAGACTTTTCAGATGTCTCATTATCATCACAGATAAAATTACAATGACAGATAACTCTTCTATACACAGCTGATAACACAGGATCTGCCATAGACAATACACAGCTCCAATGCGTGGATGCTTCAATACAAAAGATAGGGTCTGAGTTACTTTATTATTGCTAATGTATTAGTGTATTTCCAAAAAAACAAGACGAATGAGTCTAGAAAAGTCCCTAGGGCCATTGTGAAAATTGCAAGATTTCTAATCTTAATATATACTTACCTTGTAATGTCTTCACATCCTGTTCTGTCCAGATGTGTCCGGATCCCAGAATTCCAAGCGGTGGAAGTTCACCAGCCGCCATATTGAGACACCCAAGTGATGGGTGTCTCAATATGGAAACTGTTAGTGTGGTACCAACCTCTTGCGCACACACACACTGTATACGCCGTATGTACCGCACCCACACAGACACACACTGTATACGCCTTAGGCACCACACACACACTGTATACGCCATACGCAGCCTCTTGCGCGGTACCACCAGCAGAACACCGTCACAAACACGCCGCCGCCGGGAACCGCCCTCACGATGCGATAGCATCGGGCCACCATTTAGTTTTTTTCATACGCATTGAAAAAAATAAATAACTAAATAAAAAAATAATAATTAGCATAAAAATCTGATTTTACCAGTAGGTCTCTTTCTGATTACATATTCCCTATAAAGCCAAAAGACAAAATGGGAAATTAGATAACACAAATTCTGTTATTTTTATCATTGAATTCTCAGTTGCCACTTTGCTTGGGATCCCTCTCTGTGAGCCAGATGGCCTCTATGTTCTACTACATTGCATGGCTGATGCATGGCTGATGCATGTTACTTTCCCCCAGTAAAATCAACTGATTGTCAGGGGTTTGGGAATCAAGACCAAGGGTGATCAGATGAAAGCTGCAGGAGCTGCAATCTGAAAGGGGTTGTCTATGATTAGTTTATAAGTTATCTGTCACTCAAGGTGACTGGAAGAAAACTTGGATGAAAACATTGAAAAAAGAAATCCATTTTTTAAAAGTGTTATCCAGGACTGTTTATCTTTTTTTACTATGGGCCTAAGAACTAATAGATAGGTAACTACCTGCTGTTCTGCCCAGCGCAGATCTTTGCTGGCACTTAGCGGTCACAAACTGCTTCTCTTCCGATTTTCTCCTTTGACATAGTGTGACTGCCGATGTCATACTGATTGACAGTCGTCTCCGCACTGCTTAACTTCAGGAAACTGGTTGTCAATCAGCATGATGTTGTCATGCCTCATCAACAGAGCAGCCGGAAGAGGAAGAGCTGCTCTGTTGATGTGGAGCACCTGAATCACTACCTTTCCAGCTGGCGATTTTGCTGCCTCATGTCAACAGAACAGCTCTTTCTCTTCCGGACTTCCAGAGAGCCAGTTGTCACTCAGTATGACATTGGCAGCCACGCCCTATCAACAGAGCAGCCGGAAGAGAAGCAGCTGCTCTGTCTCTGACTTCTCTGAGCCATCAGAAATCAACGGCAGGCAGAACAGGCAGATTGCTAGCAATCACTTGCCTGTTAGTTCTTAGGCCCATAGTAAAAAAACAAACAAATTAACCCCGGATAACCCCTTTAAGTAATAAGATTGAGTTGTAAAATAGGTCATTACATATGAAATCATAAGGCAAGCAGAATACGAGGCATTTGTTATAGCATATCTTTGTATTCTCCACATAGTTAAAAATAATGGCTGTTGATTACTGAATAGATATGAGAATCATGGATAGTAAGAAAACAGGAGACGCATGGGTTTCTGTTTAAAGCAATCTACCATTTTAGCATTGTGTCTATCAATCCTCCCTGTGGCCTTCGGCCAATTCAGTTGTGTGCCAGCCAGTCAACTCCATGTTTAATTATTCAGTAGTTTCACAAATCTTTTTTTATAATGACTTCAAATCCACAAATTTGGTTGATGGGACTTAAGAGCTATTGGTGGCGCCACACGCAGCAATACAATATGCAAATCAAGTTCAATAGAATGTTGATGAGAAGAGCACGCGTTCTAATTTGCTGCTCTGCTTCTCTCCATGCAAAGCCATGTATTTTCTAAAAACAATGTATATTGATTTTACTAATTGCTTCTGAATCATTTCATAGTACTAGTCATATACGGTATTTATGGAAAATGCCTTTATTGCATTGTTTTCGGAGTAAAGCAGATGTAAGATATGTCAAAAGCATCTGAATATGGTCAAAATCATGAACAATCCCTGCTTTATTTGACTGTACGGATAGATGAGATTAGCTTCTTGTAAGCTACGGATCATTATGGTTCAACATGGATGCCCATAGCAAAAGTATTCTGTAGGAGTCATGCACATGGATGTATTGAAGCCCCAAGAAGTACAGTGATGTGAAATGTCACCCTTAGAATTGTATGGGCACTAATTTGCCTACAAACAGAAAAAAACTGACCAGTACATCCCAACTAGTGTGAATAGGTGCCAGCTACCATAACAGCTCTAAGAAAATATAAAGCTGCACTCTGGATTGTGTAGAATAGCACATCTAGAAAATGGGAACTGCATTACTGCCATAGAACATTGGTTAAGTGCTGTATTATGTACATGTGGAATTTTGCAAAATTGGAAATGCATCAGGAAAATTTACAGTAAGAAGAAGGCCTACAGACAGCAACTCCTCTTCCATTTGTACAACTAAATAGAACGGCAAACCTTGATTTTTGCTCATCCCCCTCTATTTTAGATGCATTTCCTTTTTGAGCTGTAGCTCTAAACTCCATAAAAACGAGGCTCCAAGACATAAACAATTGGGGTACTCGAATACTGGAGAAGAGAGACGATGATTTATAGGGAACCTGTAAGGTCCCCTGCCCTCTAACCCAGCAGCATTCACTTATGTATGAGTAAATTCCCTGCCTAACCAGCCCTGTACATTTTTGTGTTCAAATGAGGTTTTAAAAAAGCATTTATATTGCCCCAGACTTGTCAGCCCTCTTTCCATGTTATCACACACCTGTGGGCGTGATCATATAATTTCCACAAGCTGGCGTCGTCGCTAATGCAAATCTAGCACATGCGAGCCGCTCATTCCGGCAGCGCCACTGCCTCTCTCAAACTAGGTGTATGCTGCCTTTCTTCAGAGGCGCACAGTGAATGACCGGGAGACTATCTTCTGAACTTCCGGACATGCGCAGTGCATCTCTTAGGCCGGGGTCACACTTGCGAGTGTGATGCGAGAAACGCGCACGAGTCTCTCGCATCAATACCCGGCACTGCCGCTGGCACTCGGGACCAGAGCGTGCGGCTGCATATATTTCTATGTAGCTAAACGCTCCTTTCCCGAGTGCCAGCGGCAGTGCCGGGTAGTGATGCGAGAGACTCATGCGCGTTTCTCGCACTGCACTTGCAAGTGTGACCCCGGCCTTAAGCATACACTCAGCTTCAGAGGCGCAGTGCGTATGACCTGAAGTTCAGAAGATACCTTCCGGTCATGCACAGTGCGCCTCTGAAGCCGGGAACAACCACTTGGTTTGAGAATGACAGTGACGCTGCCAGAGTGAGCGGCAAGCATGCGCTAGATTTGCATGAGCCACGATGACGCCGCTCATACAAATTATTTGATCTCACCTACAGGTGCCTCATAACATGGAAAGAGGGCTGACTAGTCTGTGGAAGCTAACGCTCCATCGACTAGTCAAAGCCCTCATTAGCATAGGAAATGGGAACAATATAAATGCTTTTTTCAAACCTCTTTTATACAGAAAAACAATATGCAAGGATGGTTAGGCAGGGAACGTACTAACAAATAAGTGAATGCTGCTGGGTAGGAGGGCACAGGGACCTGAGAGGTTCACTTACAGAAATTAGCTGTTTTGCCTGATAAATGTAGCACCTTGCCGTCATGAAGAAGGCCAGCAGCAGATTCCAGAGAGCATAATAACGTGTAGACAAGTCTGAATTCTGTTGATTGTCTTTCTTCTGAAGGACAGAAAGTGACTTGCTACACCTGTTTTACCGGCTCTAGAACCATTTGTGACCAAAGGTCTGGGCTGTTCTATGTGAAAACAAAGTGTAAAAGTTTAGTAAATGGCTAACTTTAAGATAACAAGCTACGGGTCGTCACCATTTGATAGCTTCAAGAATCTATGATACATGTATACAACTTTTTGTTTATTTTTATAGTATCAGCCCCATCAGGAACCCACTTTATCAGCTTTACAAATCATAAAGGCAAGTCGACAGCCAGAGAAATTGAAAAGCTATTATTGATATTTGTGTAAGTGTATTGGTGAGCTTAAAGTATAGCTTTAAGATTCAAAAGTCTTTCATACAACACTTAAAAATAAACACCGTGTGCACCGCTATGTATTGGTGCAGAGACTAGGTTCCCAAGCCGTATAGTAAATTATAAGAAAGTCTCGCACTCAACTTAAATCTGATAGATTTATTGGTACTAAGGTAGCACTGGAAACGTTTCAGCTCTTTTCGAGCTTTCATCAGTCACTACAACATTTGAAAAAAGGAAATTCATAGAATACAGTGTGCAAAACCAAACATATAAACCAAAGTATATACAGTTTTCCACAGGAGTTTAACAAAAGCCAAATTCGTACAGTTATCATAGGTATAATATTGCAGACAATATACGCTTATACATTCTCGCTCGATGTAATATGTGATTAATAGAGAAAACACACATACCGTGCTGTGCCTTATAGTGTGTCGAACGTGTCCTTATTTAGAATGCAGATCATGCATAATGCCTAATATAGCATAGAAAGAGGATAAAGTATTATAATTATATAGCAAAGGACTCTAGTACTATAGTCAAGAAAAGGTGAGGCTGTACTTACAGTCAATGACTGCTTTTAAGGATGGTAGAGGTGATTCAATATATGAGGCAGGATGCGTTAGAGCTGTGAAATAATAATAGCAGGGGAGGGAGAGGTATATATGAATACCCATCCTTTGTTATACCGAGTTGTTATAATAGAGTAACCTCCTTATGAGGTATTTACCTTATGCACGTTATGGCTATAGTAATCCCAGAGTTTAGACAGTACTGTTAGAGGCACTAGAGGAGAATGCACCAATACTCGTGAGTGTGCAGCGCCCCAGAGTCCTGGTCGTTGCAGTACTGTGGCTCCGCCACTATGGGGAGCTATGGTGCGTCCGATGGCACTGAAGGAGTTCATCTGATCAGGTATCACAGACACCAATACATTTCACAGCCGGGCCTCCGGGGGGAGCTAAGGGTGCTATTCATTAGGCCACTCCCCACCATAGTGGGTAAACTGGGGGTCAGGCAGGAAGTTAGATCAGAAAGCTGACTGGGTTGGAACCAGGCAACACCTTGTGGCAGAGGGTGTTGTAGGGGAAGATACAGTAGGGTCTCTGTCAGGGGTGGGATCCTGACAGAGGCTTGGCAACAAGAAAGAACGTAACGGGACCGTGCCTGCTCCGGGTAGCGGCGGTACCCAAGAAAGGATTAGAAGCGAGATAGATTGTGCTGAGTGAGAAACGGGATCATGCAAAGGAGAAATACCAGTAGGAGTCGTGCTGTAAGACCGAAGCAACATCCTACTGAGGCGCACTACCGGTGGCCGGAACGCCGAGGGAGTAGAACAACATTCAGCTTCAAGCAATACTCCAAACAGCGGCAGGACAGTCAGTCTCAGGCGGGCTGTCTAACTCAAATCACCTATGAAGTCTTGGGAGGCAATTGTGGGAGAGGGGCGTCTCTAGGGTCCCGGAAGAACTCCAGGCCTACCCGTCAAACGGGTGCCGTTCCTACCCGAACCTCAGGGAGGGACGGAGGATTAGCAGAACATCATCTAGTCGAGTTGTGAGGGAACATCAGAAACAGACACAACAGTTGTGGGGTACTTTCCGTAAGCACAGCAGGGAAGGACTACAACACATAGCGCTAGGGGGAAGGCACAGATTTCCTCCTGTGAAGAGAACTCTGGAAGTGTCATTGGACCGGCCGGACTTGCGCAGCCTGGTGAGCCGTATTCTGGATTGAGGACCCAGAGATCTTCAGTAAAGAGGTAAAGAGACTGCAACCTGGTGTCCTCATTATTTATCGCGACCTGCACCCCACAACTGCACCGTTACAACACCACTTATTGCACCGGACGTCCCCCACTGACAGACAGGGCCACGGACCGGGTCTAGCCACCGTGACAACCCCAGGACTGAGATCCCAGAGGCCCGGCTCCGGGTACCCCTTGGCCCTGCGGCGGTGTGGGGGCGCTCCAACTTGGCGTCACGAACAGGATCTACTTAAGCCTGAAGAATCAGGTCATGTGTGCCTTGGAACTGTGATTTACTGTGCTTGGACTGTACTTTATTGAAAGACTGTGTACTGTTCTTTGCTGAGAGAAGTTCCCGCCAAAAGCCGCCGCCATTGCTACGCTGGAGAAGAAGGAGGGCGTGCTATGGGAGGAGACTACCAGAGTGGCACGAGAAATGGCTACCGCCCCCTGCGCTTCTGGCTGCAAAGTGAGGACCTGCCTTCAAGGAGAGGACGACCCCCTGATTTGCAACGGCGGGAAGCAGGAGACGGAGAAGCACGGCCCTGGAGAAATGGCGGAGTCAGATGCATGCATTGCCGCCGAATGCCGGACAGCGACGATGAACAGCAGGTGCCCGAACAACGGCGAGGTGATCCCGGTTTGTCCTCACCCATCAGAAGAGGACTCGCGTCCACCGCCGGTGAGGGACCTGGACTCCTTGGAGACACCAGTGGAGGAGCCGAGCCTGCCTATCCTAGTCACGGAATCATGGAGGGCGGAGTTACGTCAAGAAATGACTCCGGAGGAGCCGCGGTCCGGGCTGCAGCCGATTCCAGTGTCCTTGTCAACGGACCGGAGCGACATCAGTGGAATCACATCAGGCGCAGCTATAATGTGAAGACCCCCTGCTGCAGTCGAAATGGTGACCCGTTACAAAGAGGGGATCAGGTGACTTACACCCGCCATCGGAGTGCACAAGGATGGTGTGCCCGGAACGTTCGACGGTGTGAGCCTGAGAGAGCGCCCCCTGTTGTCCCGATCATGACTGATCCCGATTTGCCGGACCTCGTTCCCATCACCACGGTACGTCCTGTAGCGGCTACCGAACTCGCAAGCAGAATTAGCCTTCAAATCCAGGCACCGGCTGATCTGATGGCATCTGAGAGACCAACTACCAGTACGGGTGCCACGTTGGCTGGGGGACAAAGACCGCCCCCAGACTTAGAAGAATAAACCTCGATACCATGAATCTGTAAATAGTTCTCTCTTTGTTTAACTGTTTGTTGACTGTTTGCTGCTAAAACCCGTTCAGGGTAAACTCTTAAAGGGATCCCTTTGTTGACCCGGGATCCCTATTGTTTTTTGATTGTTTTCTATTTTTCTACGTTATTTAAAAGAACTGCTGAAATCATGAACAGTGCATGATCCGAACTCTTTGTATATAGTTGCACCTTATTAAAGGCGCTCCCTACTGGTTTTACTTAAAGAAGGACTCTTTGCGAAGATACCGCACTGGAACCTTTGCTGAGTATGGACTGGTAGCTTGAGAAAATACGCTACCTCACAGAGACTTGATCCCCTCTTAAAGGGGATGTTCATTTGTTGCGCTTAAACCGTGATATTGCTTTAAGACCGGAAGCAATAATGTCTTGACCAAAGGAAATGATGATAATGTTTATATGAGAAAAGTTATATGTGTTTAATTAGTTAAATGTGAAGAAATACTGATGATGTGCTCTGAGAAGTAAAAATGTGAAAGGTAGAAGAAGGATGCAGTGGACCCGTAGGGATAGATGAGGAGTCCAGCATGCATGATAGAAAGAAAGATAATGAGAAGGCTTAATGTTCAGAAGAAAATGCTTGATAATGTTGATAGATAGTTAGGATAGAAGGTAAACCCTGAGTCCTCATAGGAGTCATGTAGAGATGGCTCAGTGCTCTTAAACTGAAAGTAATGTTATGTTCTATACTGTGTATAGTAGTTGAAAAGGCAGTAGGCCCTGGCTGAACGGGGCGGTCCTGTAACAGAAAGGAGAGGCAGTAGGTCTGGTGCCGATAGGACAGGCGGTCCTGCAGATTTAAAGAAGGAGAATGAAAAAGTTAAAATACCTTATAATGTGATTATAGGAAGGTCTTTAGTGGACTAAGAGTGTATGTCCTTAAAGGCAATGTTAAAGTATTGTTCAGCAATTTTTGCACTTAGTAGAATACCCGGTTGGGTAACAGGAGTTATTTATAGCCTGTAATTTATAATGTTTAATGTTTAAGCATGTTTTGTAACGTTCAAGTGTCCTCACCTCCCATAAAGGGAAGCTTGTTCAAGTATACTTATTGTTATTGCACTCAACCAAACTGTATGTCTTTTTGCTAAACTTGTATTGTTGTTTTCTTCCCAGTCCCGGAGTACTGTGTTTAACCAGGGGGGAGTGCAGCGCCCCAGAGTCCTGGTCGTTGCAGTACTGTGGCTCCGCCACTATGGGGAGCTATGGTGCGTCCGATGGCACTGAAGGAGTTCATCTGATCAGGTATCACAGACACCAATACATTTCACAGCCGGGCCTCCGGGGGGAGCTAAGGGTGCTATTCATTAGGCCACTCCCCACCATAGTGGGTAAACTGGGGGTCAGGCAGGAAGTTAGATCAGAAAGCTGACTGGGTTGGAACCAGGCAACACCTTGTGGCAGAGGGTGTTGTAGGGGAAGATACAGTAGGGTCTCTGTCAGGGGTGGGATCCTGACAGAGGCTTGGCAACAAGAAAGAACGTAACGGGACCGTGCCTGCTCCGGGTAGCGGCGGTACCCAAGAAAGGATTAGAAGCGAGATAGATTGTGCTGAGTGAGAAACGGGATCACGCAAAGGAGAAATACCAGTAGGAGTCGTGCTGTAAGACCGAAGCAACATCCTACTGAGGCGCACTACCGGTGGCCGGAACGCCGAGGGAGTAGAACAACATTCAGCTTCAAGCAATACTCCAAACAGCGGCAGGACAGTCAGTCTCAGGCGGGCTGTCTAACTCAAATCACCTATGAAGTCTTGGGAGGCAATTGTGGGAGAGGGGCGTCTCTAGGGTCCCGGAAGAACTCCAGGCCTACCCGTCAAACGGGTGCCGTTCCTACCCGAACCTCAGGGAGGGACGGAGGATTAGCAGAACATCATCTAGTCGAGTTGTGAGGGAACATCAGAAACAGACACAACAGTTGTGGGGTACTTTCCGTAAGCACAGCAGGGAAGGACTACAACACATAGCGCTAGGGGGAAGGCACAGATTTCCTCCTGTGAAGAGAACTCTGGAAGTGTCGTTGGACCGGCCGGACTTGCGCAGCCTGGTGAGCCGTATTCTGGATTGAGGACCCAGAGATCTTCAGTAAAGAGGTAAAGAGACTGCAACCTGGTGTCCTCATTATTTATCGCGACCTGCACCCCACAACTGCACCGTTACAACACCACTTATTGCACCGGACGTCCCCCACTGACAGACAGGGCCACGGACCGGGTCTAGCCACCGTGACAACCCCAGGACTGAGATCCCAGAGGCCCGGCTCCGGGTACCCCTCGGCCCTGCGGCGGTGTGGGGGCGCTCCAACTGCATACAGTGCTATTTGCATATAATGTGCCAGAACCTAGAAGGTCATACCTGGGGGGTAAGCCGCCTGGATATATATATTAGCAGGGGCTAAAGAGAGTGCAAAAATAGAGGAGATGGTCAGTGTGTTATCAGTCACTAACACATAGTATGCCCGGGTGTAACATGTCATACCTGGTAGGGGAGCCGCCCGGGCGTGCGTATTCCTCTCAGACGCGGTATCCACCGCTAGTCTGAAGTGTATGAGGGGACCACGCTCTTTATCATGCAGCCCCTAGGCTGCGAGGGAGAGCCGAAACCGGAAGTGACATCAGACGCTGTGGTAAGGGCGGAAGTACATGGCCGTATGTGGTAAACTAAGGGCATATGTACTGCTACAGTGGCGCTATTTCGGCTCTGTCTAGAAACAAAGCGCTGTGTCTGCGGGCAGTAATGAAATGTAATGTTGGCTGCAGGGACATCTCCTTTACTCATATATGTTAACGGTGTAGCTCCCGTATGTCGGAGGTGGGAGGGAGATAGAAAAGGGGAGGGGTGTTGGAAAGAAAAATGGTTATCATGCCTGTGAGTATGGTAATAGTGGTATCCTAAGGGATCCATGGGCCATACATAGAGAGCTGGAGGTGACCTGTATTATAATACCTGTATTTTACTCCACACGGTGTGTGCGTACTGTGCAGTACCTGGTGGTATACATTAGTGAACTATAGAAAAGAAGAATTATTCGTGATACGAGTGCCATCCATATAAGGTCACTTATCCGTGGTGAGTGGTGGCACAGAGAGTGGTGCTTGATCAGGTGGTATTTCATGGTGTGCCAACCTATAGACGATTCTAAAAAACAAAGATCACAATCAGTATACAAATACATGTCATTCAGGATGTTACACATCATCAGTACATAGAGATAACCGGAGTAATCAACAGTGTCATCATACAAATGCGGACAGCTCATATTCTCTATTTAGTCCTTTGGGTGACAACGTATCCAACACATGGATCCAGTAAGCCTCGCGTCTCTTAAGCATGAGTGTTCTATTACCCCCCTGCGTTGTTTGGGGACTTGCTCTAGGACCTGAAACCTCAATTGTGCGATATTGTGTTTCAATGTGTGGAAATGGTGAAGTAATGGTAATAGGAGATTATTGCAACGAATGGTAGATTTATGTTTAGACACCCGGTCCTTAATCGGTTGTGACGTCTCCCCCACATATAGTAGGCCGCAAGGGCACTTTATCACATATACGACATAAGTGGAATCGCACGTAAAGTATCCACGAATTTTAAACTCCTTTCCAGAGTATGGGTGTCTGACTACGTTGCCTCTTTGAACATTATTGCATTGAACACAATGCAAGCAGGGGAAAGTACCATCCCTAGGTGTACCCAGGAAACTTTGCCTTGTGATAGAGTTAGTGCCAATATCGGCTTTGACCAAGTTATCCCGCAGACTAGGGGCTCTTTTAAAACATGGGAGGAAAGGTTTTTGAAACTCCTGAACATTAGGGTAAGCATTAGAGAGGATGGACCAATTGCTACGTATGGCCCTATGTAGTTTGTACATGAAGGGATGAAATGCGTGTACAAATGGGATGCGTGAGGTAGTATCTGCCCTGGGTCTGTTGGTGGTGGTTCTGGATTCCTCAAGGAGGGATGAGGGATAGCCTCTAGCTTTCAATTTCTGAGTCATCTCTTCTGTGCGTTTTTCCCGGATGTCAGTATTGGACACAATGCGTTGTACCCTTTGATATTGGGCCTTGGGTATAGATCTTTTGGTTGATGGGGGATGGAGACTCTGAAAGTGTAGAAGACTATTGCGGTCTGTACTTTTGGAGTAGAGATCCGTACTCAGTCGACCGCTCTGGTCTTTTACAACAAGGGTGTCTAGGAAATTCATGCTCCATAAATCATAATTTATGGTGAAGGTAATGCCAGGCCAAGAGGTATTTAGGAATGATAGGAATGCGTGGAGGGTTTCCACCGAACCCCACCACACACAGAAAACATCATCTATGTACCTTTTCCACACGATTACATTGTCCCTGAACAGGGAATTAAGGTAAATAGTGTTCTCCTCAAATTGGACCATGTACGCATTTGCGTATGGGGGTGCGGCGTGCGACCCCATCGCGGTCCCCCGTTTCTGCAGGTAAAATGTGTCTTGGAATAAAAAGAAGTTAGACGTGAGTATAATCCTGAGGAGGTTGATACACAATGATATTTGGTCTGTATCCCTATCATATGTGGGGGAGACGTCACAACCGATTAAGGACCGGGTGTCTAAACATAAATCTACCATTCGTTGCAATAATCTCCTATTACCATTACTTCACCATTTCCACACATTGAAACACAATATCACACAATTGAGGTTTCAGGTCCTAGAGCAAGTCCCCAAACAACGTAGGGGGGGTAATAGAACACTCATGCTTAAGAGACGCGAGGCTTACTGGATCCATGTGTTGGATACGTTGTCACCCAAAGGACTAAATAGAGAATATGAGCTGTCCGCATTTGTATGATGACACTGTTGATTACTCCGGTTATCTCTATGTACTGATGATGTGTAACATCCTGAATGACATGTATTTGTATACTGATTGTGATCTTTGTTTTTTAGAATCGTCTATATTAAAGGCTGGCACACCATGAAATACCACCTGATCAAGCACCACTCTCTGTGCTACCACTCACCACGGATAAGTGACCTTACATGGACGGCACTCGTATCACGAATAATTCTTCTTTTCTATAGTTCACTAATGTATACCACCAGGTACTGCACAGTACGCACACACCGTGTGGAGTAAAATACAGGTATTATGATACAGGTCACCTCCAGCTCTCTATGTATGGCCCATGGATCCCTTAGGATACCACTATTACCATACTCACAGGCATGATAACCATTTTTCTTTCCAACACCCCTCCCCTTTTCTATCTCCCTCCCACCTCCGACATACGGGAGCTACACCGTTAACATATATGAGTAAAGGAGATGTCCCTGCAGCCAACATTACATTTCATTACTGCCCGCAGACACAGCGCTTTGTTTCTAGACAGAGCCGAAATAGCGCCACTGTAGCAGTACATATGCCCTTAGTTTACCTCATACGGCCATGTACTTCCCCCCTTACCACAGCGTCTGATGTCACTTCCGGTTTCGGCTCTCCCTCGCAGCCTAGGGGCTGCATGATAAAGAGCGTGGTCCCCTCATACACTTCAGACTAGCGGTGGATACCGCGTCTGAGAGGAATACGCACGCCCGGGCGGCTCCCCTACCAGGTATGACATGTTACACCCGGGCATACTATGTGTTAGTGACTGATAACACACTGACCATCTCCTCTATTTTTGCACTCTCTTTAGCCCCTGCTAATATATATATCCAGGCGGCTTACCCCCCAGGTATGACCTTCTAGGTTCTGGCACAATACATGCAAATAGCACTGTATGCACACTCACGAGTATTGGTGCATTCTCCTCCAGTGCCTCTAACAGTACTGTCTAAACTCTGGGATTACTATAGCCATAACGTGCATAAGGTAAATACCTCATAAGGAGGTTACTCTATTATAACAACTCGGTATAACAAAGGATGGGTATTCATATATACCTCTCCCTCCCCTGCTATTATTATTTCACAGCTCTAACGCATCCTGCCTCATATATTGAATCACCTCTACCATCCTTAAAAGCAGTCATTGACTGTAACTACAGCCTCACCTTTTCTTGACTATAGTACTAGAGTCCTTTGCTATATAATTATAATACTTTATCCTCTTTCTATGCTATATTAGGCATTATGCATGATCTGCATTCTAAATAAGGACACGTCTGACACACTATAAGGCACAGCACGGTATGTGTGTTTTCTCTATTAATCACATATTACATCGAGCGAGAATGTATAAGCGTATATTGTCTGCAATATTATACCTATGATAACTGTACGAATTTGGCTTTTGTTAAACTCCTGTGGAAAACTGTATATACTTTGGTTTATATGTTTGGTTTTGTACACTGTATTCTATGAATTTCCTTTTTTCAAATGTTGTAGTGACTGATGAAAGCTCGAAAAGAGCTGAAACGTTTCCAGTTCTACCTTAGTACCAATAAATCTATCAGATTTAAGTTGAGTGCGAGACTTTCTTATAATTTTCATACAACACCGACACAGGTGCATTAATATATGACCCCCACTTTGCTTTACAAACTCAAAATTACTAACTTATCCAGTGATCAACTGAGTCACACCAGCGTATATTGTCTCATTCAAGAGAATTGGGCAGCTTATGCTAATTACACTCTGATCAGGGTTTGATGTTAGTGTGTTCCGTTTCTCTCAGATGAGGAGAAAAAGATTTCTCCATTCTATTCTGCCAGTCGATGGAAATCGGACTGCACTCAGATGTCATCTGAGTGCAGTCCAATGTTTTCCACAGACTCTTTGACTTGCATGGATGACTGCAATCCAAATATCGGATCACACTCGGACATAGCATATCATTCGTCCAAGTGTGATCCGATGTTTTGTCAGATCGCACTTGGACCGAAATTACGGCCATGTGCACGAGCCCATACTGGGAGCATACAGATCTCCATAAAGGATTAAAACAGTGGTTCAAATTAGAGATTCTCCTATTTGACTGCTAGCCAAAGTTTTGGAGCTTGAAAACAATATCTAGCATCCAGACTTAAAAAAAAAAATAATAATAATTAGGAGACATGCTGAGATCTCTGTCAGTCCAGCATTCATCATTGCCAGCTCCAGAATTTAGGAAATGTGTCATTAATTACCTATTGTTTTAATTTTAAATGTATCTTGTTTACAAATATTTGATAATACTTTTCTACACTCTCCATTCCAATATCTATATTAAAAATAAAAAAATCTTGTAACTTTTACGTAGGCCACAATGACTGATACTAGATTTCTTCCTGTTATACAGTAAAAAAAAATCAGCAGTCTCGTTATCATCACAGACATGATTACAATGAAAAGTAACATTTCTATACACACAGTAGGTAACACAGCCAGGAGCCACCATTCACAATATGGTCAGAGCTCGCTACTTCCCTTTAATTTCACGATGACTTTTGCCCCGGTGAGAGCATCCTCATTATATAACTCAACACAATCCACTAGGGTCTGAGTCAGAAATCAATGCTAATTCTCAACAGGAAGCAGGAGTCTATTGGGCCTAGTAGCCAGGGTGAAGATTGCAAGATTTGTTACTATAGATAAAGTATAGTGATATAAAAATAATTCCAAAATTATTAAAACTTAAAAATTCATTTTCGGATTATACATTCCCTTAAAAGGTGGTAAAGATCCCGGGTATACCATTTAGATCCCACCTAAACCCCCTATTACAACACATTCACATATATTAGAGGTAGCCATTGATTTGTGTGATCCTCCTTAATGAAGGACTCCCCATAACATTATTATATTTACCAATTCATGTCAACTAAGTTTTCTGCTCTAGATTGACTATAGCTTCTTGACTGAAAATGTAACACCTAAATCTGAATGATCAGTTTAGATAGGGAGGATGGCCAGTAAAGCCCTCTAGGTCCACATGGTGGTGGAGGTTCTGGCCTACGTGCCCTCCCTATAATCCCGCTTTAGCCTTGGATTCCAAATATCTCAGTAAAAGTCGGCAGCTCACAAGATTCATAACCTAACCTCCAACCTTCCACTAGTTTAACCCTTTGTTGAAGTCTAACTATGTAATATATATCCTAGGTGAGGAGACTAATGAATTTTCAGGTTAGGCTCTGTGCGTAAAGAAGGTAACTAAGTGAAAAAAAAAAAATGCAAAGACAGGTAATGACTTGTCATTTCTCAATAATGCTCCTCGCTCAGCTCTATTCACTGTAGGGCACAGGAATGTTTTATAAGATTCCATGACCTGATTTGTAAACCCATCTGCTCACGGCAATAAAATACGCACTATGTTCCAAGTATCATTAGAATCTTAGAGTGCAGGATTTACGGTTGTGCAACAGTGTCAAGCACTCCGAAAACCTGGAAAATGTATTAAATGCAGGGTTTAGGATAAAGGAAAGTTTCCACCTATGATATGGTGAATATGAGCTTTCTGGGCAGCGTGCTGCCATGCCATCACCTAATGTTATACCCCCTGGATTAGAGGTGTGTTGTTTTAGAATTGGTGCCCTCTGAAACGCTGTTTTACTAGTAACCTTAGAACGGGCCGACTGAGCTGGATGTACAGGATACACTTGAGTATGCTCAGTTACATGTAATTTAATCAGTTCAAAGATGAGATTTAGCTCCTGACAAACTACTCATTGTGCCCTAGATAATACCTGTAACTTGGCAGCGCGGAGTAGTCTGCAGACTATGTCCCAGTAGCAGCGTGGCCATGTCATACACTTCGTATATAAGAGCACATAGTGACACAATTCAAGCTATTGACAGATATTTCTTGGAAAAGAGAAACAATTGTTATATGTTTGGACATAAAAATAAATATATTTTTATAACAGTCATGTTATACCTAACAACAATACAGCTAAAAAGCCATAATGGGGCACCCATAGGAGGCTATGGGGCTCTAGTAGATCTCCATTTTTTCTTTTCGCAAAGTCTTTTCTTCTACATTCCAGTAGATCTCAACATAATGAAAAAAATGTGAAATGCTTCACTGAAAACAGTATTAGGTTTCCCTGCCACTTTATGTTTTGACAGTGGGGCAACAAAATCCAGATTTCCATGCTATATTTGTAGCATTTTAACACATAGTGTGGTGAAAATAAGTATTTGATACACTGCCGATTTTGCAGGTTTTCCCACCTACAAAGAACGGAAAGGTCGGTAATTTTATCATAGGTACACATCAACATGATTTTCCCCACTGCATGCTTTGTTACTGTGTTTTCTATCTTGTAAAAAACATAACAGGACATTAGGAGCATTCTGTATTTGTAAAAACTAAATACCTGGGAAAAAAGATCTCTAAAAATGGTAATTTTTTTTTTTTTTTTTTATGATGCATTTAATATTTTTATTGGATCAAAATGCTTCTAACACATGTAATATATTTGAAAAAAGCACAGTGTGTGAAACTACCCTTTGAGAGGACTTTTGATCTGGAAACACTTAAAGGGCTAATGCACGATTTTCTCGTACTAATGCAATCTGTGGTTTTCATGGATAGTGCTCGTACCTATGATATTCAATGGGGTTGTTCACATGTCTGATTATTTCTCAGACCGAGTGGTCCACGGAAAAAATTGGGGACATATCCAATTTTGACCTGAATACGAGTCTATGGGTCTGTGAAAAAAATTGAAGTCCACTCAGGTGAAAACCGAGTACGCTCCAATTTTCACTGACTGACAGAATGGATAAGGTGAAGAAACTTTTTATTTTCTCGCCATGTCCAAGAAAAACTGATGACGATCTGCTCAACCTCTGATCGGAATAATCGGTCTGTTTTTCTTGGATGCAGAGAAAACAGTTGTGTGACCCTGACCTTAGGCCATGTTCACACGTTCAGTATTAGTCAGTGTTTTACCTCAGTATTTGTAGGCCAAAACCAGGAGTGGGTGATAACTGCAGAAGTGGTGACGTGTTTCTATTATATTTCTCCTCTGATTGTTCCTCTCCTGATTTTGGCTTACAAATACTGATGTAAAAAACTCACCAAACACTGACCGTGTGACCGTAGCCTAATTGTTCCACTCCTGGTTTTGGCTTAATGATGTAAAATGCTAAACGCCTGTCTGAACATGGCCTAAAACAGTGCTTTACCGGTGCACCATACATAAGTATATGGGGTGACTAAGCCTCCGACCGGGCTCTAAAACACCACTTTACGATGCGCATGATGGTTGAGAGGAAGTGTAATGTATTGTTCCCAAAAGTGGAACTTCATACATTTCGTAATTTTTTTTACAATCTTGTTTTAGTGGAAAAACACCATTCATGTTTCCTCCCTGACAGAAGCGATCTTGTGGGTTGATTCGGTATTCATCCTTCTATCCATTTTTTAATCCATATGGGGAAAATGACGTTTTATTTCCACACCCGAAAAGCTGTGAACTTGTCAGAGCTCCCATGCTCCTCCTTAACATACACAGCCAGCCAGAATGCTGAGTAAGTGGTACAGCCTGTACCAATGTGCCGGGGAAGACGTGGCTGCCAAGTTTAGCTGACTGGAGCTAGGGAGATAAGCGCTTTTAATGTTTTGGGCTTGGACTGTCAAAGAAGCCAAGGTCTTGTCACTCCTCTGATCCATGACGAACAGAAGAAGCTCAAAGAAAAGCCTGTTGACAGCATTCAGGGGAGCGCTAAAGACCTGTTAGGAAAAGAAAAGGTTACATCATTTTTTCTACAAGGATATGTTAGTTAAGTATGTTTATAGCACTTGTGTTTGTAATGAAGCAGCCACACATGAGTCCCTGTGTGAATGGGCAGCTTTAGTACCGGTTAACCCTTTGCACGAGCCCCACATTTCCTAGGGTTTTCAAAATTGTCTGCAACTTTTGGATCTTAATTTTGTTAAAAAGTGTTATACGCATGCAAGCGAATTACAAGTATATGTTCATGTTTAAACTTCACTTTATATATAGATGTAAGCTGCATAAAAAGCAGAATTCTCACTTCTGTTTTTTAGTCCTCATTTTTGCATCAGTCTTTGTAAGCATTAATGTAAGGGTGGTTCCAAATCATAAAAGAGGTGCAAATGTTTTCAATTATATAATTTATTATTATTATTATTATTATTATTATTAATGTTCCAATTCTGGTTTTGAGTTGCCAATATTGATGCAAAAGAGTACTCCTTCTCTCTCTCTCTGGCCTGCCCATGTGAAGCTGGGTTTACATATGTTTGTTAAATCATGCTTGTTTTATATTTTTTAGCCTAATTTAATTCAATTGGATCACAAATGAAGGAAAAACAGATAAAGAAATGCCTCAATGATTCTGAGGTTGGGTTCACACAAGTATATGAAAAATCGATCACAGTTTCATTCAGAAAAGTGGGACGATTTTTTTCTCACTTGTTATTCTTTTATCCATGTACGATGCCTATACAATCTGTTTTTTAACAGTATTAATCCTTTAGAATACCATTTACAGTTTCCCATGTTACACAATTGCAACGTATGCGTAAGAATCCGATAATTATTTTATTATTATTATATTATTATTAGACATTTTTTATAGCGCCATTTATTCCATGGCGCTTTACATGTGAAAAGGGGGCAAATATAGACAAATACAATAAACATGAGCAAAAAACAAGGCATAGATACAGAAGGAGGAAGGACCCTGGCCCACGAGGGCTCACAGTCTGCAGGGGATGAGTGAGGATACACTAGGAGAGGGTAGAGCTGGTTGTGCGGCGGTTCAGTAGGTTAAGGATCACTGCAGGCTGTAGGCTTGTCAGAAGAGGTGAGTCTTCAGGTTCTTTTTGAAGGTTTCTATGGTAGGTGAGAGTCTTATGTGTTGGGGTAGAGAGTTCAGGAGTATGGGGGAAGCACGGGAGAAGTCTTGAATGCGGTTGTGGGAAGAAGAGATGAGAGGGGAGTAGAGGAGATCTTGAGAGGATCGAAGGTTGCGGGTAGGTAAGTATCGGGAGGCCATGTCACAGATGTATGTACAAGACAGGTTGTGGATGGCTTTGTATGTCATAGTAAGGGTTTTCAACTGGAGTCTCTGGATGATTGGAAGCCAGTGAAGGGTTTGGCATAGTGGAGAGGCTGGAGAATAGTGGGGAGACAGGTGAATTAGTCGGGCAGCAGAGTGTAGGATGGATTGGAGTGGTGCCAGAGTGCTAGAGGGGAGGCCAGAGAATAGGAGGTTGCAGTAGTCAAGGCAGGAGGTGATGAGGGCATGCACTAGTGTTTTTGTGGTCAAGGAATGTGCAGATCGGGGAAATATTTTTGAGTTTGAGACGGCAGGAGGAGGCAAGGGCTTGGATATGTGGCTTGAAAGAGATGGCAGAGTCGAGGATCACCCTGAGGCACCGAGCATGCGGGACTGGGGAAAGTGAGCAGCCATTGATATTAATGGATAGGTCTGGTGGAGGGGTAGAGTGAGATGGGGGAAAGATGATGAATTCTGTTTTGTCCATATTCAGTTTTAGAAAGCGAGCAGAAAAGAAGGCCGAGATAGCAGACAGACAGTGTGGGATTTTGGTGAGTAAGGAGGTGAGGTCAGGTCCAGATAAGTAGATCTGCATGTCATCGGCGTAGAGATGATACTGCAGACCGTGGGATTCTATGAGCTGTCCCAGGCCGAAAGTGTAGATGGAGAAGATTAGTGGTCCATAATAATAATAATAATAATAATTATAATAATAATAATAATCTTAATTTTTATATAGTGCTAACAGATTCCGCAGCGCTTTACATACATAATCATGCTACAGCTGTAGCCGATGGTATACTATATCCCCGTATGGCATCCAGTTTTTTTTTTGCTCACCTACAGAATTAAATCTTCCAATTTGTGGAAGAAACTGTGATTGGGTAAGTGAAAAAATTGCTCATCTGCATTGCCCCATTGAATAATATTGGTCCAAGTTCTGCCCATCTTTCACGGATAGCATTCGAAACAATAATACGCTCGTGTGTATGAGCACTAAGGCTTTTTCACCACTTTACTTCCAGGCACAGGTTGCAGGAAATGTGAAATGTTGTGATACAGACATCGGGGATTGGTGCTTGAATCTTTCCGGCACAATAATTGATACACAGGACCAGTGGGAATGATTCTATTGTAAATAATGGGATCAGCTCCTCAATCAGTTCCCACCTTGCATTTTGGTGTGGAAATGGCACAATGCCATGAGTGTGCCTATCGTGTATTAATGCTAAGTTATACAGTAATGGCTGAAAGTGTTGACTCCCATCAAATTGTTAAAGAAAATAAATTATTTCTCTTAGAAAATTATTGCAATTTCACATGTTTTGTAATACGTTTGTTTATTTCCTTTGTGTGTATTGGATCAACACAAAAACATAGAAAAAAAGACAAATTGGACATAATTTCACACAAAACCTTAAAAATTGTCTGGACAAAATTCTTGGCACCTTTCCTAAATTGTGGATAGACAACTTTGTTTCAAGCATATGATGCTTGTTCAAACTCAGCTGCGGCAATTAACAGGTGTGAGCAATATGAAAATCACACCTGAAACCAGATGAAAAGATGAAAAGTTAACTAAATACACACAAAGGCCATGACTGTATCTAGTGTTATGGCCCAGTGCTGCAGTCACAATTTTGCTGTTTGCTATTAAAAACAGTTGACAAGCTTGTCAATAGTGATGAACGCAAGTGCTTATTGCTTAAGTTTGCCTAGGGTGCTTGGGTATGCGCCGAGTATCGCGGGTGCTCCAGTGACATGTTTGAGTCCCCACGCTTGCATGTTTCACGGCTGTTAGACAGCCACAAAACATGTGGAGATTGACTGACAAACACTGTGCTCCTTTTACTAGCACCAGTGAAACAGGTCCTATCAGCCCAGTAGGACTGCCACCAGTTCCTCGTTAGATAAAAGCCCAGTCCCTTAACGGGATTATATCAGAACAGAAACCAGCCTCTGTAGCATGGAAAGTTAAAACCAGCTTGATCTTAGACCACGTGTGCTGGGACGCATGTGGACATTGGCTGCAAGCTAATTGTTTCTTCCAGCATGTTACACGACAGGGACCCCTTCTTACAAGGGAGCAGCAAGCATGACAAAAAGAGAGACAGCACATGGCCTTGCACAAGCATTTATCCCCTTGGTTGGTCACACCCTTTTTGCCACCAGCACCCCCTCTCCTGGGTGTTTCAAGCTAAAATGTCCAAAACCTATGAAGGATCATAACTTCTAAAGGGAAGGTAATAGGGTGGTGGTTCTGGCACCATCGGATCTGGCCGAGTCCCTGTTATTCTTGGAGACCAAATACAGCTTTGTTACCTGGCTTCTACTAGCCGTTCTGCTTATCTCCTCACCCTAGAACTGATCAACACCCTGGAAGACGTTCGAAAATGTAACCGGTGTGTAGCTAGGACATACAATTACTCCATATTCTCTTTAAATTTCCTTATGAAATTCCCCTCTGACTGGGCATAGCAGTCACACAGTGTGGGTTCCGCAGGAGGTCATCTTGTATGAGCTTGGTTACTAGCTAGTGCGGCTGCTGAGCCAGGTGTCCTGTTACAGCTACAAATGCTGAAGGAGGAGTATAAGCCGCCATTAAATCCCCCCATTCTTCACATGGGAGATTTACCTTAAATTAAATATGGCACATGCATCTTAAACTATTAATAGCTTGTGACGTCTGCTTTTCTAAAAATGTCCTAAAGCTATTGAGAAGTAACTACTACTGCGTGTTAGAAAACAGACTTGTGAACATGTGTGTTTAAATCCCTAATGTTGAAAAATATTGAATTTACATATGAAGCATTTTGTTCGATTACTCCACTGAGAAGTTTGCACTGTATGCGTTGTCATTCTTGTTTTACCCGCACACTGCATATATCTTTTATTAGAACATTACTGATTCATAGAAGATACACAACGGGCACTAGGAGAGGATTCTACCTCTGGCCCAGCTACTGACAGAATAAAAGGCCCTTTTTGCCCAGCAGAAGACATTCTCATTATTGTGTAGTATATCTAAATAGTATTCTGTAAACTTATGAATCATTTTATATTTCTTTTTACTAGCGTATTACAACATGCGACATGGCATGTGATGAGTTTTGACACATTCACCAAGTAGTTCCCAGTTGACAAGTAGATTTCAAGGACAACTTCATTATACTAAAGCTGTACATTGTCTCAATCAGAGGAAAGAAATCCTCAATAGCATTAGTCACCTCAACAAAGCCCCATCTCACAGAACTCAAGTGGATTACTCAAAGTAATCTCACGTATAAAAACAAGGATTAATCTGTGGAGCACTTAACTCTTTTACAGCCTACACCTCCAATTTAATGATTAATTCACTTTCACCTATTAATTTGATAGCATTAGTATAAAACAGGAGCCATCACTCTTAAAGATGATTTGTATTTTTCCCCAAAGTATCTTCTGAAGAATCCATTGCTGAATAATACAGATAGTTGTGGATTCAATAAGTGTTTTTTGCAATATACTGTACTTTTATATCAAGCTCTAGTTATACTGCATGATGTGCAGAGCTAAATGAGTACAGATCGGCCACATGCGTGCCGGTTGTTGGCCATTTAAAAACTAGTGGTGAGCAAATATACTCAGATAAGATGTTATCCGAGCATGCTCGTGTGCTAACCGAGTGTCTTTGATGTGCTCAAAAAATGTGTTCGAGTTCCCGTGGCTGCATGTCTCGTGGCTGTTTGACAGCTGCAACACATGAAGGGATAGCCTGTTTCTTACGCAATCCCTGCATGTGTTGTGGCTGTCAAACAGTCGCAAGACATGCAGCCGCTGGGACTCAAACATATTATTCGAGCACGCCAAAGTCACTCAGCTAGCACTGGAGCATGCTCGGATAACATCTTATCTGACTATGCTATTAATAACCTGCTCACAGAGGCCGACTGCAGTTCAGATGTGCTGTTCTTCTCTGCAGCAGAAGTCCTGTTTACATCGGATTTTACGCTGCAGAGAATGATGATCTTTTGTGCAAACCAAAAAATTATTTAACCATTTGATGAGTGATCGACAACCTCTTTGGACTGCGAGATTAGTGTGAAACTCTTGTAGTTGTGCAGTGTAAATGCACCTTTAGCCTTTAGGGGTTGCTGAATTATTTGAAAAAAAAAGGCATCTAGGCATAATAGGGGAGGGTACAGCAGATTACAGTACTTTTCTGAAGTCATCACAAGACTTACATTAGCAGACAGAAATATCAAAATGGACAACTGTTTGGGAACTGTGGATACATTGTTACATAACTCTTCACAATTAGATCCTAAAACTAGGGATGAGAGACTGTGCTCGGCACTCAGTTATCACAGTACTCGGATGTGTAACTCTGTATGTAACCCCTTTCTCATGTACAGCACCATTGAATTAATGGTGCTATATAAATTAATAATAATAATGTGTTCGTTACTCAGTGAGCAATGGGCGGTGTAAAACCCAAATCACCAGCCCACATCACCAGCCCACATCTTTGGCACAGCCTTCTTGATTATAGCATTACTGTGATTGGCTGGCCATCTCACATCATCAAGGATTATAAAAGGACAGGTGCCTCCCTGCTTGGCACACTGACGCCATTGCACAGCTCTGTGACACTTCGTATTGGAGGGAGAGAGTGCTTGTCTAGGCCTGTATGCACAGTATAATGAATCAGAGGCCTGTAGTGTTGATACTGGTGCTGAAGCTGAGTCATCACTTAGAGAGTGAGAGAGAGTCATGGGAGCAGGAAGAGTGAAAGAATCCAGTCTGTAGACAGGGATAAGACCTGTGCAGTCCATTGGCAAATATACAGCTGCAGGTTTTTTTTATGGGGGCTGAAAAACTGGAATATACCATATTTGAATCCATCAAGTGTTACGTGCTTTGAAACCCTTTGTTTTGTTATATAAGACATGCAAAAATTGTTGAAACATTTTCCTGGGCTACATTTCTCAGCCATACACTATTATTCCGTAGTGTGGAGTACATTTCTGTGCTCTCTAAAACTTTTAAAAAGCTTTTAAAATTGTTGTGGGCTTCCATTTCTCAGACATACAGTATTACGTGGTCTGTGAATGTATTTTTGATCTCGTAAAGTTAAGAAAAGCTTTTAAAAAACTTGTAGGCTTTCATTTCTCAGACTTACAGTGTTATGTGGGCTGTGAATATTTATGTGATCTGTAAAACTGCTAAAAAGCTTCTAACAATTTTGTAGACTTCCATTTCTCAGTCATACAGTGTTACTTGGTCTGTAAATATTTCTGTGATCTTTAAAAGTGAACAAAAGCTTTTAAAACATTTGTAGGCTTCAATTTCTCAGACATACAGTGTTACGTGGTCTGTAAAAATTTCTGTGATCTCTAAAAGTGAACTAAAGCATTGAAACATTTTTCTGGATTGAATTTTATTGTCATCCATACACTTGACCAATTTTTTTTATTTTATCAAAAATGAACTTGGTTTTAAGTGACCTAGCAATTACAAAATGTGTAAGGCGTGCTTTTAGGGATGGGGAAGTGGAAGTGCTGATGATGGTGCACGCAGATGCTGAGGAAGTGGGGCAGGTGTGACTATGCCTGTTGCTGAAGCACAAGAAACATGCCCATCCATGACACATAGGTTTCTGTCTCACTTTGCAGGGAGGCACGTTACACCACTTCTGAAACCAGAGTAGTGCAAACAGGTGGTCGGTTTGATAGCAGCCTTGGCATCACCACACAGTCTTCCACACAGTCAAGTATCACCAGTTTAAAGTCTGGATCTTTTAATCCTCACCCTGGTGCTCCTTCCTCCCACCATGTTTAGTCCCAGGAGACTTGTGATCTCACATTAGGACACTCCAAGGAGCTTTTTAAAATATCATTTTTTGATTGTGGACTCTCAAACTGCATGGTCCAAGAGCAACAGGAGGAGATGCTGTTTAGTGATGCACAAACCTTGAAGCAGCCATGGCCACAAGAACATGCCTGTGGGGAACAGCAAATTTAGGATAAGGATAAAGATGATGATGAGACACAGTTACCACTAAGTCTTGTTGTTATTAAGTCACAAAGTCAGGAGGCCCAGGGTGCAGTGGTGGAAGACAAGGTGGTGGATGAAGTCACCGGCCCAACTTGGGAAGCTGGCATGCAGAACGAGGCCAACAGCACTGAGGGGGAGAGATTGGCAGCACCATTACAGACAGAACGAGGCAGTAGGGTGACCAGAGATAGATGGTGGGCAGCTGTTCCGCAGAGCACTGTCCTGAATTTCTCCATCAAAACGTTTGGTGTTCCCCAGTCTGGGATTGTTTTAAAGAGACTTCTGAGATAAACAAAATGGCCATTTGCAACCTGTTCCATGCAAAGATCAGCAGGGGCTTGACCACTAAGAATCTAACCACCACCAGCATGATCAGGCACATGTCATCTAAGCACCTGACTCGGTGTGCCGAGTGCCTGGATCCACAATTGGTGACACCACTGCCTCTTCCCCTGTGCTAGATGATTCCCAATCCCCTGGGAAGCACTGGCACAGATGCCTCCTGCCCTGCACCTATTCTTACACATGATTTGCCATCCTCAGGTACTCCAAAATCCTTGTCTCAGCCTAGCATACAGCTGTCCCTACCCCAGGCCTTGGAACGAAAAAGAAAGTTCCCAGCTCCCCACCCACAGGCCCAAATGCTAAACGGGTACATTTTCAGCCTGCTTACCATGGAAATGTTGCCATTTAGACTTGTAGACATGGAGGATTTCCGTCAACTTAAAATTTTGTCTTATAAACAAGTCATTATACAGGAAAAAAATGTTTCTTAGCATTTTTTTCCCATAAAATGCAATTTCTTGTCAGTTTGGAATGTTTTATTGTCACTCCTTAAAGTGGAGTAAATGTGTGACTCCATTGCTCTCTGCAGCGATTTGGGAGTCAGACATGCTTCAAGGGGTCTTGTCCATGTTGGTCTCCTTCCATTCAGCACTTTTCACATCCATTGCAATATTTTCACTGACCCCAGACCTCTGTGTAGGGTCTGCCGGAAGAATGCTTGGCTTTCCTATTGACTCCCATTACACTCGTTATTCGAGAATGTATTATTAGTATTAGGAATTGCTTGGTTCGAGCAACAAGCACACGAGTATTTTAGTGCTTGCTCATTCCTACCTAAAACTAAAACTCTTCTATTCCAAATGACGCAGAAAGGCAAATGGAAATGAACTCAGACATGACTTCGCTGTCAAGTTATCAATCATAGAGTACATTTTAAAATGTATACTTTGGAAGTGAACACAAAACTGTTGCCACATTTTTGAATTATGCTTCTGAAGGCAGCTGCATTTTAAGACCGACCAGGACAGATAAAATATTGTGATGTGCCGATAGGTGCTACTTATTGCTGTGAACCTAAGGTGCTCTATACTACTGAAATTAACAGATTATTGCATGTCTCATATATTACTTTATTTGAAAGTGGCATTCTCAAAATCAAAATGTATGAATGGGGATAATTAAAGGATCACCCCTTGGTCCCCAGTGTTCCTGAGAACGGTGCTCTTGATCCCAAGAACCGACTTGTCTTTTATGGAGCAGAAATGCACATGCTCGACCTCCACTCTGGTCATGGCTTATAGCATTGCTGGATAAAGCCAAGGACGGCCCTCAGCTATGGCCTACGGATAACCTTTGATTCTTGGAATACTCCTTTTATAAGCACTACCAATTAGTAAAATAGCTGTTCCCTGAAATTACTCCATGTCAATGGCTGCTCGAAAAAATCATCTGAGCAATGTCATTATATTATCCTGTTTAATTACTGGAATTTTTCAATCTTGGAACTTATGGTATGTACTGTATATGGCAAAATGAATGCTCTATGCCTCAACTGCCTATTTATTACATGGCAACATGGCACTATTTATTATATATTCACAGGTCTTGTATACACCCATCTTTTGACTCTGTGCCTTATCAAGTAATTCAGACATGAAGTTTTCAGCTTGTACCATATTTCACTACGTATATAGAAAGATATTGCACCACAGTGCCAGGTCCAATGATTTTCAACTTTGTATTGGTTTTGTCTAATCACTATTCATAAACAGTTTTGATTTATGTTAAACAGAATAAAGTGCTCCCCAAAATGACAAGATTACACCTATAACTGCATAAAAGTGATTCCACATCCCACAGCGATCTATACATACTGAAAAAGAGGAATAGTGTCCAAGTGCTTACATTCTAGTACTGATAGTTACATTAGAGCCGGCCATGTTCACACGGTCAGTATGTGGTCAGTTTTTTACCTCAGTATTTGTAAGCTAAAACCAGGAGTGGAACAATCAGAGGAAAAGTATAATAGAAACACGTCACCACTTCTGTATTTATCACCCACTCCTGGTTTTGGCTTACAAATACTGAGGTAAAATACTGACCAAATATTAAACGAGGCCTAAAGGGAATCTGTCACCAGGTTTTTGTTACCCCATCTGAGACCAGGACGATGTAGCCGCAGAGATGCGGATTCCAGTGATGTGTTACTTACAGAGCTGCTTGCTGCAGTGTTGATGAAATCTCTGTTATCTGCTGCAGATGACCCAGTTCTCTGAATTCTGAGCTCTGTATAATCATGCCCACTCCAATGGTTGACAGCTGTGTACACTGTGCATAGGCAGAAAGCTGCCAATCAGTGGTGAGGTAAGGTTATCCAGAGCTCCTGACTATGGAGGACTATATTACAGGAGGTCTTCTAGTCCCCTAGTGATAATCTCTTGCTGATAAAGCTGTGATTTTATCAAAGCTACAGCCAGCAGCCCAGTAAGTGACACATCGTTGGAATCAGAGTCTCTGTCTCTGCTCTATGCTGAAAAACCTTGTGACAAATTCCCTTTAAAGAAAAACCTTTTCTTAGTTAGGGCTGCTTCAGACGTCCATGCAAATCGGCCCGAGCTCGAATTGACCATGGCTTTCTTGACCCGAGTGTCACAGACTCATAGACGCACATGAAGCTGTCATGCCCGAATCAGGAGATGCGCGGCCCATTGTTTGCATTGTGGTATGTGCTCTGACCAATTTGCACAGAGTCTTACGCAGCCCTTAGGCCGTTCAGTTTTCTGTAGCATCGCTGTCATTATTTCCTTGCTTTCCTTTATGCCCTTTCATTGGTTTCAGGCAGATCATTACAAATATCTACTTGTCTATTAAATCTTAGACTAAGCAGTGTATTTTTCTCTTTCCTTTGGACTTGTGTATTCATTTTGTACGCTGTTTGGTCGCACATTGCAAACTACACATTCCTAGAGGGCTCTTGGTGAATTGTGTTCCTTTCTGAGTCACGCCTCGGCTCTTTGCATTGTCGAGCCATTATTAAAAGTCACTCATTTGTCACTCCACGAAAGAAAGAAGTATTCACTGCTGTGTACATTTGCATGTTGCTGGCAGTGCGTGAGGACCAGATGTTATGTGGTAGAAGCTTATGTTATTACTAAGGGATATTTGTTATACTAACTGTGCCTGCGTTATATTTCATACGTCCCTACATGAATACATCTTCCATTTTTTTTCCGCATTTGCAAGCACAACGTACTTGCTTTTCTCAGAAAGAACAGTGGCGACATGCGTTTACCTTGTTCTATTTTTCAAAGCAGCTAAAACCTAAATAATTCTCAGAAAATAATGATAGAATGGGCGATTAAAATAAAATGCACCATTTTCACACACTGTTTGCTATTAACCCTGCCTCCTATTTGTTTTCTAACCTTAAATATGTCCGTCGCCCCCTTCGTGTTATGCCTAGTACACTTTGTAAGGAATCATAGAGTCGTGGCATCATTTCAGCACATAAAATCCTATTGTGAATGTGCCCTCAATTACTGAAAGGTAGCGGGAGTATAAAGGAAAAAGGAAGCAAAGAGTATTGAGTTTTACGGTAACTGTAAAAAATAGTCATACTGTTTAGTAATAGAAAAAGTAAAAAGCTCACCAGCGCTGCCAGTAGTTTGCCGACCGGGCTCTATGTAGCGAGCGGAGTTTGCTGAGAGAGTCAGCCCAAACAGGTAAGAAGAAGGGAAGTCCAACACAACCATCCGGTAAAAAATGATTCCATTTTATTACTAATCCATTAAAATCAGAGGAAGAAAAAAGTTGAAGGAAATTTAAAAAACTCTTACCGCCCATAATCATAGAATGTGTGGTCGGGCTATAATTAAGGGCAGTTGTTCCACTTGAAACGCGTAAGGTTTTTAAAAAATTTCTTCACCAACTTTTTTCTTCTTCTGATTTGAATGGATTACTAATAAAATTGAATAGTTTTTTACCAACGGATGGTTGTGCTGGACTTCCTTTCTTCTTACCATTCTTACTGTTTGTGTTGGCATCATGTTTGGTGGAAAGCTCCTGACACTCTAAACTCGTCCATAGAGCTCTAGTTCCAGATGACGGTCATAAAGTGTACTATTGGCCTTCATATCTCAGAACATTGCAAAGGTATGTAGTAGCATATTCTATGAGGTGTAGTCCTGTTAAAAAATGTTTAACAAAGACCATAAAAGCCTATGGGTGACAGAGGTCATTGTATGTCATAGATCTCAGCTAAAACAAATACTTCAGGGAACTCCAGGAGCATCGCTCTTCATTTATGGACAGTTGTCATGACTCATGAAGCTTCTGTGTGACACCAAAAGATGTATTTACAGTATTCTGGATTTCTATAACATGGCCGCCCTCCCCACACACCCATCACCTACGGATAGTCACTTTACTGGAACCTCCGAGGCACCAAGAGGACCTGTCACAAGGTCAAAAGTGACCAGTTTTTGCTATTTTTTAATTCTCGCTGCTCCCCTGAATATTGGATTTTTTTGGTTTTCTTATTTTTAAGTCCTCCATATGGTTCCAGAGATATGGGATTGTTATTTACTGTTCATTTTGATGGTCTTTACCAAAGGTGCGTGACTCAAAGGATTCTCTGGGGGCGCTTTTTATGCTGTGACATCATAAAAATTATTGCTAAATAAAAAGGCCCATATCTCTAGAAACAGACAGCAGATTTAAAAATAAAACAAAAAAGAAAAATATCCAGATGAGCAGCTAGAATAAAATAAGAGGAAAAGCTAGTCTATTTTGATCTGGTGACAAGTCCTTTTTCAGGGGTTGTCCGGAATTAGCACATTGATGACTTGTCCAATGGATACATCATCAATATGAGATCGGTGAGGTCTGACACTCAACATCCCCAATCCCCACCTATCAACCATCATCATCATCAGCTATGGTAGCAGCCAGATGTAAAAAATGTACAGAGCCAGAACAGTGCAGCGCCAAACATTGCTTAGTGGCCAATCCTGGGTACTGCAACTTATCACCTACTCAAGTAAATAGGAGATGAAGTGCAGTGCCTGGCGCCGCTGTTTTAGTTATAAAAAACAATAAAGGTTGCACCATAATTTACCAAGAATGATTACTCTAAAACATTTAACATGCATTACTGCCACAGAAAATGGAAAAAAAGTGCTATATAATGTATCTATGAAATATTCATCTGCAAAAATTGCTCTGAAAAATACAGTAGAATAGAAGATACTTAGCACATAAATTGGCCAATATATTCTTTTCATAGCAATTTTTGCAAATTTTTTCTGTTTTAGCTCTGTACATTGCTTGTATCCAGCTGCTGCCAGAGCAGATAACAGCTGATTAATTGAGGTGTCAGGTGAACCTCCACTGATCTGATCTAATTTGTGATGTGAATTCATCATGAATATGCTGCCAAAGGACTTTAAGGCCACGTGCACACGTTCAGTTTTTTACGCGTTTTTTTCGCGTTTTTTTTCACTATAAAAACGTGATAAAAACGCGAAAAAAAACGCTTACATATGCCTCCTATTATTTACAGTGTATTCCGCATTTCTTGTGCAAATGTTGCATTTTTTTCCGAAAAAAAATCGTATCGCGGAAAAAAAAGCAACATGTTCATTAAAAATGCGGAATTGCGGGGATTCCGCACACCTAGGAGTGCATTGATCTGCTTACTTCCCGCACGGGGCTGTGCACACCATGCGGGAAGTAAGCAGATTATGTGCGGTTGGTACCCAGGGTGGAGTAGAGGAGACTCTCCTCCACGGACTGGGCACCATATAATTGGTAAAAAAAAAGAATTAAAATAAAAAATATTCATATACTCACCTTCGATGGCCCCGGAGGCATGCTGCCACTTCTGTTCCTTTAGAAGGTCTGTGTTCAGGACCTGCGGTGACGTCGCGGCCTTGTGATTGGTCGCGTGACCGCTCATGTGACTGCTCAGCGACCAATCACAAGCCGCGACGTCATCGAAGGTCCTGAACACACACAGCATCTATAGGAATGGACGCCTGCAGGTGAGTATAACCATTTTTTTTTTTTTTTATTATTTTTAAACATTCTATCTTTTACTATTGATGCTGCATAGGCAGCATCTATAGTAAAAAGTTGGTCACACTTGTCAAACACTATGTTTGACAAGTGTGACCAACCTGTCAATCAGTTTTCCAAGCGATGCTACAGATCGCTTGGAAAACTTTAGCATTCTGCAAGCTAATTACGCTTGCAAAATGCTAAAAAAACGCGAAAAAAACGCAAAAAAAACGCAAAAAAAAAATGCAGATTTCTTGCAGAAAATTTCCAGTTTTCTTCAGGAAATTTCTGCAAGAAATCCGGACATGTGCACATACCCTAAGGAAGCGCTTTCCTGCAGTTTGTTTTCTATTATTATGGGCTGGGTTCTTGCTAACCCCATCTTTGAAATGTTCCCATTTAGAGCAGTGACTTTAGCGTTACACTGCAGCATTACTGTCCTGACTGGTTACTTTACGGAAGCAAAAGAACCCACAAGCTTACTAGAATGCTAGCTTATGTTCAGATGTTTTTTTTTCTTACAAATCAGGATAGGATAATAAAATTGAGAAAACTTAAAATACCAAACTGAGGCAAAAAAAACTTTAATAAGAGTAGACTTTTTTATTTTTTGTTATTCAATGTATAATTCATCTCTTCAAAATTATGTTAGGTTACTTCATTTTTGTGTTTGATTCACAAAATATATTTTTTGATACATTAGGGTAATAAGATTAGTATTTGTTAATAAACACATAAGGCCTTTAATTATGGGACTTAGTAGTAAAGCTCTTGCCAGTTACTATGGTGGTCCCTCTGCCCCGATGCACAGTATGAAGGACCCCACAAACCCCCATACACAACATGATGCCCACACAACCCCCCATACACTGTATTATGCCCACACAACCCCCCACACAGTATGATCCCCCACCGCTCCTTACACACACACACACAGAATAATGTGCCTTCAGCTTTCCATACAGTATGAAGTCCCTACAGTAAAATGTCCCCACTATCCTCCCGCAATATGATGGAACTAATAACCCCCAGACAGTATGATGGACTCCACAGTCTCCAACACACAGTATGATGGACCCCACAGCCCTTCACATATTACCATGAACTGCATAGTTCCAACACACTGTATGATGGACCCCACAGCCTTTCAAGTATTATCACTAACTCCACAGTTCCAACACACAACATGATGGACCCACAGCCTCCCACAAAGTATGATAGCCCCATAATTCCCCAAACGGTATGCGGTCTCCACAACCTCCACACCCAGAATGATGGCCACCACAGTGCCCCAAACAGTATGATCTTCCACAATACCCCACACACACAGTATAATATCCCCATATATTCCCCAACTAAATTACATTATTAAAAAAAAACAAATCTTATCTTGACCCCATTATCCCACTGCGCTGATGTTTGGTGTGTGTAGACTGAAGCCCTCTACAGCAGGTGAAATCTAGTGACGCCACTGCACTTAGGGGGAGATGTGTGTCTATATGTAAAATCATCCTTAAAACCCATCCTGTGTGATAATATAGGTGAATCTAATGAAAATGTAGAGTCCTTGTGGGTGGAGATAAGGGGAGGGGGAAAAAATTATAAATTACTGATAGGGGTTTGTTATAAGTCTCCAAAAATAATGGAAGCAATAGAGAATATCCTCATAAAGCCAATAGATGAAGCTGCGACTCAAGGAGAACTCATTATTATGCAGTTCCAGCAAAGGTAATCGGTTTTTGTCAACTATGAGAGACAATTACCTTTCACAACTGGTTCAGGACCCAACAAGAAGGGGGCACTGCTAGACCTAATATTAACCAACAGGCCAGACCGCATAGCAAATATAAGGGTTGGGGGTCACTTGGGGAATAGTGATCACAAAATAATAAGTTTTCATGTCTCCTTTAATAAGATGTGTAATAGAGGGGTGACAAGGACACTAAACTTCAGGAGGGCAAATTTCTAATGGATGAGAGATGATCTTGCTGCAATTAACTGGGACGATATCCTGAGGCATAAAAATACACAAAGAAAATGGGAGACGTTTATTAGCATCCTGGATAGGACCTGTGCACAGTATATACCGTATGGGAATAAACATACTAGAAATAGGAGGAAACCAATATGGCTAAATAGAGGCGCTATAAGTGACAAAAAGAAAGGATTTAGAGAATTAAAGGAAGTAGGTAGTGATGAGGCATTAAATAAATACAGAAAATTAAATAAATTCTGTAAAAAGCAAATCAAGGCAGCAAAGATTGAGACAGAGAGACTCATTGCCAGAGAGAGTAAAAATAATCCCAAAATATTCTTTAACTTCGTAAATAGTAAGAAACTAAAAAATGATAGTGTTGGCCCCCTTAAAAATAGCCTGGGTGAAATGGTGGATGAGGAAAAAGCCAATATGCTAAATGACTTTTTTTCATCAGTATTTACACAAGAAAATCCCATGGCAGACAAAATGACTAGTGAAAAAAATTCCAAATTAAATGTCACCTGCTTAACCCAGCAGGAAGTACAGCAGCGTCTAAAAATCACTAAAATTGAGAAATCTCCGGGCCCGGATGGGATACACCCTCGAGTACTGCAGGAATTAAGTAGTCATTGATAGACCATTATTTTTAATCTTTAAAGACTCCATAATAACAGGGTTTGTACCACAGGACTGGCGTATAGCAAATGTGGTGCCAATATTCAAAAAGGGGACAAAAACTGAACTCGGAAATTATAGGCCAGTAAGCTTAACCTCTACTGTGGGTAAAATCCTGAAGGGCATTCTAAGGGATGCTATACTGGAGTATCTGAAGAGGAATAACCTCATGACCCAGTATCAGCACGGGTTTACTAGGGAGTCGGGACCGTTCATGTCAGACTAATCTGATCAGTTTCTATGAAGAGGTAAGTTCCGGACTGGACCAAGGGAACCTAGTGGACGTAGTATATATGGACTTTTCAAAAGCTTTTGATACGGTGCTACACAAAAGGTTGTTACATAAAATGAGAATAATGGGGATAGGGGAAAATATGTGTAAGTGGGTTAAGAGCTGGCTCAGGGATAGGAAACAGGGTGGTTATTAATGGAGCACACTCGGACTGGGTCGCGGTTAGCAGTGGGGTACCACAGGGGTCAGTATTGGGCCCTCTTCTTTTTAACATAATTATTAATGATCTTGTAGGGGGCATACAGAGTAGAATTTCAATATTTGCAGATGACACTAAACTCTGCAGGGTAATCAATACAGGGGAGGACAAATTTATATTACAGGATGATTTATGTAAACTAGAAGCTTGTGCTGATAAATGGCAAATGAGCTTTAATGGGGATAAATGTAAGGTCATGCACTTGGGTAGAAGAAATAAGATGTATAACTATGTGCTTAATTCTAAAACTCTGGGTAAAACTGTCAATGAAAAAGACCTGGGTGTATGGGTGGATGACAAACTCACATTTAGTGGCCAGTGTCAGGCAGCTGCTACAAAGGCAAATAAAATAATGGGATGCATTAAAAGAGGCATAGATGCTCATGAGGAGAACATAATTTTACCTCTATACAAGTCACTAGTTCGACCACACTTAGAATACTGTGCACAGTTCTGGTCTCCGGTGTATAAGAAAGACATAGCTGAACTAGAGCGGGTGCAGACAAGAGCGACCAAGGTTATTAGAGGACTGGGGGGTCTGCAATACCAAGATAGGTTATTACACTTGGGACTATTTAGTTTGGAAACGAAGGCTAAGGGGTGATCTTATTTTAATGTATAAATATATGAGGGGACAGTACAAAGACCTTTCTGATGATCTTTTAAATCATAGACCTGAGACAGGGACAAGGGTTCATCCTCTATGTCTGGAGGAAAGAAGGTTTAAGCGTAAGAACAGACGCGGGTTCTTTACTGTAAGAGCAGTGAGACTATGGAACTCTCTGCCGTATGATGTTGTAATGAGTGATTCATTACTTAAATTTAAGAGGGGACTGGATGCCTTTCTTGAAAGGTATAATGTTACAGGTTATATATATTAGATTCCTTGATAGGGCGTTGATCCAGGGAACTAGTCTGATTGCCGTATGTGGAGTCGGGAAATAATTTTTTTCCCCAATGTGGAGCTTACTCTTTGCCACATGGGTTTTTTTTGCCTTCCTCTGGATCAACATGTTAGGGCATGTTAGGTTAGGCTATGGGTTGAACTAGATGGACTTAAAGTCTTCCTTCAACCTTAATAACTATGTAACTATGTTACTGCACTTGTTGCTCTCATTGTGAAAGACAAAGTACCATTTATTATGCATCCAACAATATTGTTAAACGCTTTCGGTCCTGGTGTGAACTTTCATCAGAACTGGATGCCAAGAAGAAGAGGAACCTGTTGTAGGCTAGCGCATTTGTAGTCAGCAATCTGCATTGCTTGGGGATGGTGCTCTTTTTCTTGGGGATGGAACTTTTTCTTTCACAATTTACCGCTCCGTGAGTGCCACATTTTTTCGATTACAGATGTTACGGGCTGAATATCCTACTTGGGTACCCCATCGCTTTACTGTAAGAGTGCGGTGAATTTTACGTGCACTGAGTCTCAGTCACACAAGTTGAAATGCTGAAGAATGAACCATCGGTTCCCACTTTCAGTACTGTGTTCACCTGTATCCTGAGTATTCAGATAGCAGTGAAATTGAGAAGCTGGGTGGAGGGGCGGATGCATCGCGACACAGGTCAATGTTTCTAGCTCATTGGCTGTACCAGTCTGCAGGATGGACAGAAATAGCCAACAAGCCAGAGATGGCCTGCAAGCCACAAATTGCCCAAGTTTGCAATCTACTGTATATGTCTTCCATAGGGGATCTCTATTACATAACTTATATAAGACAGCATTCCATGTTGTATTCTAAGTCATCACAAATATACAATAGTTATTATAGCTGGATAATTATACCGTACGATTGTTTCATCCATCAGAGGTACCAGTGGCATCAAAGGGCTCTCTGCCATATACACAGATGTCAGTATTATAAAGGGCTCTGTATAAATGATGTTCCCGTGACAGATTTTGCCCAAGAGTATTTATATAGTTTATACTTCATTGAGAAACTGACGAGCATGTGAAGTCTTTTCACACAAGTGCACTAAAAGTATTAATATAAAGACATGTTTTGGTGATTCTGCTAAGTGAGTAGAAAGTTGATATCACTGTCTACTTGGAAGTTGCACTATGGATTTATTGTGACAGTGAAACTATCATGAAGGTCATATTCCATATTGTCATTGATGTGAACATAACTGAAACCTACATAACTGCCCAAAGAATGAAGAAATAGTGAACTGATACTACCCTTCCTCTGTGTGCTCAGTTTATCTATCACCTAGAGACAAAAACACTTACGGTCGATTCATCATTGCTTTTGTGCTTTTTTTCTGATGTAATTATGTCTTTAATAGTGACTTTTTTTCATTTGCACCTTATTCTATATTTAATTCACAACATTTTTAAGTTGAATGGGTTTCCCACTTATAAAAAAGTGGTCAGCAAATCATAAATAACTCGCAATAACAAAATCAGATAGTACTCCCCCTCGCCAGGTCCAAAGCCAGCTCTTCATTATTGCTTCTGTCTCACCTCTCACATCACCACTGCAGCCAATCACTGAGCTCAGTAATATCCGATTTTCCTATTTTAAACGAGTTGTATCATTTAGGTACCACGTTTTTAAAACTGGATAACCTCTTTGTCACTTCCATACCTGGAGCTCATCTAGCACTGTTTGCCTCTGTCACCAGGCACCACCATATTCACTATGCTGCTGGGCTGGAGGAGTCATCATGAACTATATCTCTAGGTAGTGCAGATGTTATCCTGCCAGGGAATAGTGTGGCTGGGATCTGTGGTGTCACCTAGCAGGTTATGGATGTGTGTGTTATCCAGCAGCTCAACAAGTGCAATCAGCTTTCTGATGTGGCCAATTGGGCAGCACCACACCCTACTTAACCTTCCAGCTTATTGCGGTTAGTTGCCAGATACTGAGCTCAGTTTCTTCAGACATCTCGTGCTGATAATGTAACTATCCTGTTACTCACCCAGCTTTTTCCTGACCTTGTCTCATCTGCTGTCCCCCCTGATTCTCACCTTGGCTTGCTTGACTTGTGACTTGCTCTTCCGTCTTCTGTTCCTGTTTAGGATTGATCTCTGTCTGGCTCTGACCTTTGGTGTGTTTCTGGCTGTGCTTTCGTAATGTCCTCTTGTTACTGCACTCCCGACCAGCTTTTTGACACTTGGCTTGCTTCAGACCTTGCTCCTGTCTGCCCCTCTGACACCGCGTTCCTGGCTGTTGCTGACTTGGCTTGTATGGCCCCTCTCTACTGCCCCCTAGCGGTGTTTTCTCAGCTCTGTGGGTATTTGTTTGAGGTGAGCTCCTGATACCTCCCCTCCTCGCCCTCTGGTGGTTGTCCCTGTACTGCACGACACTTAAGACACACCTAACACCGGATAGCTTTACTTGTTTTCGTTTGTGTTCTTCTTCTTTTTCAATATTATGGGTTTGGTTTTAGTCATCCAAACATTTTAGCTAAATTTATTTCTGACTTTTTGCAATATTGCAACATTAATGTGAAATTGTACTATAGTACTGTAGTGGAGTGCAAGACTTGTCTTATTTTAGTTTTGTGAAGTTGAAGACACACAAGACTGTCTGCTAATTTTGTGAAAAATACTCTGAAGGCTACCCTCCAGAAAGTGTTGCCTTTTAAAGGGAGTCTGTCAGCAGATTTGTGCTATTTAATCTGCGAGCAGCATTATAAAGGGCAAGGGAGTCAGGGATGTGTCACTTATTAGGGTGTGTATTATAGCTTCAATATATAATCAGTGTTTTATGAGCAGGAGATCATCAGTGCCAGACTAAGTCTCACATGCAAGCCAGTCAGGCTAATCTATGCAACAACCATTCATTGTTGCTAACAATTCACATTATACACAGGTAGCTGCCAATCAGTGGTGTTGATCAGGTTATACACAGCTTAGCATTATGACTACTGACAATTCTACAAAAGAGAAAACAGGGATTCTATCAAAACTGTACCAAACAGTCCAGTAATCAGGCTCTCTTCCCCTACATCATGCTGCTCTAAGATTACAAAACCGTGCTGAAAAATTCCCATTAAAAAAGAATATTTGGAAACTTTCCCCCCAATAGTCCCCTATAGTAATCGTGGCCCTTTCCTATATGGCAGTTATGCGTGAACACGTTTTGGGAAATCTGGGAGCTTTAAAAGCACAATGACCTAGTTATTCAATTACTTGATAAGTTTTGATATTTCATATACTTCTTAAGTAAAATACGGTAGATGCCGTTATGATGACTTGCTCTAAGATAAAGGACTGTGATAATAAGCAATGTATAGCATAATCCTAATTTGAATACTTATCCATGAAAAATAATATTCTTTTTTCTTCATCAAGTGAAGAGATTATTCTAGCAAACACTTCTGGACATAATTTAGCTTCGACTTGTTCTTATTTCTGCCCTTAATGTTTCTAACAACAAAACATTCCACATATCAACAGGAAAGTCTTTGTATTGCAGGAAAGGCTTTCCATCTTGAATAGAGGGCATGGCGCAGCATCATTTCATCATGCTCTCTGTGAATGTGATTTACAGGTTTAGGTCCGAGCCACAGTAACTACTGCTAATATCTCTACTAGAAACATCTGGGAACGGGATTTCTGTGCCAATCTGTGAAACGCGGGGTTTATAATACAAGCCTGAGGATGTACGTGCCTTACATGTTGCACAGTTCTATTTAGTCTCTATTTTCAGTTGTCTATGTTAAAGGGAATCTGCCATCATTAATATGCAGTCGTGCTATAGAGCTGGAGAACATGAACAGATTGATATATAGATTGATATATAGGTTTGTGGGAAACGATTCAGTGGAGCTTGCTTAAAATCTCTGCTCTTTCTGGAATTAGTAATCAAGTGGGCAGTCCTAATCAATGATTGACAGCTTTCCCCATTGGATTATTGCACAGAGCTAGCTGTCAATCACTGCTTAGGACCACCCACTAGACTGCTAAATCCAGAATGAGCCGAGATTTTATGGATTAATATACAAGTTATACTAAATCTTTTCCCACAAGCCTATAGGATATATCAATCTGTGCATCTTCTCCAGCTCTACAGCATGATGATCAGATCAGACTGTATGTTCAATATTATTTTTAGCATTATTATTTATTATTATAGCGCAAATTTATTCCATAGCGCTCTACATGTGAGGAGGGGTATACGTAATAAAAAACAAGTACAATAATCTTAATCAATACAAGTCACGACTGGTACATGAGGAGAGAGGACCCTGCCCATGAGGGCTCACAATCTACAAGGGATGGGTGAGGATACAGTAGGTGAGGATAGAGCTGGTCATGCAGCGGTTTGGTCGATCAGTGGTTACTGCAGGTTGTAGGCTTGTCAGAAGAGGTGAGTCTTCAGGTTCTTTTTGAAGGTTTCCACGGTAGGTGAGAGTCTGATATGTTGGGGTAGAGAGTTCCATAGTATGGGGGATGTGTGGGAGAAATCTTGTATGTGATTGTGGGAAGAAGAGATAACAGGTGAGTAGAGAAGGAGATCTTGTGAGGATCGGAGGTTGCATGCAGGTAAGTATGGGGAGACAAGGTCACAGATGTATGGAGGAGACAGGTTGTGGATGGTTTTGTATGTCATGGTTAGGGTTTTGAACTGGAGTCTTTGGGTAATAGGGAACCAGTAAAGAGATTGGCAGAGGGGAGAGGCTGGGGAATAGCGGGGGACAGGTGTATTAGTCGGGCAGCAGAGTTTAGAATAGATTGGAGGAGTGCGAGAGTGTTAGAGGGAAGGCCACAGAGCAGGAGGTTGCAGTAGTCAAGGCGGGAGATGATGAGGGCATGGACTAGGGTTTTTGCAGATTCTTGGTTGAGGAATGTACGGATCCAGGAAATATTTTTGAGTTGAATTCGGCAGGAAGTGGAAAGGGCTTGGATATGACAGCTTTCTTTTAAGTTTTCCTTTTTCTTGCATCCCATCATGGAACGTGAACACCCATTGTATGTCACAAATGCCAGAGTACAAGATGCTTTGAAATTAGTTGAACTAGAGCCAACCAAGTAGTCTTTGTGCATGATAATGGAGCGCCCCCACGTAAGGGCAATGGGGTACTCGGTACTGGGTCCTTCTCAGTTCTGGGGATGTCACGGTGGCCCGACCCGGCCCATGGCCCTATGAGGGATGTCCAATAAAAGGGGTTTGACAGTTTATATGAAGAATGTTCGTGACGCCACCTGTGGTATTCGGTCAGGGTGACCGACGCTGCTTAGGGGTCTGCTGGGGTGATGGAATGGCAGCTAGATGGTATACCTTCCCACAGGTGAAGTGTATCCCCAGGGCTTCCCAGAGGTGTGGATGGTGATGGTGTAAGGCACAGTGAATAAAGAGGACACAAGGTTGCAGTCTCTTTACCTTTTACTGAAGACTTCAGCATCCACATTCCAGGGTACAGATCACAGGGCAGGCAGAGTCCGGCTGGTCTGAAGGCAAATCCAGAGTTCCCTTATCCAGGTGGAAATCAGTAGCCTTCCTACTAGTGCCTGTGTGTTGTAGTACCTCCCTGCTGAGCACCACGGGATAGTCCTCACAACCTTTGTAGATGTTCTAGATGTTACTTCTTCCTCTCTGTCCCCCAGATGGTATGGATAGGACATACCCGTATGACTGATGGCCTGAGGCTTGTTTATAGGGACCCTAGAGATGCCTCGACCCCCACAATTTGCCGCTGTGTCTTCTTAGGTTGTAAGGTGGTGCAGCCAACTTGGAATTGACTGTCCTGCCAGTCTCTGAAGTAATGCGTAGAGTCAATTACTCCCTCGGTGTTCCGGCCACCGGCTACGCGCCTCGGAAGGAGGCAGCCTATTTCAGGGCAGAACTCCTCCTGGTGTTTTCTCCTTGTGCTGTGACTTCGTTTCTCACTCTCCACAATACAATTCCTTTCTTGTCCTTTCTTAGGATGCTGCCGCACGTGGGGCAGGCACAGCTCCGTATCTTTCTGTCTCGTGCTAGGCCTCTGTCAGGATCCCACCCCTGATAAGGACCCTCTGTCTGCAGCTCAGATGTTCCTCCTTTCCCCCTGTCTGCCTGACAGGTGTTGCCTGGGCCGAGCCCAGTCAGCTTCTGACTAACTTCCTATCCAACCCACCAGTTTTACCCTTCTGAGAAGTGCCCTAATAGATAGGAGCAAGGCTCCCCCTGGTGGACTGGAGTGTGAAGTGTAGTGTGTGTTTTGTGATACCTGGTAAGGTGAACTCCTTTCGTGCCATCAGACGTAATATCACTCCCCCTTGTGGAAGAATGGCATTACTGCAACGACCAGGACTCTGGGGCACTGCAATAATCTCTATAGGACTGGAATAGAAAGATTTGTTAACCCTTTCAAACATATAACATACTGGTACATCATATGTAGGGTCCCTGACTTGATGAAACAACCTGTCAAGTCAATTTTACGGGGCAATAAATAACATAAAAACAAAAGGCAAAAAAACCTATTGCACAATTTCATTTGTTTTTTTGTTTTTTTTGTAATTTCACCGCACTTGGATTTCTTCCCATTTTACAGTACATTGTATGGTAAAATGAATGGTGTTATTTACGACTACAGCCCATCACATAAAAACCAAGTGCACATATAGCTATGTTGACAGAAAAATAAAAAAAAGTTATTGTTGTTGGAAAGAGGGGAGGAAAAAATAGAAGAGCAAAAATGAAAAATTTGCCAAAAGCAAAAAAGGAAGATCGCTTGGTTGGGAAAGAGTTAATATTTTCAGTGCTGAAAGCAGGACATAGGAGAATTACAATGCTTGACCAAAATATTAGCACTCAGAAAATTATGGCATTTACATACATAGTTGCCCTAGATGCGCCAAATGTATTAAGAGGCCTATACTCCAATCAAATCAGTTTAATACTGGTGTAGAAAACACTACCCCTATGTCTGTAGTCAGCTTATGGCTCCTGGAAATGCATCAAACAGTAACCTAACAGAAGTAAATCTTCACTATATTCATAATTAAAGTATTAATGAATGTGGTCACATTGTAAAAAAGCTAAAAGGGAATCTGTCAGCCGAATTTCACACGTCAAACTATTTATATGTGCATGTAGGTCTTTCAAAGACAAGTCCAGCAATACCTTTACATGGCCAGTTCTTTCCTATGTTACTTAGAAATCTGTGCTTGAAATGATACAGAAATGAGACTGGAGGGCTGTTAGTAGATCTGAATCCTCTGTCACTCCAGCTCTATTCCACGCCCAGCTCCACCTCTTCCTGCTTCACTGATGGTACCTTTATCTGAAGTCAAACAGCATAGAAGCTGTCAGTCAAGTGAAAGGAGGTGGTGCTGAGAGGGAATATAGCCAAAAAACAGAGTCTTTAGATCTACCTTCGGCTTCATCCTCATTAACACATCAATTTAAACCCTGTTTTCTCAGTAACCGAGGAATGGACTGGCCATGTAAAGTTATAGCTATTGTTTATGGGGTGAAAGCCTGCTTACAGATTCCCTTTAAACCAGCAATTAAAAAATGACACATACAACATTCTTAGTCTTTATATACAGTAGTATTTGGAAAACATAACTGAAATACTTGCCACTTCATAATACTGTAAGTTGAAATGAGTTTGTGCAATAAACAAAAGTGTTACCAGGCACCAGGTGCTAAAGGCAGCTCTCATGATTGTCTCCTGGTCTCCCTGAGATTTGCGCAACCAGGCGGCAATGATAGGAGTTGTATTCAGCACCTGCTGTGAACATCTTGTGTAAAAATTGAGAAATAAATAAAAAAAAATAGTGTGCAATTTTGTAATTTTGATAACCACAGAGAGAAAGCCCACAGCTGGGGGCTGATGGTAATAATCTGGGAAAGCGCACAATATCCCCAAAGGTTCCCAGACTAACAATAACAGCTCACAGCTTAGCCTTTACTGGATAGTTTACAGGGGACCCCAGAAAAAAAATGACATAGGTTCCCCTATGAATTCAAACCAGCAAAGACTAAAAAGACAGCTGTGGGTTCATATTAATAGCCTGGGAAGGGGCCAGGGATATTGTCCCCTGTAAACCAACCAGTAAAGGCTAAGCAAACAGCTGTGAGCTGTTATTTACAGCCTGGGAACTATTAGAGATATTGTCCCCTTTCCCAGATGACATCGGACCCCAGCCTTTTTTTAATTTAATTCTTAATTTTACACATGATGTACACAGCAGATGCTGAATACAACTCCCATCATTATCGCCTGGTTGCAATAATCTCAGAGAGACCAAGTGACAATGATCAGAGCGGTCTTCAGCACCCGGCATATGGTAAAAACACAAAACTGTACCGCTTTTTCCCAGGTGTCGTTACATGTCAAACTGTTGACACACGGATGTCATCCTTGTGTCATCAGTGTGCATGTGTGCGAGACGTTTTGCAACCCATGCTGCTGATAAAAAACCGACATGTCTCCAGGTTTTTCACACCGACACATGGTCCGGATGACAAATCTGACATGTGTGCACCACTATTGAATACAATGGATGTGCTTGTGTCCGTATTTGCGGTCCTTAAAAAAAGGACTGCATACTGACACAAAACAGGACGTGTGAAGGGGGCCGTAATCACATATTGAAACCCCCAGCACTCTAGCCATGTTCCTTCAGCCGCCAGTGCTACAGCGATTGCATTATGTCTATCATTCATGTCACTGCTACAGGTATTCATTGGCCTCAGCAGTCAAATGTCATATATGCTTGTATCCCTGCTAAGGCCAGTGATTGGCTTCTGCAGTTACACGGATGATGGACACAAAGCCAGTGATTGCCTGCAGTGGTCACATGGATGACCCCAGTAATCGCTGCAGGATTTGTGAAGACCACTGGAGCAGAGGTACTAGATCTGAGATGGTTTAAATAGATGAGTAATAATTTTTTAGTACAATTTATTTAAAGGGAACCTGTCACCACGTTTTTGGAAGATGGGATAAAAATAGCGTTAAATAGGGGCAGAGGTGGGCGTTACATTAGAGTGTTTGTTATGCGTTTATTACCCACCTAAGTTGCCGAAATACCTTTGCAAAGTCTCCGTTTTCGCCTGTCAATCAGGCTGGTCTGGTCAGATGGGCGTGGTGTCTTCCCCCATATCTTGTTTAGTTTTCCGTTGGTGGCGTAGTGGTGTGCGCATGCCCAAGGTCCCGAATCCTCTGCCAGGGGATTTCAAAGAGCGCGGTGTCCGTTATTGCATTGGTGATCGGTGGGCGCGGCCATCTTCCTTTGGCCGCGCGTGCGCAGAAGCGGCGCTCTGCTTGCCGCGGCGCTCTGCTGGCCGCGGCTTCAGGAAAATGGCCGCCGCGATATCCATCTGCGCACGCGCGGCATCCCGCGGCCATTTTCCTGATGCCGCGGCCAGCAGAGCGCCGCTTCTGCGCACGCGCGGCCAAAGAAAGATGGCCGCGCCCACCGATCACCAATGCAATAACGGACACCTCGCTCTTTGAAATCCCCTGGCAGAGGATTCGGGACCTTGGGCATGCGCACACCACTACGCCACCAACGGAAAACTACGCAAAATCTGGGGGAAGACAACGCCCATCTGACCAGACTAGCCTGATTGACAGGCGAAAACGGAGACTTTGCAAAGGTATTTCGGCAACTTAGGTGGGTAATAAACGCATAACAAACACACTAATGTAACGCCCACCTCTGCCCCTATTTAACGCTATTTTTATCCCATCTTCCAAAAACATGGTGACAGGTTCCCTTTAAAAAAAAAATTTGGAGCACTATCACAATAGAGTGGCTGTGGCAAATAGTTTACTCAACAGTTACATGGAAGCTATTCTTCAAACTACTCCCTTATTCACTGCAATTATCTGGCAAACCGATTCTATCATTTGTATAGATGAACAAATATTAACCCCTTCCTGACATTTTCAGTATATATACTTACTTCCCAATCGATTAGGTATATATATATCATGGAGCAGAGCATGGTCTAAGAGGTTTGATTCAGTGCAGTACTGACATGTATAAATGGCTCGTGCATTGCAATGCTTTATACCAGCGATCAGACTGATGAAAATAAAAGTCCCATAGAGGGACTAAGTAAAAAAAAAGTAAAAACAAACTGTAAAAATATTTTTTTTAAATCACAAAATAATATTAAGACATTTTTAAAAAAATATATTGTACCCATATGTAAGTATTTTTATGAAAAATAAAAAAAATACACATATTTGGTATTGCCGTGTACAGAACAGCCTGACCTAAACTGTCATACTAGTTAACCCCTTCAGTGAACACCATAAAAAAAACTAGGCAAAAAACAATACTTTTTCGTCATCCTGTGAACAAAAAATTGAATAAGACGCAATAAAAAAGACAAATATAAATACAAATGGTATAGCTGAAAACGTCATCTTGTCCTGCAAAAACAAGCTGCCATACAGCTTAATCCACAGAAAAATAAAAAAATTTATAGCAATGCACAAATAATTATTTTTTCTATAAAACAGTTTTTATTGTGTAAAAGCGCAAAGACATAAAGATATATACAAATGTGATATCACTGTAATTGTACTGACCCGAAGAATAAAGCTGCCTTATAAATTTTACCACACGCGGACCGGCACTAAAAAAAAACTCAGAACAAACATAAAAACACAATATTAATCTGGTATCGCTGTAGTAATAGCGACACGAAGAATAAAGTCGCCTAATCACTTATACCGCACAAGGACCAGCGTGAAAAATAAATGAAATAAAATTCTTCACCTGCTGTTGATTTTTTTCATTCTGCCTCCCAAAGATTGCAGTAAGGCTCAGTTCACATTTATCCTGCACTCTGCGCTGAGCGCTTACACCAGGGTTTCACCTGGGTGTTAATGTCTGAAATATGTGATTCAAACGAAATCCCCTGTGGAAGCGTCTCTATAATGAGGCAGATGGAGGACACCGTCTGACCTGTGATCCGGCGATGTCCGTCTTTTTATTAGAAGTGCATAAAAGTGCCGTCAGTCACAGTTTTTTGCACCACTGAAAAAAACGACACAGCTGAACAGAGGCAAGACAGAGTCCAGAGTTAGGGTATGTGCCCATGATCAGTAATTGCTGCGAGTTTGATGCTGCGTATGTATTGTATACAGCGCCAAATCTGCATCGGCCAGCTGTGACAGCATAGTGGATGGGACAAGAAATCCCATGTCCACTATGCGTCCACAGATGCCTGCAGATCGCCCACAGAGACTGACATGCAGCGAGTCTTTCCAGACTGCAGCTTGTCAATTTCTTTTGCGGAGACGCGAGTCTCCACAAAAGAAATTATATCAATAGAAATGTATTGAATGAGGTAAATCCGCAAGGTTCAGCGAACACATGTGGATTTACCTGCCTTCGATAGAAGGCAGTGCTTTGGACGCAGCAAACATCAGCTGCGTCCAAAGCACTGCTAGTTTCGGATCATGGGAATCTGGCTAACTAGGGGTTTCATCTCATCCGAATTGCGCTACTTGAAGATGTAAAAATAAACCCCAATTTGAGTGCTCAGCATAGAGTGCTGAATAAATGTAATCCAAATTGTTATGTAAAATGTTCCCAATAAAAGCTTCAACTCAATCCACGAAAAAAACTAATGTCCATCATCTGTTAACGGAAATATAGGGTGTTTCCATGTTACTGGTAGCAGAAAGGTTCTGGAAAAGCGAAATGGCTCCTTGCCCCCCAAAAGAAATTCTGTGCTCCCACATCCTAACCAAATAAAAATTATGTTTCAAAAATCGTTCTAATGTAATGTAGACATGTGGGAAGTGTTATTTATTAGCTATTTGGTGTGACATAACGCTCTGATTTAAGGGCATGAAAATTTAAATTTAAAGTTTTCATCAAATTTTCAATTTTTTCACAAATAAATGCAAGTCATATTGAATAAATTTTACCAATATCATGAAGTACAATATGCCGTGAGAAAACAATCTAAGAATCAATGGGATACATTGAAGTGTTCAGAATTGTAAAATTTGGCCCAGTCATGAAGGCAAAAACAGGCTCAGGGGTAAAGGGGTTTAAGGTGCTCACTACACATCTAGATAAATTCCTTGAGGGTTATAGTTTCCAAAATGGGGTCAGTTATGGAGGGATTTTCACAGTTTAGGCACATTAAGGGCTCTCCAAATGCAACATGGCACTGCTCTCGATTCCAACCATTTATGCGTTCAAAAAGTCAATCAGTGCTCCTTCCCTTCTGAGCCCTTCTGTGCGCCCAAACAGTGGTTTTCTCCTACATATTGGGTATCGGCATACTCAGCAGAAATTTCACAACAAGTTTTTGGGTTGATTTTTTTCCTTTTACACTTGTGAACATAACAAATTTGGGGCTAAAGTAAACTTTTTGTGAAAAAAAGTAAAATGTTCATTTTTACCCTTACACATTGCATTAATTGTTGTGAAGCACCTGAAGGGTTATTAAATGTCTTGGATATGGATTTCAGCAGTTTCAGAGGTACAGTTTTTAGAATGGTGTCATTTCTGGGTATTTTCTGTCATATAGGCCCCTCAATGTCACTTAAAATGTGATGTGGTCCCTAAAAAATGGTGTTGTAAATTTGGTTGAAAAAAGAAAAATTGATTATCAACTTTTAACCCGTCTGACTTTCTAACAAAAAATTATGTTTAAGAAATGATACAGATGTAGACATGTGGAAAGTGTCATTAATTATATATGTTGTGTGACCTAACTTTCTGGTTTAAGGGCATAAGAATTAAAAGTTTGAAAATTGCTAAATTTTGGTAAAATTTCCTATATTTTCACAATTAAACGTAAGTCATATCACACAAATTGTACCACTACCATTAAGCACAATATGTCACAAAAAACATTCTCAGAATTACTGGGATCCATTGAAGCGTTCCAGAGTTATTACCTCATAAAGTTACACTGGTCAGAATTGTAAAATTTGGCCTGGTCATGAAGGTGGAAACAGGCTGGCAGGTAAAGGGGTTAAATTACCTTTTTATATTGTCTTGCCAAAATGACAATCATTTTAAATGGCTGGGAATTTTGAACATGAATCAAGCTGGGCCCTAGTTGAAAATCTCTAAGAGAGTCCTCAACTGCCATATGGCAATTATTCTTCTGTCACCTTAATAGGTACAGGATTTGTTTGACCCTCCCAGGCCCAAGAGCCAGAAGTGACTGGAACCACTGTATGCAATACAGCTATTTTCTGGTGGTTACTAGAGTCTATCATTTCTACTCAATGCAAAAAATACACCAGACGAGCATAGAAGCTCTAGAGCGCAGGGCACTGACCAAGTACCTCTTATGACCAGCCTACATACAAAGCTGATGATATGTATGGAATCAGCACACTATACGACCTCAGTTCTTACAATGCATTCAGATTCCAACATTACTACTATACAGCATTACAGCAGTATCACCACTTCCATTGAATAATGTTGTAACAGAGCTGTTCAACTTGTGGTTTTTGTTGTTTCAGAAAAGGGAAGACATTTGCCTTGCTCATCTGTCTGTTAGGGGCACAGAACATCCCAACCAGCAGCAGCAGAGTTAATCAGGTCTTTTTTATGATGTCAAATGGATCAATAATCCAGTACATCTTCTCCTGTTTATGCCTCAAGTCAACAAAGTTATTGACTTTCAAGTAATGTACCGTAGATTCATAAACATTGTCTTCACACAATGTTGGATATCCATTTGACCTTTAGTGTTAAGCATGCAATAGCCACCCTTTGTATGCTGAAGCTAATTCTCATCTACTAACACCAATTACTAAATGTGTTTCTTATGATCTATTCAAGTTCCTTAGAATAATACTGCTGCTTGCTTGTTTTTATTATTTTTATAAATCAATAGTACAAGTGAAGAGAGGAAACTTTGTAATATTTCTTTTCGAGAAATTGACTTCTTCCTCCATCTAAACCGCTCATCCACTCTTAATTCACTGGAAAAATCTGTTTTCTGTGAATCCAGATTTTCAGCATATTGAGGCATGAGATGAAGGTTGGTGTGTATAAAACTTCATAGAGGAAGGACGGATAAGCGAGATGGAAAGGTACAGGGAGAAACAGGCGAGTTGACTTGAAATGATGTTACACTTTAAGGTTATAGACACCTCTAACAGAAAACATATACAGTTGAATCCAGAAGTTTACATACACTATATAAAAAGACACATTTGCATGGTTCTCTCAATATCTGACATGAAATCAGAATAAACCTTTCCCGTTTTAGGTCAATTAGGATTACCATAATTATTCATATTTGCCAAATGCCAGAATAATGAGAATGTTTTAAGAAATGTTTATTACTTACCGTATATACTCGAGTATAAGCCGACCCGAGTATAAGCCGACCCCCCTAATTTTGCCACAAAAAACTGGGAAAACTTATTGACTCGAGTATAAGCCTAGGGTGGAAAATGCAGCAGCTACCGGTGAATTTCAAAAATAAAAATAGATGCTCCATACCGTTCATTATGGCCCCATAGCTGTGCCATATAGTGCTCTGCACCGTTCATAATTGCCCCATAGCTGTGCCATATAGTGCTCTGCACCATTATTGTCCCATAGCTGTGCCATATAGTGCTCTGCACCATTATTGCCCCATAGCTGTGCCATATAGTGCTCTGCACCATTCATTATTGCCCCATAGCTGTGCCATATAGTGCTCTGCACCATTATTGCCCCATAGCTGTGCCATACAGTGCTCTGCACCATTATTGCCCCATAGCTGTGCCATATAGTGCTCTGCACCGTCCATTATTGCCCCATAGCTGTGCCATACAGTGCTCTGCACCATTATTGCCCCATAGCTGTGCCATACAGTGCTCTGCACCATTATTGCCCCATAGCTGTGCCATATAGTGCTCTGCACCATTATTGCCCCATAGCTGTGCCATATAGTGCTCTGCACCATTATTGCCCCATAGCTGTGCCATATAGTGCTCTGCATTGTCCATTATTGCCCCATAGCTGTGCCATATAGTGCTCTGCATTGTCCATTATTGCCCCATAGCTGTGCCATATAGTGCTCTGCACCATTATTGCCCCATAGCTGTGCCATATAGTGCTCTGCACCATTATTGCCCCATAGCTGTGCCATATAGTGCTCTGCACCATTATTGCCCCATAGCTGTGCCATATAGTGCTCTGCATTGTCCATTATTGCCCCATAGCTGTGCCATATAGTGCTCTGCACCATTATTGCCCCATAGCTGTGCCATATAGTGCTCTGCACCATTATTGCCCCATAGCTGTGCCATATAGTGCTCTGCATTGTCCATTATTGCCCCATAGCTGTGCCATATAGTGCTCTGCACCGTCCATTATTGCCCCATAGCTGTGCCATACAGTGCTCTGCACCATTATTGCCCCATAGCTGTGCCATACAGTGCTCTGCACCATTATTGCCCCATAGCTGTGCCATATAGTGCTCTGCACCGTCCATTATTGCCCCATAGCTGTGCTGCTGCTGCAATAAAAATAATAAAACACATACTCACCTGTCTTGCTTGCAGCTCCTCGGCTCCATCTTCCCGGCGTTTCTCCGCACTGACTGATCAGGCAGAGGGCGGCGCGCACACTATATGCGTCATCGCGCCCTCTGACCTGCACAGTCAGTGCGGAGAGAGAGACGCCGGGAAGATGGAGACAGCGCCCGGCGTGTGGAACGAGGACAGGTGAATATGAGATACTTACCTGCTCCCGGCGTCCAGCTCCTTCCCCCGGACAGCTGGTCTTCGGTGCCGCAGCCTCTTCCTCTATCAGCGGTCACCGGCACCGCTGATTAGAGAAATGAATTATGCGGCTCCGCCCCTATGGGAGGTGGAGCAGCCTATTCATTTCTCTAATGAGCGGTCCCACGTGACCGCTGAACAGGGGAAGAGGCTGCTGCACCCGGAGACCGTGGGACGGGCAGGGGGAGCGTCAGGATCGCCGGGACTAGGTGAGTATGCCTCAGCGCCCTCTCCCCCTCACCCGCCAACCGTGACTCGAGTATAAGCCGAGGGGGCACTTTCAGCCCAAAAATTTGGGCTGAAAATCTCGGCTTATACTCGAGTATATACGGTACTGCAAAGTCAAATGTTTACATACATTTCATTAGTATTAGGTATCATTGCCCTTAATCTGAATGACTTGAGTCAAATGTTTGAGATATCCGTCCACAAGCTTCTCATAGTTGGTCGGAATTTGGGCTCATTCCTCCTGACAAAACTGGTGTAACTGATCCAGGTTTGTAGGTCGCCTTGCTCGCACCTGCCTTTTCAGCTCTGCCCAAAAATTTTCAATAGGAATGAGATCGGGTCTTTCTGATGACCACTCCAAAACATTGACTTTGTTACCCTTAAGCCACTTTGTTACCATTTTGGCAGAATGCTTCGGGTCATTGTCCATTTGGAAGACCCATTTCCGCCCAAGCTTTAACTCCCTGGCTGATGTCTTGAGATGTTTCTTCAGTATAGCCACATAATCTTCTTTTCTCATGATGCCATTTATTTTGTGAAGAGACCCAGTCCCTCCAGCAGCAAAACAACCCCACAACATGATGCTGCCACCCCTGTGGGATGGTGTTCTTCAGCTTGCAAGAAGTGATGAGCGAGTATACTCGTTACTCGAGATTTCCCGAGCATGCTTGGATGGTCTCCGTGTATTTCGGCGAGCTTGAAGATTTAGTTTATGTCGACGCAACTGCGTGATTTGCGACTGCTAGACAGCCTGAATACATGTGGAGATTCCCTAACAAACAGGCAATCCCCACATGTATTCAAGCTGTTTAGCAGCCACAAATCATGCAGCTTTATTGACATAAACTAAATCTCCAAGCACGCCAAAATACTCGGAGACCACCCGAGCATGCTCGGGAAATCTCGAGTAACGAGTATACTCACTCATCACTACTTGCAAGCTTCTCTCTTTTTTTCTCCAATGCTCAAAAAGTTCAAATTTAGTTTCATCACACCACATGACATATCTCCAAAAATTAAGGTCTGTGTGCATTTGCAAACATTAATCTGACTTTTTTATGTTTCTTTTGGAGTAATGGATTCTTCCTGGCAGACTGGCCTTTCAGCCCAGTTGATACAGTACTCGCATGTGTCTTTTTATATAGTGTATGTAAACTTCTACTGTAGCTTCGGGTCTTGACTTAAAGTGTTTGCAATGAACTTTAAGCCTCACACTTCATTCCTTAATTTGTTCCTGACCCCGAAATACAATTTGCAACCTGCCACTGGTTTCAGACTTTTCTCTTGGTGGGGTATTGCTTCCCGTTATACATGAGGTATGGGAGGTCTGCATGCACAGGCTTTACAAGCTTGTCAGCCTGTGTGTACTGATGCCTCCATTACTTCTGGGCATAGCTTCATTCCTGTACTTCTTTTTCCTTCTAAAGCACATGAAGAGTCTCCTCATGCTTGTATTGCCATACATTAATGCTAACAGTCTGCGGTTCAACCTCCTTTCCCCGCAGACTGCCTCTGTCTCTCCACTCATTCACAGCCTGTAGATGACCCCCTTTACATACAGACTGCCTGGTGCATCCTCTCTATCTTCTGCCCCTGTGATCTCCATCTCCTCTCTGCCTATCCACTCTCTAATTTGTCCCCTCCATTCTGTTATCGCTAAGAGTGGTCATTCATATTAGTTTAACTTTGCTTAAGCTAGGAATTACAAGTAAATTTAAAATTAACAACGAGCAATTATTTTAGATGGTATCATCCAGAAAAAAATACTTGAAATGTGTTTCTGGTACATGAACGATTGTTCCTAAAAGAATATTTCTAGAAAGACTGTTCATCCTTCATGCCATATCATTGAACATGTATGGCTACCATAAGCGACTATAACTGCAATTAAACCTATAAAGAACCAGGAGTGTATACTCTCATGGGTACAAGTTAGGTAATAAATGAAGCCCAAATAGTTTAAATATAGTATGAAAAAAATCTTTATTACAAAAAGCTCACCCACAATAAATAACGGCTGTCTGCCAGAATGCAAAATACATGACGAGAAATGAAAAGGGGAGAAAAAACATAAAACAAAACAACCAATCAAAATGCCTCCATAACTGTTGGAGCAAGTGAAAAAAACGTAACATGAGCACCCTTTAGTCCTGGCCAGTTTATATGTCAATAGGGAACCCACACCAGCAGTTGCCGGTCTAGTTAAAAAAGATATAACATTGCTCATTAGCCCAAACATAACTCGTGCTTACCCATGTGGGAAGGAGGGACCTCGACAGGATGAATGTTCAAGCCCCAACGCGCGTTTCGCCACATTGTGGCTTCATCTGCATCTAACAGTTCAATAGTTGATCACTCTCCAACCTATTGATATCAGATGTGTGTTTACTCCATGAGGCTAAGTTCACACAATTGTATTTTCATTCCAAGTGCTTTCTGTTGGAAAAACCATCATCAACGGCACAGCATTAGGCATCAACGTGGCAGCATGTTATTCAGTTAAGCTGTTCAGATGACAGTTTTGTACATAAACTGAATGTGCGAATGAAATAATTGCAGCATGCATTAGTGTCTTCCGTATTTCGGATGAGACTCCCACATTCAGGTCTATGGGTGTGCAAAACGATTCAGATCCCAAACGGATCAACTGTATAACATCCGATTTTAATGGATACATTGCAATTCTTAACCTAAGAAACTGTATTTGACCTTGTAAATGTTAATAAATGTTGATGTATATATAACAGTAGATGACATACAGATGCCATAAGGATTGCATAGAGAGAGCATACAGATGACAATACAGATGAAAAGTTGTCTGTTTTTGTGGACAAAAATCATACAATTTTTGATAAGCTTGTTTGAACTTAGCTGTAAACCGAGACAAGAGGGAGTGAGTAGAGAGAGCCGAGATAGCGAGAAGCATTTTGTTTTCTAATCATTGTCAGAATCAGCAGGACAGTCATTTATGTGAAGGAGTTGCACATACTTTGCAGCAACATAATGTTTAGATGATTATCAGCAGGACAGTCATTTATGTGAAGGAGTTGCACATACTTTGCAGCAACATAATGTTTAGATGATTTTAATGGAGGCTGTTTAGAAAACTGTAGAATTTTGCACTTAGGCAACAAATGAACAATCTAAAAAAACAGTGCAAAGGTGTACATATGTTTCAAACTGCTTTTTTATTTAATTACAAGGGCCACTGTATTTTTCAAATGGCATTTAAATGTATGTGCACAGCCTTTATATAAACATTACATGAAAGGCTAATCTGAAGTGAGCAATGGATAGTGGACATGGAATTGAAAGGGAATTACTGGGGGGTAAAATGAGTGTAAGAAAATAGTGGAGGTGTTTCCTACAGCAAGTAGGTGGATTCCAAATATAATTCTTTATGCTGTTAGAAAATTAATGTGGTGACCTATGGACATATTATTATAGCATTGTATAGAGTATAGTAATGTGAACAATAAGTAGCATTAGAGGAATATAAATAACAAATAATTAAAAAAAATCAGAATTCCTGTTGAGGTTTATTTTCCTCACCTTCTTTCTTGTCCATGTAAACTGTGAGTCTTGAGCGGCCTGCTGATCTCCAGCAGAGGACCACAGCTTGTAGCTCCATGCTATATCAATTACTTGGACACTTGTACAGCACCCTGCCAACAATATAGATTACAGAACAAGTGAATATGAAATGCTAATCACGTCAGAGATCATAGGACAGTGATAGCCGTATACTGTGATATTCTACTTTGCATTTACCTGTACAACCATTAGGAAAAAACACCTGCGCATGTCACTTCACAGAACAGTGATCTGTATACGAGCTTGCGCAGACGACCGTATTTTTGGTCTGACAAAAACATTGGATCGCATTTGGACTAATGTTATATTATGGGGTTGTGCACATGTTCAATTTTTCTTTTGACGAAGTCTCTTCGAGTAAAAAAAATTGCAACGTGCGCGATTTGCAACCATAAATCCATCTTCTACACATACGAGAAAATCAAACTCTGATCAGTGTGTGATTAGCATAATCGGCTGGATTTTCTCGGATGAGAGAAAAATGGTGTAGTGACCCTAGCCTACATGAAAAAAAAAATTAGTAAAGGACAAAAATACGGTACTTCATACATCTCAAGTTCCTAGAAATTCTGCATAATCAGTCATGATGCATACATTACGCCTTGGCTTCTTCTTCATTTTACTTTAGTATCAATTATGTTAAAGTTACAGATCTAGAAAATCTAATTCAAAAAGTTTCATTATTCCTGATGCACATGGCAATATCGCAGAAATATTTAATAGAGGACCAAAAGATTGCTATATCTCTATCCTGTTCCTCCGTCTAGAATAGACAGCAATGACATTTTGAGTTTTATGCTATAACACATAACTGTAGTAGACATGCACTGCAGCAACAAAATGGTTAGATATTTTACTGAAGAATAATAAAAAATGGTTTCATGTGCAGTTAGCCAACAAATGAACAATATCAAGAATTCAGTGCAAATGTGTCTTTATCTTCCTGTGAGTCAGGAAACATTTTTTTTCCTGCTTTCCTTTTGCAAAAAGTTTTCTAAAAATCTTAAACTTAAAAAAAATAAAAGTAAAAAAATAAAGTAGTACTAATGGAATGTGCTGTGTAGGAACCAAAGCTGCTATACACAAAACTGGCATAAAGTAGAGGGATGAACCCAAGCGGCTCTGCGGGAACTCTAATCCCTAGCATCCCTTGGCAGGAGCTTGAGCTGTATTTCTGGAGAATCACAGCTGGCGGTGCAGCATTTTATCCCTGTATAGTACACTGAGGCTTAGCATGGGTGCAGACAGACGGCTAGGCAGCAAGGCCTGGGAGACTGGGAAACTTCTTCTGGAGTGTGAGAAGTCTCCCCTTTTTCCAGGAGGCCTCCAGATGTTTCGGAAGAGTAGGCAGGGATGACCTAGACTCTAAATTGGAATACGGTAACATGTGAAGAGCATGAAATGTCTACAATTATGTGCCATGGTGGATCAATGCACCTCTATTAAGAGCCCATACACACAGCTTTGCCTTAAGCCATAGGGAAAACTGCCTGCTTGTACCTTAGCCATGCCCACCTGCTTCAGCCATGCTCGCCAGCACCTGCCTGCCTGTACATCAGCTGTGCCTGCCTACACCAGCCTTCCTGTATATTAGTAGTGCCCACAGAACCTGCCTGCACCTGCTGTGCCAGTCTGTGTACTAGCCATACCTGCCTGCACTTACCGTGCCAGCCTGTATACCAGCCATACCTGTCTACACCTGCCGGATTTCCCAGCTTTCCTGTCACACCTGCCTGTACTTATGAAGTCCATCTATCCTTAAACTTTCCATCTACCTGTCCCTTAGCGGTCAGCAGCTGTGTGTCCAAGGTCTGTCCTGGAGTAGCACCTGGAGTCCATCAGGAGCCAAGTTGAACCCCACCATCAGGGGCTCTAGCGAAAAGTCAGGTTTTCAAGTAGTCATGCCCTTCCAGGCTCTCCTCAGATCACGGCACACCAGCCATGTTACAGTGGTGCAATGTGTTAGAAATACCACATACTTTCCTGCTAATGGCCTGTCATTTCCTATAGGTTTTAATAGGTTTCCTCTGAGAATGAGCCGCTGCTGTGTTTTTTTTGGTGCCCATAGACATTACATTGTCTGTCTGTAGATCGGACTTAAAGCATTGGGAACTGAAGACACATAAGTCCTGTCTATATGCAGCGGACAGCTTCATTTATCCTGCGACTGAATATGACATGATAGAATTATTGCAGAAATAGGTACAAGCTCCACAGATGTTTACCGCCATGAAATGCTTTTTATGTATTTATATACAGCAGCCAGGTATTGTGTTCTGGAAGATTTTATATTAATGCGACCTTTACTCCTTCTTTGCTACCAGCTTATTATGAAACATTCACAAGTTCCTCTTTCTCAAGTAGTATTGTGATGCATACACATTTTTTAAGCTGGATTGAACCTCCCACATATTTCAAGAATTTGTAGTCAACACGAGTCAACACTATCATATTACAGCCCCAGCTTCATCAGACAGTGCACAGAACAGCCAATCATCATAAGGTGTGCAGTTAATAGTAGGAGAGAAAAATGCGTAGTAACATTGTGACAAGGGCCTGCCCTTCCTGCCTCTGCTTCTCTCACCACGCAATGCCAACAGGCAATGGGGAATGACAGTTCTAGTTTTGTGTCCTCAGGGACTTGTAGTAACCTCCATGCTGAAAGACATATAGTTAACTGCTGTGTTGTTTTGGTGGGGCTACAAGCGATCCTGAAATCTTGCTGTCTGCTGCCAGTTATATTCTGACCTGCTTCTGTCTAACTTGTGCCTTGCTATAATCTCCCAGTAGACAGTCCTCATTTTTGACCTTGGCTTGCTTTTTGACTACTCTCATTCTTTACGATTTTGTCCCTACACTGACCTCCTGTTTTTGACACGGCTACCCACCTACTCTTTTGCCTCTGATTCGCTGTACAGGGGTTAAAGGGTAAATGCCGGTATACCTAGGGAATCTGAAAAACCAAGTGGCTTGCGCCAAGACTGTCGAAGATAGCCTGTGTGAGATGTAACAAACAGAAAAAAATCCAAACAAGAAGAGTTTTTCCAGCAAGCGTTGGAGGAACAGTAGTAGACGTTTTTGCAAACAACTCTTGATATTTAATGAATCAAAACATTACCTATAGAGACAAAAAACAACTTGATTAAGGCATCCGCTGAAATGAAACGTGTAGTTTCAGGGGGGTGAGGGGTGAATTTTTTGTCTCTATATGTAACATTTGATTCATTAAATATCAATGGTTTTTTGCAAAAACATCTACTACTGTTCCTCCAACGCTCGCTGGAAAAACTCTTCTTGTTTGGATACAGCTGTGCTTAGTTCGGACTGAACTATATCCGTGCTGGAGCGTCTTAAACGGCCATCACAGTGGTGAGCTGAAATGTAATAATTTTTTTCCCAAACAGAAAAAAATAACTAACTATATATATTGTGACAGAGTCACTGACATAGTATGTGAAGGGAGATATGTGTCACTGCACATACTGCGGTCAGTGGTGTAAAACCAGAGTGTTTTTGCCTCCAGCACGCTAAGAGCTTAGAGGGTAAATAGGAACCTATGTTATGGGCTGGTTTTAGTGGACCTCCATAGAGCGGGTGGGCGGAGGTTCACCACATCTCCACATGCAGTCCTGACAGGACCTCTGTGAGGTCAAGGTCATGTGACCATCACATGGGTGTTAAATACCTGGCCATGAGAGTCAGTGTGTGTTATGTATTGGGAGAGCAGGAACTCCCACATAGCTTCAGGAGGAGCTAAAGGACTGAGCGGAATAACTGCAGATGAACCCCGCAGGGAATGGACTCATATGGGCTGTGTTTTTGTTTGTTTTACCATTAAGCCAGCAAGGTTCTGTTTATTTTTCTGAACCCTGCCAAAGTTTATGTCATCCCCAATAAACCAGCAGGTGATTCTCTACCAGAATGGTTACTGTGTCTATCTGAGGAAGCACCTAAATTTGTATAACCCCTTCCAATATATATATATATATATATATATATATATATATATATATATATATATATACAGTGGGGCAAAAAAGTATTTAGTCAGTCAGCAATAGTGCAAGTTCCACCACTTAAAAAGATGAGAGGCGTCTGTAATTTATATCATAGGTAGATCTCAACTATGGGAGACAAACTGAGAAAAAAAAAATCCAGAAAATCACATTGTCTGTTTTTTGATCATTTTATTTGCATTTTATGGTGGAAAATAAGTATTTGGTCAAAAACAAACAATCAAGATTTCTGGCTCTCACAGACCTGTAACTTCTTCTTTAAGAGTCTCCTCTTTCCTCCACTCATTACCTGTAGTAATGGCACCTGTTTAAACTTGTTATCAGTATAAAAAGACACCTGTGCCCACCCTCAAACAGTCTGACTCCAAACTCCACTATGGTGAAGACCAAAGAGCTGTCAAAGGACACCAGAAACAAAATTGTAGCCCTGCACCAGGCTGGGAAGACTGAATCTGCAATAGCCAACCAGCTTGGAGTGAAGAAATCAACAGTGGGAGCAATAATTAGAAAATGGAAGACATACAAGACCACTGATAATCTCCCTCGATCTGGGGCTCCACGCAAAATCCCACCCCGTGGGGTCAGAATGATCACAAGAACGGTGAGCAAAAATCCCAGAACCACGCGGGGTGACCTAGTGAATGAACTGCAGAGAGCTGGGACCAATGGAACAAGGCCTACCATAAGTAACACACTACGCCACCATGGACTCAGATCCTGCAGTGCCAGACGTGTCCCACTGCTTAAGCCAGTACATGTCCGGGCCCGTCTGAAGTTTGCTAGAGAGCATTTGGATGATCCAGAGGAGTTTTGGGAGAATGTCCTATGGTCTGATGAAACCAAACTGGAACTGTTTGGTAGAAACACAACTTGTCGTGTTTGGAGGAAAAAGAATACTGAGTTGCATCCATCAAACACCATACCTACTGTAAAGCATGGTGGTGGAAACATCATGCTTTGGGGCTGTTTCTCTGCAAAGGGGCCAGGACGACTGATCCGGGTACATGAAAGAATGAATGGGGCCATGTATCGTGAGATTTTGAGTGCAAACCTCCTTCCATCAGCAAGGGCATTGAAGTTGAAACGTGGCTGGGTCTTTCAACATGACAATGATCCAAAGCACACCACCAGGGTAACGAAGGAGTGGCTTCGTAAGAAGCATTTCAAGGTCCTGGAGTGGCCTAGCCAGTCTCCAGATCTCAACCCTATAGAAAACCTTTAGAGGGAGTTGAAAGTCCGTGTTGCCAAGCGAAAAGCCAAAAACATCACTGCTCTAGAGGAGATCTGCATGGAGGAATGGGCCAAAATACCAACAACAGTGTGTGGCAACCTTGTGAAGACTTACAGAAAACGTTTGACCTCTGTCATTGCCAACAAAGGATATATTACAAAGTATTGAGATGAAATTTTGTTTCTGACCAAATACTTATTTTCCACCATAAAATGCAAATAAAATGATAAAAAAACAGACAATGTGATTTTCTGGATTTTTTTTTCTCAGTTTGTCTCCCATAGTTGAGGTCTACCTATGATGTAAATTACAGACGCCTCTCATCTTTTTAAGTGGTGGAACTTGCACTATTGCTGACTGACTAAATACTTTTTTGCCCCACTGTATATATATATACACACACTGACTTGCGAAAGTATTCGGCCCCCTGGAACTTTTCAACTTTTTCCCACATATAATGCTTCACACATAAAGATATCAAATGTAAATTTTTGGTGAAGAATCAACAACAACTGGAACACAATTGTGAAGTTGAACGAAATTTATTGGTTATTTTAAATTTTTGTGGAAATTCAAAAACTGAAAAGTGGGGCGTGCAATATTATTCGGCTCCTTTACTTTCAGTGCAGCAAACTCACTCCAGAAGTTCATTGTGGATCTCTGAATGATCCAATGTTGTCCTAAATGCCTAATGATGATAAATATAATCCACCTGTGTGTAATCAAGTCTCCATATAAATGCACCTGCTTTGTGATAGTCTCAGGGTTCTGTTTGAAGCACAGAGAACATCATGAAGACCAAGGAACACAACAGGCAGGTCCATGATACTGTTGAGAAGTTTTAAGCCGGATTTGGATACAAAATTATTTCCAAAACTTTAAACATCCCAAGGAGAACTGTGCAAGCGATCATATTGAAATGGAAGGAGTATCATACCACTGCAAATCTACCAAGACCCGGCCGTCCCTCTAAACTTTCATCTCAAACAAGGAGAAGACTGATCAGAGATGCAGCCAAGAGGCCCATGATCACTCTGGATGAACTACAGAGATCTACAGCTGAGGTGGGACTTAGGACAACAATCAGTCGTACACTGCACAAATCAGGGTCTTTATGGAAGAGTGGCAAGAAGAAGGCCATTTCTCAAAAATATATATAAAAAGTGTTGTTTAAAATTTGCAACAAGCCACCTGGGAGACACACCAAACATGTGGAAGAAGGCGCTCTGGTCAGATGAAACCAAAATCGAACTTTTTGGCAACAATGCCAAACGATATGTTTGGCGTAAAGGCAACACAGCTCATCACCCTGAACACTCCATCCCCACTGTCAAACATGGTGGTGGCAGCATCATGGTTTGGGCCTGCTTTTCTTCAGCAGAAACAGGGAAGATGGTTAAAATTGATGGGGAGATGGATGGAGCCAAATACAGGACCATGCTTGAAGAAAACCTGTTGGAGTCTGCAAAACACCTGAGACTGGGACGGAGATTTGTCTTCCAACAAGACAATGATCCCAAACATAAATCAAAATCTACAATAGAATCAATTGAGAATCTGTGGAAAGAGCTGAAAACTGCTGTTCACAAACGATCTCCATCAAACCTCACTGAGCTTGAGCTGTTTGCCAATGAAGAATGGGCAAGAATTTCAGTTTCTAGATGTACAAAACTGATAGAGACACACTTCAACTGTGAGAGACAGAATCTTAACAAAAAATACAGAAAATCACATTGTATGATTCATACTTAATTAGCATTTTATTTCATGAAATAAATATTTGATACAATTGAAAAACAGAACTTAATATTTGGTACAAAAACTTATGCTTCCAATTACAGAGGTCAGACTTTTCCTGTAGTTCTTGACCAAGTTGCGCACACTGCAGCAGAGATTTTGGCCCACTTCTCCATACAGCTCTTCTCCAGGTCTTTCAGGTTTCGGGACTGTCGCTGGCCAACATTGAGTTTCAGCTCCCTCAAAAGATTTTCTATTGAGCTCAGGTCTGGAGACTGGCTAGGCCACTCCAGGACCTTGAAATGCTTCTTACGGAGCCACTCCTTAGTTGCCCTGGCTGTGTGTTTTGGGTCATTGTCATGCTGGAAGACCCAGCCATTACCCATCTTCATTGCTTTTACTGAGGGAAAGAGTTTGTTGGCCAAAATCTTGCCCTACATGACCCCATCTATCCTCCCTTCAATACAATACAGTTGCCCTGTCCCCTTTGCAGAAAGGCACCCCCAAAGTATGATGATTCCCCTATGATGATTCATGGTTGGGACTGTGTTCTTGGTGTTGTACTCATTCTTCTTCTTCTTCCAAATACGGTGACTGGAGTTCATATCAAAAAGTTCAATTTTGACCACATGATCTTCTCCCAGCCTTCTCTGGATCATGCAGATGGTCATTGGAATAAGAAGTAGATATACTGTATATATCTACTTCGGCAGTACCCAAGAATGGCCACCACACAATGTTTGGAGCCGACCAGTTCTTGATCCATACACTATATACTTGGAGGATGTACTAGCAGTGCATGGTGTCAGACCCCACCTATCTGATACTGATGACCTATTCTATCCATGTCAAAATCTTGGGCAACCCTTTTCAAAGCACCATGTCTAATGACACAGAGCTGTTCCTTTTTTTTTTACATGGAATATTAGATTTTTTTTTTCATTTTCTGTACTGTCTCTATATATGTATCTAATTTCGTAGTAAATTCCTGGAACACACTATACATCCACAGATTAAAGGTAAGAAGTGTGTGGTCAATATGTCCTTAGAGAGATCACTTAAGCCTTGTGTAAGTGCTTCTCATCTTTTATCCTAGAAGAAAAATCAATTATACCAAAAATGAAATGTGAGTCAATATGTGAGTCAATATAAGAGCATGAGCTTTTCTATTCCACACCAGTTAAAAAAAAACAAAACAATCATACCAGGAACATTTGGGAATGTTAATGGGAGAATCCAGGAATGTTTTATATGTCTAACAGTCTATGTTGTTTTATATTGTAGTTTACAGTGATGTTATAGAACATGAAAAAAATCAATAAATTAGACTTGACTCATTAGTATCTGATGTGCTCCACATTGGGGTCCATAGATGATTAGCAACCACTAGTTTGGTCTACGCTCTTTTTTAAGGTAGGAAGTTACAGAGATGTATGTAAGTAAATGATAGAAGAGTGATAACGCAGGATCAAAGAAAAGGCGATCATTAAAATAGTAGACAAACTGTTTTCGTCAATGCCTCCTCTGAAGAAGATACTGCCTGGTTGGTACGTCATTGTGTTGTCTTGAGATACTGCAATATGTTACGTTAGGTTCTAACCGTGAAGAACAGCAGAAACTAAAATATAAAAAGGATCTCTATTGGCTTATCCATGATTACTAATGAAATAAAGTCCATGTGACTCACTGAGGGTTAAGGAGCTCCTCACACAAAGCCACTGATATAGCTGTGCAGCTGTAGGGTGGGGTGATTGAAGCCTCAGCATGTTGTTACATGTTTTACTGTATGTGGACTGTGAGGCACACCAGCCTGCAAAGTAAGGTGAGCTCTAGAAAAATGGAAATGGATATCAAAAGGAATTGTACTAAGCACTTTACCGTAAGAGTTTTATACCTGTAGTAAGGAGAGTAGATAGAAGTCATGTATGTAGGAGACATCAGCTTCATGTATACCCATCTACAGTACTTTATATTACATAGTAGTATTTATGTAGCAGTACTAGTATTATTATTTCATGTTCTTTGTTATTATCATTATGAGTTGCTGTTGTCTATATGCAAACTGTGTTACGCTCTTTTTGCCCTCAGCCTTTGCTGTTTTCATTACTTCTGTTACAGCATCCATCCATATTGTTTTTGCCTATATGTTTCCTCTCCTTTTGATTTTAAAAGGAGCCCGTCACCAAATTCACACTGCCTCGATCATGAGAAGAGTAAGGGTATGTCTCCACGTTCAGGATTGCATCAGGATTTGGTCAGGATTTTCCATCAGTATTTGTAAGCCAAAACCAGGAGTGGGTGATAAATTCAGAAGTGGTGCATATGGTTCTATTATACTTTTCCTCTGATTGTTCCACTCCTGGTTTTGGCTACAAATACTGATGGAAAATCCTGACCAAATCCTGATGCAATCCTGAACGTGGAGACATACCCTAAATCTGACACTGGCTAATATATGTACTGTGTATACAGGTCCTTCTCAAAAAATTAGCATATAGTGTTAAATTTCATTATTTACCATAATGAAATGATTACAATTAAACTTTCATATATTATAGATTCATTATCCACCAACTGAAATTTGTCAGGTCTTTTATTGTTTTAATACTGATGATTTTGGCATACAACTCCTGATAACCCAAAAAACCTGTCTCAATAAATTAGCATATCAAGAAAAGGTTCTCTAAACGACCTATTACCCTAATCTTCTGAATCAACTAATTAACTCTAAACACATGCAAAAGATACCTGAGGCTTTTAAAAACTCCCTGCCTGGTTCATTACTCAAAACCCCCATCATGGGTAAGACTAGCGACCTGACAGATGTCAAGAAGGCCATCATTGACACCCTCAAGCAAGAGGGTAAGACCCAGAAAGAAATTTCTCAACAAATAGGCTGTTCCCAGAGTGCTGTATCAAGGCACCTCAATGGTAAGTCTGTTGGAAGGAAACAATGTGGCAGAAAACGCTGTACAACGAGAAGAGGTGACCGGACCCTGAGGAAGATTGTGGAGAAGGACCGATTCCAGACCTTGGGGAACCTGAGGAAGCAGTGGACTGAGTCTGGTGTGTGCAGGAAATGGGCTACAGGTGCCGCATTCCCCAGGTAAAGCCACTTTTGAACCATAAACAGCGGCAGAAGCGCCTGACCTGGGCTACAGAGAAGCAGCACTGGACTGTTGCTAAGTGGTCCCAAGTACTTTTTTCTGATGAAAGCAAATTTTGCATGTCATTCGGAAATCAAGGTGCCAGAGTCTGGAGGAAGACTGGGGAGAAGGAAATGCCAAAATGCCTGAAGTCCAGTGTCAAGTACCCACAGTCAGTGATGGTGTGGGGTGCCATGTCAGCTGCTGGTGTTGGTCCACTGTGTTTCATCAAGGGCAGGGTCAATGCAGCTAGCTATCAGGAGATTTTGGAGCACTTCATGCTTCCATCGGCTGAAATGCTTTATGGAGATGAAGATTTCATTTTTCAGCACGACCTGGCACCTGCTCACAGTGCCAAAACCACTGGTAAATGGTTTACTGACCATGGTATTACTGTGCTCAATTGGCCTGCCAACTCTCCTGACCTGAACCCCATAGAGAATCTGTGGGATATTGTGAAGAGAAAGTTGAGAGACGCAAGACCCAACACTCTGGATGAGCTTAAGGCCGCTATTGAAGCATCCTGGGCCTCCATAACATCTCAGCAGTGTCACAGGCTGATTGCCTCCATGCCACGCCGCATTGAAGCAGTCATTTCTGCCAAAGAATTCCCGACCAAGTATTGAGTGCATAACTGAACATTATTATTTGATGGTTTTTTTGTTTGTTATTAAAAAACACTTTTATGTGATTGGACGGGTGAAATATGCTAATTTATTGAGACAGGTTTTTTGGGTTATCAGGAGTTGTATGCCAAAATCATCAGTATTAAAACAATAAAAGACCTGACAAATTTCAGTTGGTGGATAATGAATCTATAATATATGAAAGTTTAATTGTAATCATTACATTATGGTAAATAATGAAATTTTACACTATATGCTAATTTTTTGAGAAGGACCTGTATATATATATATATATATATATATATATATATATATATATATATATATATATATATATAACATCCCCCATTCACATTAGACTAAAGTCAACTGAACCCCCGATAGCGATGAGTTTCTCCGACAGTCTACCGTGTATGAGGGCGCCGGACGGCCGACCGATCATCAGGGGAGATAGCCATTTTTGTAGTTAGTTACAGCTCTAAGTTGTTGTCTGCGTCTTGTCTGCTGTCATAACTCTTCATAGGGAAATGAAATCCCATTTGTCCTTGTTTCTTACGTTGCACGGAGGAGTTTTTATGCTGAGTATTCTCAGGTATGAATATGGTATCAGAGATATTTCTTCAATCATTCTGGAATTTCCTTCCCACTACTCTCTCATAGAGGATCATATTACCCATGGTATGATTGTAATAAAATGTCGATGGTGAAACAAAAATAGCTAAAATAAGGATAACGTAATTGGTGATTTCTTGTCCATGGTAGAAAAGAAAGTATTACAATTTCTTTACAGGGAATCTATCACCAAAGTTTGTTACTCCATTAAGAGTAACATGATGTAGAGACCCTGATTCCAGTGATGTGTCACTTACTGGGCTGCTTGCTGCAGTTTTTATAAAATCCCTGTTTTTCTCTGCTGCACATCTATTAGTTCTATAAATGCTGAGCTCTGTATAACCCCGCCCACACCAATGATTGGCAGCTTTCTTTGTACACTGTGCATAGGCATAAACATGACAGGTTTACTAGTCCTCAAAAACACAAAGAAAAAGAAAAAGGTGGAGGTCATAAGAAATGGGGATCACCACTCACAGGATTTAGCAAAAATGAACAGGGTTTTATTAATACAATGCAATACATAGGAAACAAGTAAAGGAAAAACACACATTAAAACCAATTAAAAAAAGGAACATACTAGTTCCTAAAGACCTGCGCCCGTAATAGGGCTAAAACCTGCGCCAAATACACTGGGTCAGTAAGCAATAGGAAAAATACCTATATACCTATATGGACATCACTGTACCAATATGAAACATGGGGCAAATAAATGACTACACCATGGGGCAAAAATGCATGCAAATAAATTCAGATGGAAAAATAAACAAGAGAAGCCATCAATATATAGCGTATATGCAATATATGCCACAATAATTGCTGTAGATGTAACTAAAGCTGCTGACTTTACATGAAGGCATATGCAATATCAAATTTGCAGAGATAGAAGTACTGATTCTCATCACCATATAAGGCTGAGAGCGACTGAAGACGCAAAAAACCCCATGTGCAGTGTGCACTACAATACCCAAGATGAATCCAGTACGACCCTAGTGATTAAAGCGCAGGCAAAGCGGAGACCCAACGCGTGTCGCCCCTCACAGGAGGCTTCGTCAGGGGTGACTACCGCTGCGTCTGTTTTACCTTATATACAGGTTCCATCCAGTAATATCAATCGCAGCTGTGTGCGAGCCGCCGCATGTATAGGTAGGGCACTTCCTGGTACGCCGCTCATACTGCGCAACTGCGCTGTGACGTACGTCCTGTGTATGGATGTCATGGCAACCCTGTGTGCGTACACAAAAGGGCGCCTGCGCGCAGAAACAGAAGGCTACAGATGTACTGCGCAGGCGTAAATGATGCCTGGATAATAGGCTGGTTACTATTATAGCAACCCCAATCCACGCACGTCCGCAGGCGCCTGTATGTAAGAAAAGAGCGTTATGGAAATATCGCAAGGACATGAATAATGCCTATATGAATAAGCTAGTTGCTATGCATAATCTAGAAATCTAGGACAATCTTACATACAGGCGCCTGCGGACGTGCGTGGATTGGGGTTGCTATAATAGTAACCAGCCTATTATCCAGGCATCATTTACGCCTGCGCAGTACATCTGTAGCCTTCTGTTTCTGCGCGCAGGCGCCCTTTTGTGTACGCACACAGGGTTGCCATGACATCCATACACAGGACGTACGTCACAGCGCAGTTGCGCAGTATGAGCGGCGTACCAGGAAGTGCCCTACCTATACATGCGGCGGCTCGCACACAGCTGCGATTGATATTACTGGATGGAACCTGTATATAAGGTAAAACAGACGCAGCGGTAGTCACCCCTGACGAAGCCTCCTGTGAGGGGCGACACGCGTTGGGTCTCCGCTTTGCCTGCGCTTTAATCACTAGGGTCGTACTGGATTCATCTTGGGTATTGTAGTGCACACTGCACATGGGGTTTTTTGCGTCTTCAGTCGCTCTCAGCCTTATATGGTGATGAGAATCAGTACTTCTATCTCTGCAAATTTGATATTGCATATGCCTTCATGTAAAGTCAGCAGCTTTAGTTACATCTACAGCAATTATTGTGGCATATATTGCATATACGCTATATATTGATGGCTTCTCTTGTTTATTTTTCCATCTGAATTTATTTGCATGCATTTTTGCCCCATGGTGTAGTCATTTATTTGCCCCATGTTTCATATTGGTACAGTGATGTCCATATAGGTATATAGGTATTTTTCCTATTGCTTACTGACCCAGTGTATTTGGCGCAGGTTTTAGCCCTATTACGGGCGCAGGTCTTTAGGAACTAGTATGTTCCTTTTTTTAATTGGTTTTAATGTGTGTTTTTCCTTTACTTGTTTCCTATGTATTGCATTGTATTAATAAAACCCTGTTCATTTTTGCTAAATCCTGTGAGTGGTGATCCCCATTTCTTATGACCTCCACCTTTTTCTTTTTCTTTGTGTTTTTGAAGTTTCATATTTTGGAGGTCTGGGTGATCCCCTTTTAGCATCCGTGGTGCCCCCTCTTTCATATAAGGTTCCAGGTTTACTAGTCCTCTAGCGATAATCTCCTGCTGTCTTTTTTAACAAAACTTGAGCATGCAGCCCTGTAAGTGACACATCACTGGAATCAGGATCTCTGCACCTTCATCTGCTCTCAGATTAAGTGGCAAAAACCTAGTGACATATTTCATTTAAGGGATTTCCTCAAAACAAACAGCTATCCAATGGCTAACCACAGAGGCAGTAAAGTACAATCCAGAAGCAGGGGGATGAGGATCTCCATTTCATTGACTGGCTGATGGGTTGGGTAGCCAATAAAGGGTTCCTCTGCAAACAGACATTGATCTCCTATCCCGAGGATCAGTACTAAATGTAATGTAATATGTGGGAAACACCCTATAATTTGATCTCAGAAGATTTTCTGAATGACTAAAAAAATCAGCTCTTTTCCAAAATCAGGTAATTAAGGCAAATCACTTATGGGTTTGTAACTTTCTGGCACCAATGGGATGTGTATGGGATAGGATTTTTTACAAATGTCTTTTATTGAGGGGGGGGGGGGAACCTACAAGTATCTGGCAACGCTCCGTAACGACCCAAATTATAAACCTTAGCTTGTCACTCCACTTTCTCTGGTGAACACCGTAAAAAATGCAGTTCTATGACCATTTCTCTTAAACGAAATTGAATCAAAAGCAATAAAGTGTCATGAACCCCAAAATAGTACTAAGGGCAGGTGCAGATTCTCCTATCCTAGAGAATCGGGTATATTATGCTAGTCACATTCTGGTCAGAGTTTAATCACAGTGTGATCCAACTCTCTTGAATGGGTAGAAGAAGAAGAAATTCATCTTCTCCACTCTGTTAGTATGTGGAAATTGGATTGCACTCAGATTTCATTCGAGTGCAGTCCAATATTTCCCATTAACTTATTGACTTGCATAACCGAGTGCGATCTGAAATCAGAGCAAACTGCAGCGTTTTTTTCCTCTGACCGGCGTAATGTGTCCAGTTGCATTAATGCCGTGATATTACTCTGAATCATAAAGCGAATGCCATGAAGTCTTAGCCATATTGTTGTGACATGCCATATAATATCTTTCTTGGCTGCTAACACGTTCTTCTTCTGTTTCTATTGATTTTTTCCAGGCTTCAGATTTTGTCTTTACAAATTGCCAGTTCATTTAATTGTTAAAGTATTGCCCTATGAAGACAAGGTTAATATAGCAAGGGACTGTAGTAATAATTAGCACTGGACAAGCATTTCAATAAATCAGATCTATTCTCTGAATTCATTTCAAGCTTACATGCACAAGAATTAGGAAACTTCTGTCTTGGCACTTAATTATCAGGAAGAGACTATGATGTCTCGTTCATAAACTCACCTCTCGTTTTCTCTGTAATTCTTCCATTGTGTGAAATCAAGTGTAAAGTGACGACTGCATGAAGAGCGGCTGAGAATATATCTATAGCCTAAAAAACGCTTTTCTATCTGTTTTCTGAATGTGGCAAAGCCCGGGCACCACCATAATATTACACAGCCATGTTGTAGAGTAATGATGAAAATTCGAGTCCTACTGGACTGAGGAAAGATCGGTCAGGCATACAGTAAATGCCGTGTTCTCCTCACTGCAGAAGTTGCCTAACTAGTGGGAAACCCAAAACTAGCCAAAATGTTACATCGGCTTATACTGTATCTGTCCATGCTGATAAATTATGGGGCTTTGATAAATAAAAGAAAGTCATAAATGTTTGGGTGCCTGGGAGTTTTTTCTTTTTTTCCTTTTCCTCTTTTTTTTTCTATAGAAGCTTCCACAATGTTCTCAAATAACAAAATTAGTTGTTATGGAAACCTATCTTTGATTGTATGTATGGCATTTCCTGTCTTTCATGGGTTCTTTGACAAAGCAAGTTTGCAGACCTTACAAATACTTGGAAACATTTCTTGCTATAACTGTACGGTTTGCCTGTTAACTCGAGATAAGTGAAATATTCAAGTGAAGTGAAATATTTTAATGGAATTCAATTCTATTCGAATTTAACCAAAATCCGTATTCGTCAAACTTCGGTGTATTTATAGTTTGCTTCCGTGCGGATTGAGTGAACCTGAAAGGGCCATCAGAAGGTTAACAAAAAACCTTACACTCAACATACTAATGACCTATCTGGCCCCTTCGCTCCTCACCACCAGTCCAGGCCTTCTCACATCTTCTGATCCCAGCCACCCACGCTGAAATCCATGGGCCGATCACACTGAGCCTGGACTTTCGACACTGATGAGTTCTGGGGCAGATCAGTGCACATGTGCCCAAGAAGGACACAGCGAATGTCATGATGTTGTGGCCTTCCAAGTGCTTGCACAGAACCCTTCCTGGCCTCCTCAGAGCTGGAAGTCCCATCGCACTGTGAAAGGCCCATGGATTTCACTGTTGGGAATCTCAAGATTCAATGAGGACCATACAAGTGTTGGTGAGGAGTGAAAGAGCCCGATAGATAAGCGGTGAGATGGATATAAGGATTCTTTTTTGTTTTATCATATTACTTTTGTTATTCTTTGGGGTCTCTACAAATGCAAATACATTTCTATAATTTATACATTGTGATTTTCTGGATTTTATTTTTGATATTCTATCTCTCAATGTTAACATTAACCTACCCTTAAAATTACAGACTGTTCATGTCTTTGTCAGTGGGCAAACTTACAAAATCAGCAAGGGATCAAATACTTATTTCCCCCACTGTAACTTTGATTGCTGGATATCCCAAGAATCCTGAGAACCTTGACAATGGGATTCTCCAGTACCATTTTGAATGAAGCAGAGGTGCTCCTATATGCCATTCATTTGTGGGACTGACCGAGCGCAGTAGTAGCTGTGAATAGTTTCTATCACCACATATATTGATGATTAATCTAGTTATATAACCGGTGCGTGATCCAGAGTAGCACAGCTTAATATGCATATAGAAGTAAACAGAAGTTTGTGCACGGTGGCTCGGTGGTTAACACTGCAGCCTTGCAGCGCTAGAGTCCTGGGTTTAAATCCCACCAAGCACAACATTTGCAAGGAGTTTGTATGTTCTCCCCGTGTTTGCGTGGGTTTCCTCTGGGTTCTCCGGTTTCCTCCCACATTCCAAAGACATACTGATAGGGAATTTAGATTGTGAGAGCCAACGGGGAGAGTGATGATGATGTGTGCAAACTGTAAAGTGCTGCGGAATATGTTGGCGCTATATAAATAAAAGATTATTATTATATTATTATAACAATCCCCTGGGAACAGGTTTGGACTGGTCCACAGGAGAACAGGAGAATCCTCCGTTGGGCCCCTGTGCAGGAGTGAGACACCACTGTCTAATATAAGCAGCACTTGGTACAATATATGTGAATCACTATGTACAAACACAGGCAGCATCTTAGTCATTTACCAATCTACCCATGTCATTGTTATATACATTTGTGATTGATGATATTGTCACATTTGCCTTTAGCTGAGAAGTGGGGTCCTGGAGTTGGTTACTGGTGGGCCCTTGGCACCCCAGTCCAATACTGTCTGGGATAATTTGGTATGGTCTTGTACCAGTTATGATGTCACTTATATGAATAAATATGATATTGTATGTCATATGGGTACTTTGTAAAGTTTTCATAGCAGTACATATTAAAGATATTGAGAAATCAGTGCCTAATATGCAGGGCAAAAGAAATGTCTTTCAGACAAAATTACAACTCGCAGCAGCCAAGCCAAGCTGTAATATTTGATACCATGCCAAGCATCATGTTCATTTTCCAGTGCCATGACACTGCATATTCTAGAATTCACTCAACAATGGGCGGAGGGTCTCAGGATATGTGTCTGAGGCTCACGCCTGCTTCTTATCTGCCCGGCATATCTACTCGCTGCAGATTTTCCGTGACAATTTTGAATTGTTCTACCACACAAAGCCTATGAGTTGCCTGACTTGATGAAAATTATAGAGTGCTGGGGATTTTTTTTTTCAAAATTTCTTACGGTGATCATCTAGAGTCTACATTTTATTTTGGGTAACAGATTGTTCTAGAATGGAATCCCTGTTCTCCTCACTGAATTGCATCATATTTGGAGGTACAAGAGTGGATTAAACAGGCTGTGCTGGTCAATTCAGATATATACATTTTAACAATTTTTTGATCGGGTTCAGTTTTTTTAGATTCAAGCCAAATACTGTATATGATAAACCCCATTGATCTTTTCACTCATCTTTGCACTAATATTTTAACAAAAATGTTTTAAAATCCTGGATTTATTGATTTACTGTAGCTAAGGCGAAATTCTCTACAACTCATTGACTATAGATCAGAGATAACACATTTGGAATAGTCATAAATTACTCAGCTCTGCTACATTTGTGATAATGAGCGATTTTTTTTTTTGCGAGGGCTCATTCACATAGTAATGGCGTGTACAAGAACTACTGACTTTTAGTATCTCAGCAAAGCACTACATTCATAGAATTGTTCCTAAGGAAGATTATGTCCCTAACCACAGGTAAAAGAGCATAACCTAAAACACAAACAAAATGAACATATACCCTGTTGTAAGTAAATAAGTGAAAGCAATAAAGTATATAAATAACATAGGGTACTCAGTAAGCACCGTTTTTGATCAAAGAAGCGTAAAAGTCATCCCACCAGCATCAAGGCGTACTCAAATCGGGATGATCCCAACCTCTAGTATTAAAACCTTACCATGTGTCAAAGTGACATCAATATAAATAAGGGCTGAACAGGACCAGGTCCCGAATATGGATACACAGCAAATGGGAAGCTGTATAAAAGTAATGTCCAACTGAAAGAAAAGGAGGCCACACTCTTACCTGCATTAAGTGCAGAAACCTGAAACTTAACCGAAAAAAAATGAACTGGAGTATAAGTTGGTATGCATGCAAAATAGGATCATGTTCACACTGGACATTAAACAGAGAAAACCTAAGACAGAAGCAAAACGAACTTATACCCTGCTATATGTACCGTATTTTTCGGACTATAAGACACACTTTGTTGCCTTCCAAAATGTGGAGAAAAATGGGTGTGCGTCTTATAGTCCGGATATATTGGCTCTGGCTGTGGTGTGGAAGTAGGGGAGCGGTATCAGAGGAGCAGCAGGTCACAGAGGCAGGAGCCGGGATCCGGCTAACTCCTGTGCCTGCTGCTAAAGAGAAATGAATATGCACTGCATTCCACGCCCATGGGCGTGGATGGCAATGAATATTCATTTCTTCCTGGCATCCTGGTATGATTGATTGGCCCCATCCCCTTGCTGGTATGATTGGCCCCATCCCCTTGCTGGTATGATTGGCCCCATCAGAAAAGATTAAAAAAAAAAACATTTACTCTTACCTTCCTCCGCTCCCTCACAGTTGCAGCGTCCTGCTCCTGTGCCAGCAGTTGCTTAATGCTTGTAAGCAGCACATGGCAGGGACATCATGCGCTGCTCACAAGCAGAGCACAGCTGCCGGAATACTGACTGGGTGTTCATCAGAGATCGCGGTGAGTATCCATTCCTCTTCAGTAGTGCGCACTGCCAGCCACCTGCTTCCTGACTGGGCCAGCAGTAACATGTGCTGAAACTTAAGAGAAATGAATATTCTGAATATTCATTTCTCTTAAGTATCGGCACACGTGACCGCCGGCAGCAGCAGGAAGCAGGCGGCTGACACTGCACGCTACTGAAGAGGAATAAATACGCACCGTGATCTCCGATGAACACCCTGTGAGTATTCCGGCAGCTGTGCTCTGCTTGTGAGCAGCTGATGATGACTCTGCCATGTGCTGCTTACAAGCATTAAGCAGCTGCTGGCACCAGAGCAGGACGCTGCGACTGCGAGGGAGCGGAGGAAGGTACAAGTAAAGGGGTTTTTTTAAAAATCTTTTCTGATGGGGCCAATCATACCAGCAAGGGGCTCGGGCCTATCAATCATACCAGGAACTGGATGAGGCCAATCAATCATACCAGCAAGGGGATTGGGCCAATCAATCATACCAGGAACTGGATGGGGCCAGTCAATCATACCAGCAAGGGGATGGGGCCTATCAATCATACCAGGAACTGGATGAGGCCAATCAATCATACCAGGAACTGGATGGGGCCAGACAATCATACCAGGAAATGGATGGGGCTAATCAATCATACCAGGAACTGGATGGGGCCAATCAATCATATCAGAATATGAATGGGACCATGCATACTAGGATTGGGATGGGGACAATCATACCACAATAAGGATGGGGCCATGCATACCAGTATAAGGATGGGGCCATGCATACCAGGATGCGAATGAGGACCACATTTTTTGCTTCAGTTTTTTTTCCTAATTTCCTCCTCTAAAACCTAGGGGCGTCTTATAGTCTGAAAAATCTGGTAAATAAGTAAAATCAATAGTGCGTATAAATAACATAGAGTACTTAGTAAAAGTCTTTTTTGATAGAAAAAAAGCATAAAAGCCATCCCACCAAATCGGGATGGTTCTAAGTTCCTGACCTCCAGTATTAAAACCTTACCATGTGTCAAAGTGACTTCAATGTGAATAAGGCTGAGCAGGACCGGGTTGTGAATATGTATCTCTGTCCTGCCGGAAGAGATCTGTACTGGACAGATCAGCAGGTATCTATCAACTACCTGCCTGTAAGTTCTTAGGCCCACAGTCAAAAAGTAATTTAGTTATGGATAACTCATTTAAAAGACCTCTTCACCTATCTCGTTTCACGTTCATAGTATAATCATTAGAAAATCAGTCTTCCACTTGGTTGTATATGGGTAGAGTTTATGAAATATTGTCTTCCATTGCGTTACTACTGGAATTTTAATGACATAGTAGAACTTCATTGAAGCACCATTTAGGAGATGACTAAGAAAAAAGCCCCCCAAAACAACCATATGTCATCAGCTTCAGATCTAACCACTCTGGTAATTCCCTAATGGTAATTTTGTCTTTTACTTTCTAACTTTATAGAATTACACATTTTGTTGTTTTTATTTCACTTTTGTTGTTTTTTTTTTTTAAATAGAAAGCTTTCCAAGATAACTCCTCATAACGTTTCACTCTGTGACTGATCTCGTATAATCAGAAAGTGAAATGTTTATCAGCGGTATATCATGTTTGCACTGAATATGGTACATTAAACACTCTCCATAAAATCAGTCCCTAATTGCATCATTCCCCTTGGAAGGTACAATTCACCTTGAGTTACCAAGTGTTGCAAGTCATTGACAGTCCAGAATTAATCATACACTTAATATCGGCTTATCTTCTATCCTTCATTTCTTTGGCCAAGATTTTGTTTGTGTATACTACATTTTTGTGCAGCTGCTTCCTTGAATTTCTTTGTATGCCTATCTACTTGACATTGGTATGTGTAATTTATTTACTGTAGGGTTGTGTCATATACACTAATTTTATTTTAGCCTTTTATTTATAACAAGCAGCAATTGCACCTTCAATATACTGTTACTGTACATGCGTCTATTGTGACAGCCATGATTGTAGAATTTTACTTAAGTCAATGCTGGCTATGATTGAAAGATGTAAAGATCCAAGGCCCAGATGTTCTCCTCCAAAAGGTTATCTTTATTATTTCATAGCATAGCCAGGATAAAAAAATGTTTTGACTACATAGAGCCTTTTTTAAGCCATATAGAAAAAAAGAACACACATCTATATGTATATAGCTTGAAAAAGGCCCTGTATAGTCGAGATGTCACTTTTTTTTATCCCGTATATCGTGAGACAAATATAAAGATAACATTTTGGAGGAAAACAACTGATACATTGGATCTTTTGTATTTAGTAATTTGGCAAAATCGTGGGGAAATGCACCAAGACTACATGGACCTCGGAGTGGTGCATGGGACCGCACAATTTTGACCTATGATTGAAAGATGTTAGAATACACACGGCCTCAAAACTTAAGGCTGCATATGCTGACTTCTCTTCCCCACTATGTGCTTATAATGGGCATAAAAGAATCACTCCTGTAAGGTAATCATACTCCAGTCCATCATGGCAATAGCCTCTTTCAGTGGAGTAATTCACCAGGCCACACTGCAAAAATTGGTAATTGCAATTTACATGACTTAAAGGACCTGCTGTCAATGTCTTGGCAGGACCTACATTATGTTTGGCTGGTGGTTTTAATTAACTCTCACTCCATGACTTAATAGGACAACATAGAAAAGAAATGGTTGTATACAGTTGGCTTAAGAACAGAGCTTGCTACATACAGAGCAGGTTCCAGTTGTGTGGTACAGCCTGCACCTCCTTCCTGCAGCAGAAATTGGAACAAGCTCCATTCGCTGTTGTTTAGCCAGTTAAAAGGGAGTGTTTGACTGCAGCATTTAAATAGTGATGAGTAGTGTTGAGCATTCCGATGCTGCAAGTATCGGGTATCGGCCGATACTTGCTGTATCGGAATTCCGATACCGGGATTCCGATACTCTTGTGGTATCGGGTATCGGGTATCGGAACAACATTAATGTTAAAATGTGTAAAATAGAGAATTAAAATAAAAAATATCGCTATACTCACCTCTCCGACGCAGCCTGGACCTCAGCGAGGGAACCGGCAGCGTTGTTTGTTTAAAATTCCCGCTTTTACATGGTTACGCGAAGTCCCGGCTTGTGATTGGTCAGGGCGGCCATGTTGCCGGGCCGCGGACCAATCACAGCAAGCCGTGACGAAAATACGTCACGGCTTGCTGTGATTGGTCCGCGTCCCGGCAACATGGCCGCCATTAACCAATCACAAGCCGTGACGTCACGGGAGGCTGGACACGCGCCCATTTCAAAATGAGCGCGTCCAGCCTCCCGGCTTGTGATTGGTTGATCGCGGCGCAACCAATCACAAGCCGTGACGTCACGGGAGGCTGGACACGCGCCCATTTTAAAATGAGCGCGTGTCCAGCCTCCCGTGACGTCCCGGCTTGTGATTGGTCAGGGCGGCCATATTGCCGGGACGCGGACCAATCACAGCAAGCCGTGACGTAATTTCGTCACGGCTTGCTGTGATTGGTCCGCGTCCCGGCAACATGGCCGACCTGACCAATCACAAGCCGGGAATTCACGTAACCAAGTAATAGCGCGATTTTTAAACAAACAACGCTGCCGGTTCCCTCGCTGAAGTCCCGGCTGCGTCGGACAGGTGAGTATAGCGATATTTTTTATTTTAATTCTTTCTTTTACACATTTATATGGTTCCCAGGGCCTGAAGGAGAGTTTCCTCTCCTTCAGACCCTGGGAACCATCAGGGATACCGTCCGATACATGAGTCCCATTGACTTGTATTGGTATCGGGTATCGGTATCGGATTGGATTCCGATACTGTGACGGTATCGGCCGATACTTTCCGATACCGATACTTTCAAGTATCGGACGGTATCGCTCAACACTAGTGATGAGCAAATGTGCTTGGATAACATTTTATCCGATCACACTCTGGTGCTATCCGAGCATCTGGGCGTATTCGTATATTATGTTTGGGTCCCTGCAGCTGCATGATTTTTGGCTGTTAGACAGCCTGAACATATAACGGAATTCCCTAACAAACAGACAATCCCCGCATTTGTTGAGGCTGTCTAACAGCAGCAAATGATGCAGCCACAGAGATTCGAACATAACGTACAGATGTTCGGATAACACTCAAGCGTGCTAGGGTAAGACATTATTCGAGCACGTTCATTCATCACTAATTAAATTAAAGTCTCTTTTCAAGCATGTATTGCTATCACAATGCCAATGAGTTGTGTTACGTGTACGTCACTAGGTTCAGATAGGGGCGGGGACAGGTCTCATGAATTCTTTGGAACTCTGGGGAAACCGTTATTCAGGGCGACCATGAACTGCAGCTTCCTTGGGCACAAGATGGATCCACTTGCTCACACAGATTCAATTGATAGAGTTATCATGAACAGATGAACAGTGTAACTTAATGTCACTGCACATTCAGTGCAATTCAAGTCTTTTAAGCACAGGTGTCATAAACAGTACAGCTGCTCCTTAGAGGCACATTGACTAACAGTCTCTTTTGATATCATAGTTCAGCACAGATCAAGACTCTTTACAAAAGCACAGTAGTCCACTCCACAGCATTCCTTTAGCACAGTGTAATGGAGAAGGGGGGGGGTTGCTGAGGAATATTATCCCTGAGACACAATTTCTTCTAGTACATATCTTCCTGCTCCTGCTAGACTTTCTCAATTTGCAGTACATTGGATAGCCCAACCCCACTCTGTAATAGAATCCTGTGTCCCTATCATTCACTTGCCTGAACTTTGTGAGACAGATCACAGACACACACCACTAATCCCTTCTCTGCTGCCAGAACAGTAAACAAGTTTCCCACAATCCCCCTTGGGCTCTGCTAACCACTGCCTGTCTCCTGTGACTGTGTTAACCCCTCTAGTTGCTGGATGCTTTTGAAGCACCAGCAGTTAGCACTACTTCTGCATGTCACAGTTGTCATGGCAGCAGTGGGCCTGCTAAAGGCAAATGTGACTGCAATTTGGTTCACTGGGAAGCCTAGTAACCAGCTTATATTAACCCCTTTGGTACTTAATGACCAAGCCAATTTTTACAATTCTGACACTATTACTTTATGAGGTTATAGCTCTGGAATGCTTCAATGTATCCCACTGATTCTGAGGCTGTTTTTTCATGACATATTGTACTTCATGTTAGTGGTAAAATTTCTTCAATATAACTTGCATTTATTTATTTAAAAAAATGGAAATTTGGCAAAAATTAGTAAAATTTTGCTATTTTCAAACTTTTCATTTTTTACACTTAAATCAGAGAGTGGTGTCACACAAAATAGTTAATAAATAACATTACCCACATGTCTACTTTACATCTGCACAATTTTGGAAACTTAATTTTTTTTGTTAGGATGTTATAAGGGTTAAAAGTTGACCAGCGATTTCTCATTTTTCCAACGAAATTTACAAAACTATTTTTTTAGGGACGACCTCACATTTGGAGTGAGTTTGGAGGGTCAATATAACAGAAAATACCCAAAAGTGACACTATTCTAAAAACTGCACACCTCAAGGTGCGCAAAACCACATTCTAAAAGCTTATTAACCCTTCAGGTGCATCACGAGAACTAAAGCAATGTGGAAGGAAAAAATAACATTTAACTTTTTCACAAAAAAATTAATTTGGAACCAATTTTTTTATTTTCACAAAGGTATCAGGAGAAAATGGACCACAAAATTTGTTGTGCAATTTCTTCTGAGTACGTCGATACACCATATGTGGGGAAAAGCCACTGTTTGACTTTTTGAACGCAAAATTGGCTGGAATCAATAGTGGCGCCATGTCGCATTTGGAGACCCCCTGATGTACCTAAACAGTGAAACCCCCAATTCTAACTCCAACCCTAACCCCAACACACCTTTAACCCTAATCCCAACCCTAATTATAACCCTAACCACAAACCTAACCCTAACACACCCCTAACCCTAATCCCAACCATAACCATAATCCCAACCATAACCACAACCCTATCTTTAGCCCAACCCTAACTTTAGCCCAACCCTAACCCTAGCCCCAACCCTAGCCAAACCCTAGCCCAACCCATACCCTAACTTTAGCCCAACTCACTTTAGCCCAACTCACTTTAGCCCAACTCTAAGCCTAATGGAAAAATGGAAATAAATAATTTTTTTAATGTTATTATTTTACCTAACTAAGGGGGTGATAAGGGGGATTTGATTTACTATTTTTTTATTTTTATAACTGTGATAGACTCTATCACGGTGATCAAAATGAACCAATAGGAAAAATTTCTGATTGTTGCCAGGTCGCAGAGTTTGGCAGGCGCATTGCGCATGCGCCCGCCATTTTCTCCTGGAAGAAGACGCCGGCAGCCCAGGGGACTTGATGGGGGGATGCAGGGACTCCGGAGGTACCGGAGGGGGTGATTGGGGACCCTACTTCTATCTCCTCTGATGTGTGATCACATCAGAGAAGAGAAAAATAAAATGGAAAATCAGACTTTTCTTGCAGTCACCGTGATACCGTTAATAACGGCGATCACAACACTAGGGTCGGTAATCATGTTCTCTGGGGTCTCAGCTATCCCAGAAGATTTCCAACTCTGTGGGGCGCTATACACTTATTTCCATTAAAAAGTGGCGCTGAGTCATAAGTACCCTTAACTGCCACCATTAAAAGGTGTATCGGCGGTCTTTAAGGGGTTAAAAGTACATTTTTATTTGTATTATATACTGAAATACTGGACAGAGTAATCAAATAATTGCAAGTTCAAGTCCCCTAGGGGGACCAAAAAATGAAGCTTTAAGTATTTAAAAACACCAAGGAAAAAACATGAAAGGTTGAATCATGCCATCTAAAAATAAAATAAATAAAAAATTAAGCATATTTGGTATCAATGCATATATAAAAACTCATGCTATCAAAATATAAAATGATTTTACTCACAATTGTATTAAAGAGAAATAAAAATTAAATTTTTTTGGTTGCTGCACCTCCCTCGAAAAATGCAATACAAAGTAATCATGATGTTTTGTGTACCTAAAAAGGCACCAACAAAATTTACAATTTTGCATGCAAAATACAAACTTTAATATATATACATAATCTGAATTTATTTTAAAAATTTGAGTTACAGAAAATAGCTACACAAAACCATTTCCTTTAAGAATATTAAAATATTTATACTATTTGTAGACATTAAAATAACTGAAAAACCCCCCCACTGAATATACGTTTGGTATTGCAATAATTGTATTAACTTTAAGAATAATTTTGGCAAATCATTGTAACCACATAATGGTTGCCATAAAAATAAAGCCCCAAAAACCAATAGTGAAATAGCTTTTGTTCATCATTTCACCTTACTTGGATTTTTTCCCATTTTCAGTACATAATATGGTAAAATGAATGCTGTCATTCAAAGTTGCAAATTCCCCTGTGAAAAGCTCAGTCAAACGGAAAATAAAGAGTTGTTATTACTCTTAGCAGAAGAATAGGTAAAATGAAAATGAAAAATGTAAATTGGTTGTGTCCTTAAGGAAGTCTGTCTTTGGGTTGTAATCTTCCTTCTTCTTCCTTCAAAAACGATGAGTGGAGTTGATACCAAAAAGTTCTATTTTGGTCTCATCTGACTACATGACCTTCTCCCATACCTCCTCTGGAACATCCAGATGGTCATTGGCAAACTTCAAATGGGCCTGGACATGTGCTAACATGAGCACAGGTACTTTGCGTGCCCTGCAGGATTTTAACCCCTTTCTGCCATCTGACGTACTATCCCGTCGAGGTGACCTGGGACTTAATTCCCAGGGATGGGATAGTATGTCATCACCAATCAGCCGCGCTCACGGGGGGAGCACAGCCGATCGCAGACGGGTGTCAGCTGATTATTACAGCTGACATCTGACACTATGTGCCAGGAGCAGTCACGGACCGCTCCCGGCACATTAACCCCCGGAACACTGTGATCAAACATGATCGCAGCATTCTGGCGGCATAGGGAAGCATCGCGCAGGGAGGGATGTGATCGCGTTGTTCCGAGCGTCTCCTCCATCCTCTTCCCTGCCGGCCCCGGATCCAAGATGGCCATGGGGGGGCCTTCCGGGTCCTGCAGGGAGGTGGTTTGCAAGCGCCTGCTAAGTGCAGGCGCCGGCAAGCCTCCTCAACTGCCTGTCAGATTATTGATCTGACAAAGTGCTTTGCAAAGTGTCAGATCAGCGATCTGACACTATATAGTCATGTTCCCCCCTGGGGCGATGTTATAAAGTAAAAAAAAAATATTAACATTTGTTAAAAAAAAATTCCTAAATAAAGAAAAAAAAATATTGTTCCAATAAATACATTTCTTTATGTAAATAAAAAAACTAAACAATAAAAGTACACATATTTAGTATCGCCACGTCCGTAACGACCTGACCTATAAAA